>NC_140209.1:47945649-48040649 GCF_951802725.1 Rutilus rutilus | reverse complement strand
ACTCGTCTCAGATGGACACCTCATACTCTCGCGTGTCCTACAGTGAGAGAGAGGAAAAAACAAACACACTTTACCAGCATATAGGATGGATAATATAATATAATATAATATTTAATGGTGGTTTTTATCCAAAGAATTAGGATTTATGAATGAACTCATTAAGAACTCATTAGGAGTGTGACCATTAACCAATATATATTGACACTAAATACAATAACAACAAAATAAAACGTCCTAATTTATAACTGAAACTAAAACATGATGACAAACAGCAGCATCTACACTAGCTTATACAATTTTGGGGGCAGTAAAAAAAAATTGTAAATTTTTTTTTTAAGAAATGATTATTTTTCATCCTTGCATTAAATAGATAAAAAGTGACAGTAAATACATTCATAATGTATTGTCCTTGAACTATTATTATTAACGTACTGTCCTGAACTTTCTATTTATCAAAGAATCCTAAGAAAAGTGTACCATGGTTTCCACAAAAATAGTAACCAGCACAACTGTTTTCAACATTAATAATTATAAGAGATGTTTCTTGAGCACCAAATCATCTGAAAATTCAGGTTTGCCATCACAACAATAAATTACATTTTATTTTATTTTTAAATAGTTAACTACTTTGAACATTTATTAAAAAAAAATGTATTGTAATAATATTTCACAAAATTTGATTTGTGTTTTTACTGTATTTTTGATCAAATAAATGCAGCATAAGAGACTTACTATACATATTCTACACATAAAATATGATAGAGAATGCTGTGACTTCTGCTCAGAGACTCAAATGAATCAGTGAGTCATTTAAAGTATACCGTCCAAACCGACTGACTACAATGAACTTTAGGCTTCCCAAGATTAGATACACGAGATCAAACATAGCAAACAGACTGCGATTCCATGCATGAACATGCATTTGATTTGGTATTCAATTGTACATCCTAACAGTTAATAAGTACAAATTCCACTTGGTTGTGAGCATCTTACCCCTGCCTCATAGAGAGGGTTGTTAAAGTCCGACTCCACTGTAATGGGGCTGTAGGAGTGGGTGTGAGAGAGAGACTTCCAGAACAACGGTTTCCACTGCCACCTACACACACTGAGACGGCGAGAGGTGTTAGTACAGAAGACCTAAATAAGGAGCAGCTGTAACGAAGGTTTTGTCAATAATCAGTGAAAATAACTGAATTTTAAAGCCAACATGGAATAGCACTTACAAGCCATTTTTCTTTGGTAATGTGAGTTATTTAAGATGAGGTTTGAATCGGATTAGGAAATCATGGAAAGTGGCCGTTTTATGTCAGAAAAAAATCCACATCTTTCTTTCCTTGGTGACATCATGAACGATTCCAGAGGAATCTTTTCTCTTAGATAATGCTCAGTAATAAATAATAAATGTATGAATCAAAACATGTTCAAACGAACGTTCAAACCAAAAGCATTCAAAAACTCAAGCCTCCTAAACTTACTTGGTGTAGTACATGTATATTCCACCAATCAGAAGGATGACCAGAATGATTGGCAGGATGATAGCCAATGCAATGTTCTCACTCAGCATTTGATGAGACGCCTCTAATGACTGAGACACTGAAAAGAGGAAAGTTAATAGCATGGACATCATTACATGACACAGTGGGCCAGATTAGCAAAGCAATATGGATATCACTGATACAATGATAATCAACGTTACCCTCCAATTTATGATCGTCCAGTAGCCCTTCATAGGCCACTAAAAACAAAGAAAACGTGACTTTAATTTCTTCAGATAAAAATGGTGACTCAATGTATTGGACTAGTTCACATTCACATACCTTTACAGAAGGGTGGTGGGCTATTCCACTGTGAGGGGTGTCCTGGGACACAGTTGATGATGACTTCCCCGATGAGCTCATAGCCCTCATAGCAGAAGAAACGTAGCGTCTCACCTGCCTGGTAACTGTGCTTGTACAGAGTCTGGTAGCCGTTGTCCGGCACACCCGGGTTTGGGCATGGGTCATATTTTACTGATTAGCAGAAAAATAGCAGGCAATATGTTTGATTGATGGTTTATCGGTTAGTACATTAGAGATGAATTTTCATTGTACATGGGCTAAGATATTTAGCTGTATCTGTAAAGTTTTATCCTGCATACAGTTGAGATCAAAAGTTTGGGGTCGGTAAGTTTTTGTTTAAGGTGTCATGACATCGGAAATCAAATTTGGCTTGATCTTTTGACACATAAGAGGTCTTTGTACCATTAAGACACCCTAAAAGTTTTCGAGCTTATAACGTCCTCCTCGTTGTAAACAAAGCATTTATTTACTCAATCTCCAAAAACAGCTCTTTTAGATAATGGGGGACTTGTGACGTCACACGGACAAATGCATTAGCATATGCCTGCCTTTATAGTAAGACATCAACGAACAGCGTAAAGGAACGTTTGCTTTGATGCGTCCTGTTTAAACAGCTTAATTGCGTCTCTGTACAGACTTAAGCAGGATACGTCAGAGACAAGTGGATGGTTTATTTTTAATGGTGTCCTGGATCGTGTCGGAGGATTATATGTTTGTTCAGAGACTTTAACTGCAGATTTGCAGGTTTTTTTAAGCGAGTTACAGTGTAATGGAAAGTGCGCAAAGAAACTTTTGTTGACAGATGTATCAGCCAACTGTATTGGAGCTGCATTACAAAGCTCAAGGAAACGATTTCATGATGCTTTGACTGTAAATGATGGCTTTATATGGTTAATGTTTTCAAAACACTTACTCGCGTGCAGCAGCGAGGCGGCTTTGATAGAGTTTCCTATGCAATGACGTTAGCCAATCATAACAGTGACCGTTTACTGACCAGCGCCGCCCCTTAAAAAATAGATTTTTTTGTGCAAATAACTTAACATTTTAAGTGAACCTTAAAGAACAAAAAATCCATGTCATGACCCCTTTCAAAGTCTCTTATTCTCACCTAGGCTGCATTTATTTGATAAAAAAAATTTAAACTATAATATTGGGAAATATTGTTAGCATTTAAAAAAACTGATTTCGCTTTAAATATATTTAAAATGTAATTTATTCCTTTGATGTCAAAGCTGAATTTTCATCATCATTACTCCAGTCTTCAGTGTCACATGATCCTTCAGAAATCATTCTAATATGATGATTTGCTGCTCAAAAAACATTTATCATCATTATCAATGTTGTAAACAGTTGTGCTGCTTAATACAGTATTTTTGTGGAAACCATGATATATTATTTGACGAACAGAAAGTTCAAACGGCATTTATTTGAAATAACAATCATTTAGTTACGTTGTAAATATCTTTACTGTCACGTTTGATCAATTTGATGCATCCTTGCTGAATTAAGGTATTTATTTTAAAAAAATCTTACTGAACCCAAACCTTTGAATAGTACTATATGATTTAATAATTTACCATTATTAATAAGACTTTAAATCTTTAATCAGGATTTTTTTTTTTACTTATCGTTTTTTGTTTGTTATTTTAATTTCATTCAATGTATTTAACCATATGCATGTATGCATTCATTTTGACAGCCTTAATTATTAATAATAATCCATTTCAAATTCTACAGAATCAAATCCATATAGATTCAAGAGGGGATTTTTTAAATAATTGTTTGAAAATGTATTTTTCCACGACCAGACGCAATCCCTCACACTCCTTACTTACTAACATGTACTCACAGACACACTTTGGGCTGCGGTCACTCCATTTGGGCATGCCGGTGTCTCTGCCATGGCAAGAGATCTGGCTCGGGCCTTCCAGCTGATAACCTTGGTTACATGTGAAGCGTACCACAGTTCCCACAGCAAAACCAGACTCCGGATGTACTGAGCGTGCTCCATTGACCACTTCTCCTGGGTCAGGGCACTGCTGGACTGGAGGCACATTAAAGCCAGGAGAAAAAGAGCGTGTGTACAATATAAATCAATTAATTAAACCGGCAAATGATGGCCACTGGCCACTAAACAATGACCAATCAAAGTCATCACTCTTAATCCTTTACAAAGTGTTTTCTAACCATAAAAAAAACATATATAACTGGGCTCACTTTTCACACAGGTGGGCGGGTTGTTACTCCAGGAGAGATCCCATTGGCAGGTGATGATGTCAGAGCCAACGATGTCATAACCAGGCTGACACTGATAGGTTAACACACTGCCTCTCACCAGAGATGGGTGGGAGGAGCTGCTCCAGCCAAACTCAATTTGCGGAAGGGCAGGACATGTGTCATTTGGTTCCACCTCTGCAAGAAATGAAAGGAAGTGACATCACAGCAAGCAGTAACACAAAACAAATGAAATAAGCACAACCCTTTTGATGTGTTTACCTCTGTAGTGAATGAGGAAGCCTTGGCTCAGTATAAACGTAGAGTCATCAGGATCGCTCTGAAACTGAATGGTGACCTCTGAACCTCCTGATACAACCCTGAACCTCTCTCTTGAGCCCAGGTACTGTCCAATCACATGTGACATCAGATCATGACCATCAAATAGAGTGAGAATGTCGTTATGGCGGATGTTCAAACTGCAAGCAAAAGAGAGGGAAATAGAATTATACCATAAATAGATTTAAACACAAACTGGCACAGTCAAATAGATATACTTACATTTGTACATCCAATTCAATGCGTTTGTCCTCGCTGACATGTATTTGCCACACACAGTCCTGCCCTTTAGAGTAGCTCTGTGGCCAGTCAGGAGACAACACTGTTCCCACTGTGTCCGTGAGCTCCCCGCCACACAGAGCTGAGAAGAGGAGAAAGAGGAGGAATCTTATAAGAATAGCTTTCATATTATTGGGCCAGAGGGATTAGATGAGATGAAGCCCCCTTGAAGCCCCATTAGGTAAAATTTTCTAAATGTACTCTAAATGATCTTTGAATTAGAATCATTTCAATGTTACAAGGATTATTTTCTTCGTAATTGTACAAATAAATGAGTTAAAGGGTTAGTTTACCCAAAAATGAAAATTCTGTCAGTAATTACTCACCCTCATGTTGTTTCAACCCCGTAAGTCTTTCGTTCATCTTCGGAACACAAATTAAGATATTTTTGATGATATCTGAGAGCTGTCTCATTCCTTCATAGGCTTCTATGTAATCGATATCTACCATCCCAGAAAAGTTAGTAAAAACATTGTTAAAATAGTCTACAGTGGCTCAACCTTAAGTTTATCAAGCGACGAGAATACTTTTTGTACGTAAAAACAACCAAAAATAATGACTTTATTCAACTATTCATTTTCTTCTGTGTGGGCCTCTGAGTGAGTTCACGTAGTGTAACAGAGTACTGTAGCGCTTCTGGGTTGCAAGTCAGAACGTAGGCTTACTATTGGCCGATGCTGGTCATGTGTGTGATGCGTGTGACGTACAACATAGAAGCTCTACGCTGTTACACTACGAGAACAGAAGAAAATGAATAGTTGAATAAAGTCATTATTTTTGTTTTGTTTTACGCACAAAAAGTATTCTCGCCGCTTGATAAACGTAAGGTTGAGCCACTGTAGTCACTTGGACTATTTTAAAGGTGCATTAAGCAACTTTTCATGTTAAAAATACCCGTTTTTCTAACCCATACATGCTTAAACAATTGCCTAATGGGCTGAATGAGCCCTTCTATGATCTCTGCGATTGCCTCTATAATCCTGTACAGTAAAATAAATAAGAGGGATTCGGGACGGAATCGACTGGGCGTGACGTCATGCGCGTTCACGCTCACCTGGCTATGTCTGGCAGGTTTGTGTATTCGCCGCCATTATCCGCATCAGCGAAGACAACTCAAGCGACTTTGGCAAAAGTAGAAGATGGATTCAAAGAGACCGGCTTCTAGTTCATCCCAAACCCCAACGCAAACTCCACGTAACCGCCTGCACAACTCTGGTTGCAGTATCGCGTGTCGCCAGAAGGGGGCATAGTTCTGCAAAAACTCAGAGACTTGCGCAATGCACCTTTAACGACATCTTTACTAACTTTTCTGGGCTGGCAGATATTGATTACATAGAAGCCTATGAAGGAGCGAGCCAGCTCTCAGATTTCATCAAAAATATCTTAATTTGTGTGAGTAATTACTGACAGAATTTTCATTTTTGGGTGAACTAACCCATTAAGTTGACAGTTCTAATGATGATCAGCAGATCATTGTGCAATTTGTTTTTGAAAGAAGGTTCTTTTGTCACCAAGGCTACATTTACTTGATCAGAAATACAGTAAAAATAATATTGTGAAAATGTATATTTTTGAAAAGTAATGTATTCATGTGATGACAAAGCTGAATTGTCAGCATCAGTACAGTCTTCAGTGTCACATGATCCTTCAGAAATCAGTCTAATATGCTTGGTGCACAAGAAACATTTCTTATTAACATCATCAATGCTGAAAACAGTTGTGCTACTTAACACTATGGTGGAAATCATAATAAATTTTTCAGGATTCTGTGATGAATAAAAAGTTAAAAAGAACAGCTATTATTTGAATAAGAATTATTTGATAACAACGTTAAAATCTTTTCTGTCACTTTTGATCAATTTAGTGTTTAAATAAATGTTGAATAAAAAGTATTCATTTCATTTATAAAAAATAAAAAATAAAAAATCTTACTTACCCCAAACTTTTGAATGGTAGTGTACAGTTGCTGTACAGGTATATGTCTCAAATATGAGGTTATATGTGATGTCATACCTCTGCAGACAGGTTCACTCTCGTTCCAGTGAGGGTCATTGGGGTCAACACACTCCATAACTCCTGATCCCTGCTCCATGACGAAACCAGGAGAGCACGAGAAGGTTACTATAGTACCCAGAGGGAAGGTGATGTCACTGCTGCTGAAATTCCCATGAGGCAGGTAAGGTTCATAACAGTGTTCTCCATCAAAGGCTGAAAGAGATAGGAAAAAGAGGAAGGATGGGAAGTTATTAAGTGAGAGTGAAAGTATTTGTAGAATCCAGACTTGAAGGTACAAAATTGTAATTTTGAGTTTCTTCTTTTTCCTGAAATTAGTGTGACATCACAATAACCAACTGCATTCGGCATTCTTTAGACAAGCATCTTTTAAGAATTATATAAATGTAAAAAGGTTTTTGTGGTAATGAAAATGAACAAGTTTATAGTGGTTTATGTGGCTTATAGTGATGAAATATACTTAGGCTGCGTTTACACTGGCTAAAAAAATCCGATCTTTTACTCACATCTGACACAAATCGGAATTTGTTGCACACGTGTAAACAAAAAAATCCGCACGAGATCCGATTTTTATTCGATATCTGGTCATCCGACCTACGTCTAAACACGCATATCCGATTCCCCTTTGAATTCCAACCCACCACAAGGCGAGGACGACACGTTTATTCACAAAGATAGCTTTTTAATGCTGTATTATTCATGAGGCAGACGTGCCGTTATCCGCTCAATCACAGCTTTTAATTGAGGTGCGAACGTTATCTTTGTAAAGAAAAGACATTGCGCCAACACAGAAACATTCAGGAGCTGCTTTTCAACCTCTGCCCGTTAATTTTAATAGCACGGCCATTCAAAACCAGGGTCTACCATGTGCATAGCAAAAACGATCACCGAAAATCATTTTGGGCGGGAATTAATGTAAACACAGACGTCGAATACCAGTCCTGTCTAAAGTGAATGTAAACAGGCGAGCCAAAAAATCGGATATGGTCAAAAGATCGGATCTGTGCATTAAGACTTGCAGTGTAAATGCAGCCTTAGACTCTTTTTTAACAGTGAACAAAACTATTTTGTTGAATGTTTAACAGGTTGTTTTACCCTCATAGCGGAGTGCCAGCAGCAGTGGGATGGAGGAGGAATCTGCTGTGAGCTCCACATAGAGACACATTCCCTCGCTCACGAAGCCTCGTTCTGGAACGTCATCCAGATCCGAGTCGAAGAGGAGCGGAGCTGTAGAGCTATTCCCACTGCGCACAATCAGCCTAGGAAAACGGAGGAGGGTCATGGAAAAGGAACGAAAACTACATTAGGAAAGGTGTGACATTAAGAGAATGAAATTATTCTGGAAGGATCAAGATCATGGCAGGTTGTGCAGGAAGAAGAGGTAGATCTCGGATGTTCGTTTATCAACAGCAAACTAGTGTAAATAGTGAAATAGTGAAATAGTGAAACACTACAAAATAGTGTGTTCATTTAAATGAACTGGTTCAAACAAGATTCAATGATTCACTGATTCTTTTGAATAAACTCCCTGCACAGCATTCTAGTCAACTTTTTTGTAGTGAAATAAAAAATTTGACAATAATTCTGCCATTTTACATTATGTTTTCAAAAGTTTGGCATTTGATACGATTTTTTTCATGTTTTTGAAAGTCTACTTTGAATCATAAGTAGTTTTAAAGTGGCTTCTCCAACACTAATAGAGATATAAGATAAGTAACTTAATACATGAGTGAGCAAGACATGAACTCTTACTTGTCATTGTCTTCATCAAGAGCCACCCTCTCAAAATGAAGGTGGAGCCTGTGGCCTTCCTTGGCTTCCAGCAGCCAATGACAGCTCAGGTTGCTACCGCTGCTATGGTTACTTGCAGAGGGGAGGGTTGGAGAGAGGATGCGGCCCACAGTGGCATTTCTAATCCATCCTCCACAAGATACAGCTTTAATATACAAAAACACATGTGAATGCTTATACACAAGGCAATAAATGGAGGCGTCTTGAAGCCACTGTAGATAATGAAACTAAATAAATAAGTCAATAACTGAACGGGGAACAAATGCAACCCACCCACACACTGGGGTTCTGAGGTGCTCCATCTGGGTCGGGTGGAGTTCAAACATGTTGCAACCTCGTGACCTCTGACCTCAAATCCTGGATCACAATGGAAGTGAGCCTGACCACCAGGATGGATATCAGTTACAGTCACTCCACCGGCCTCAGGGGAGAGGGGGAACGAGCAGGACAGGAGGAACGCTGGAATGGAGAAATTTAAGAAAATTTAATTTTAAGAAATTAAAACTTTTATTCAGCAAGGATCTATTAAATTGATAAAAAGTGACAGTAAAGATTATAATGAGTAATGTTACTAAAGATCTCTGAAACACTTTATAATAAGGTTCCATCATTCCATTCCTTATTATAAAGAATGATTTCTGAAGGATCGTGTGACACTGAAGAATGGAGTAATGATGCTGAAAATTCGGATTTGACATCACAGGAATAAATTACATTTTAAAATATTCTAAGACAGTTGTAATAATATTTCACAATATCATTGTTTTTATTGTATTTATAATCAAATAAACTGCGTTCACGTCATTCCAGCTCGTAAAAAGCATCCACATCCTCGTAGAACTCACAATTACAACTTGTGCACTGGGAATTTTCTGAGAGCTCCGACTTGCACCATGTGACCGCTGTGCCAACTGATTGCTGCAGATTCATTTAGGCATTGATAGTGTTGCCATAGATATGCATAATTTCCAATCCGAGGACGTGAACAGGTTAGAGTAGGACGTCGAAATTACGGTAATTATGACACGGTGTGTATTCAGCATAAATGCAGCCCAGGAGACTTCTTCCCAAAACATTAAAAAAATCTTACATACCCCAAACTCTTGAACAGTAGTTAAAAGAAAAATTAATACCTTGATAATGAAAGCTGAAAACACCATGATTGGCTTGCTTCAGGCTCTTATAGTGGATCTGCACTTGATTGGTTGAGCTACGAATCACCTGACCTTCGCTCATTAGCGTCTCATTGGCCAAAAGCTGTGGAGCTGTCCCACCCAGCTCCAGAATGGTAAGTGACTCCTCCTTGGACAAGTTTACTTTCTTTACCTTCAAGACAGACAGATGGTGTTACCATAACAACAGCTAATGATGTCATTCCCCAAGATTGTATCAAGGGCAAAGATTCCAGAACTCATTAAAATGACATCCCCCATGCAAATGCCAACAAGATGCATCAGCTATGTTAACAGGCAGTAACCATAGTGACCCACAGATAGGCTAAATGAGGGTACAATGGAAACCTTGCTAACGGTGAGGTTATCACACCTGTATCTCAACCCCATATCCAGGATACACAGTGATGCTGTAGGTGCACTCCAGTGGGGAGAAGGGAGATGAGGAGGAGAGCGGATCAGGGGACTCGACTATTCCCTCCGTTCCTGACAGGCTGGCATTGCATTGAACTTGAGAGAGACAGTTTAAACGTTTTAAAGTCAACATAAATTCATTTGAATGGTCCCATTGAGGGACATAATCTGTGAAGTCTTCATATTGAAAATGATTCGTTGTCTTCAACTGTTATACGGTATTGTTGGTTATGATACCTGGGGTGTGCACTGTTGTTATTGTTGTTGTAGTAATTAGAGTAGTTGTGGTCTCTTCTTCGGCTGGTGGTGATGTCACGGCACTCCCAAAACCTGATTGGCCTGCATGAGGTGCAGCCGATGAGGTCACTGCAGTGGTGAGGATTCCTGGTGACATCACTGTGGAGGCGGGTTCTGATTCTCTGATGGACGGGATGGCCTGGGTCGGGTTAGTAGTTGTACCTGTGGGTTAAATCACAGGTTTAGATGAACTGGTTCGTTATTGAAATGATGCAGTTTGCTGTGTGCTTTTTAGGAAAGACTGACCTCTGTTATTAGGGGTGTGGCCCAGGTACTCCTTACTCAGTAGTGCAGCATGGAGGAGTTCTCCCAAGGGGCGGGGACTAGAGGTCACGGTGGGAGGAGCCTCAGTGTCTGATGTCCCTAAAGATGCACCTGAAAAAACCACGGAACTATCAGACTTAGCTTCTTTAAGCTAAAGTGATCGGCATGTACTATGTACATTCACCTTGCATGAATAGTTAAACATACAAGAGCACTCACACAAGTATGTGCACATTACCTGAAGTCAGATGCAGCAGTGTGACAGACAGTGTCACAGCAAAAACTGTGGACACCATTATTTAATATGAGAGGACAGCCTGGGTGCAAGCATACGAGAGAGAAAAGAAGTAGTAAGAGGTATCTAGAAGAAAAAAATGGGAAATATCAAAGTTAAGGAAGACTGTAAGTCAAAGGTTGTGATCTTAAAGAACACATTATATCAAAGAGTTTTGTGACTTTTATTTCCTGTCTGTTAGATTTGAAGTCAGCTATATGCTAGTGTACTCCTAAAAGTGAATATACATAAAAATTTGACTCTCCCGTGAAAATGTAAGCAAATCGAGCAGCAAATCGGCATTTTAGAATGATTTCTGAAGGATCATGTTGACATCACAGGAATAAATTACATTTTAATATATCTTAAAATAGAAAAGTTATTTTAAATTGTAATCATATTTCACAATGTTACCGTTTTACTATACATTTTAATCAAATAAATGCATCTTTGGTGAGCATTAGAGAATTTCAAGAACATTAGTTATCCCATACTACCAATTTCTTTCCAATCATATGCTCAGTCTTGAGAATGAAAATGTCCCTCCCCATACCTGAAACCCACTATTTAAATCCTGGTTCATAACCGTCACGTTCATCAAAGCTTATTAGCTATTGCTTTATAAGACCCACCTAAACTTGCTAGCAACAGGAAATACAGGAACACTAGAAAGAAAACTGTCTGTCAAACAATTTCATGGGGTCTTTAAAGCTATGAATGTATGAGTTAGGATTTTTATATCTGAAATGTAAAATAATTAATGATGACATGTCGCTAAAAATCAGAGGTTTAAAATAAACATACTGCAGAAATGCGTCATCTCGTAAAATATTCCCTCAAAGTCATTGGTGCTTTTGCCATATATCAGATCTTATTATGGCCCCGCCGTGGCCCTCAAGGCCTGACAGTGCACGAGACATATGGCTCCTGACGTGCCCACGTTCAGTGATCAATGATGTCACCGTTAAGGCAGGTAGCAGAGAGCAGGTCTGGGCTTCTAGTGGCCCAGTCACCATCACGAGCCTCATTTAGTATTTACCGCACACACCGACGCTGATTAGAAACAAGGGGTTCATAAATAATACAGATGAAGATGAGAACAATTTGAGGCTCGTCATTAGTTTATAATACCCACACTAACAGACATTATGTCCACGATAAAATGTGCTGGCAGATGATGTTGCTGACACTGCGGGCAGAAGCGTTCAGATAATTTATTCAGACGCTACCGTTATTCAAAAACATTTCTTCTTATCCTTTCCTATGACGCAAGACGCCCATTCCCCCCAAAATAAAGCATTAGCAAGGCGTCTAGACGAAAAAAAAAACCCCAAAAAAATTCGCACGAAAAGCAATACTGGATCAATATAAATGGTTTACAATGATTTCATGAACGCATCCATTGCATCTTTATGCAGCTGGCTGTCGCGCGACATTACATGCTCGCAAAAACATCAGAGGGAAACAGAACATACGCACCCGCAATACGCAGTTGCGCTTTTTTTTTATTCGTCAGAATGAATCCACTGGGTTTCTTCTCTTGTCCTGGTGATTCTTTTAATATTTCGTGTGTTTTTCCCCCAGCACCGCTCTCGCTGCTGCGTTTCTAGCGTGATCCTCCGTCTCTCGCTCCTCCACCCCTCCAGAATACCACAACTGGCGCTGCGCGTCAAACGGATTTTAAAGAATCATTAGTACGCTCCCGAACGCTGTCAAACACGGGTGTTCCATTCGAACCCTGGGAGAAGACAGTAAAGATTTCGACCCAAGGAAAAAAAACAGTTTGCCTTCGTTCTTGGTTGTATTTTTTCAGTCGTTTATTTTTGTCCGTTTAGGCCTATGGCAGGATAGCAGGTGAGTGGAACGAACAGGCATAGATGGCAGCAGTTCCTACCCGTGTGGTTGGCGCGTTGACTGTCAATTAGCGATGTCCGAATTATGTTGTGGAGTCGGTTCGTTTTAATGAACCGGTTCACAAATCCGTTCTGAACGATTCACCCACGGACTGAGCGTGCCCGAGGACTTTTCGAGACAACAACAACAGTCTCACTGACACGGTTTATCACGTGGCTGTCCTTTTATTTTGTTCCTTTAAAGGCTATCTTAATGTTTCTTCCACCGTCACAAATATTCAATAAATAATGAAAAATGTGCGGACCAAATATTTAAAAACGCCTTTCTTGTTAAATCACATGGACCATGCAGAAAAAAAATCATTCAGATGTATTTTGAAAGTAACAAATAAGCATAACGATAAGGTTTAAAAACAGTGTGTGTGGTAGATATAGGCTACGTTCGTAGAGAGAAATGGGTGTTCTGAATTCTGTGATAAATCGTGATAAAGCAGAAATAAAATATCTCATGATCCCCAGTGGGCATATTTCATTTGAAAACAGGAATTTGGCCATTTCGTATAGAGAAAAGTCTCAATTGTTGTCGCCTTTGTTGTCTTAGAATTTGACTAGAGAAAAACTCAAAATTGTGGAGATCATGTAGGAATACACCGCCTATCACTGTATATATAAGCTCCTTCAGTATTATCAGCAGCTATCACGTTTCTCAGGAGCTAATTACCCTCCTCCATCCCCAGCTCCTCCTCTCGTCAGTCAGGATTTGCCATTCTGATTCCCCTTGAATCAGACTAAAATTCTCTAATTATGTTGTACATTAAAATTAATTAATGATATCTGCAATACATTCATGTTGGTTCTGTTCTGTTTACCCTATAAGGGGGTTATTGTTGCTCATATTATGTGCTAGGCTGCATGGATGCGCAGGGAGTTCTTGCCCAGAACAGAACCATACCGCCAATCCATATGCTAATTGTCAATCGTACTTGACGATAGTGGTCCTGACAGAAATAAGCAATTTTTTATTTTGATGGCTGCAACACACTCCAAAAAAGTTGGGACAGAGGTTTACCACTGTGTCACATCACCTTTCCTTTTAATTACACTTTGTAATCGTTTGGGAATTGGGGATACTAATTGTTGCAGTTTTGCAAGTGGAATTTTTGCTACATTTTTGATACAAGACATCTGCGTCCTATAGACCTTCATACCCAGCACTGCTCTGAATAAGGTCTATATCTCCATATAGCTTCTCATTTCTTAGCTCTGCATATTTCCAGTAGTAATTTAAAAGGTATCATAATTGACAATAGACAAATTATTATTGGTCAGCTGTATTATAGTATTATATTATAATATAATATACGTATTATAAGACTACTTTGTTTTTGAATGACGCATTTCAAATCCATTTAGCTTTTATTTTTTTATTTTCCAGAGCTTTGAGTCTTCAAGTTTTTTACAGAAATATAAAATTCTTAACCGCTAATGAATGTGCTGTTGTTTTCAATGCCATTCACTCTGGAGTGTTTCTATTTCTGTAAGGTAGCCTACTCCATTTCCATGGCCATGTACCTACCATTTGAACTTAACTGACACAATCATTGGAAGCATATGCATTTCTGTAGAGCAGTGGTTCTCAAACCTGTCCTGGTGTACCCCCAACACTGCACGTTTTCTTTGTCTCCCTAATAAAACACACCTGATTCAACTCATCAGCTCATTCACCCATGTTATAATGAGCTGATGAGTTGAATCAGGTGTGTTTGATTAGGGTGACAAAGAAAACGTGCAGTGTTGGGGGTACGCCAGGACAGGTTTGAGAACCACTGCTGTAGAGCAAAAAAAAATAATAATAAAAAAAAAAAATTCAGAGCTATAACAATAACAATTCCTTGCATAATACCATATTGGAATAATAGGCTATACCATGGGGTCCTTGTCTCATCTGTTTACCAATAAAGTAAAATAAATAACATTGATTCATAAGGTTAACTAAAACCTTTCTTAGGAGAATTAAGCCAGATATTGCAATAAATAGCTGTTTTTATCACTCGTCTGAGGAAAATGTTATGGGAATGTACACACACACACACACACACAGAATTTTTACTGTGTACTTATTTGTAAGTGACTCTTTAAGTTTTAAAGATGATTTCTTTGGGTTGTTTGAATATTCAAAAAATATTACATAATTTATGTTTTCTTCTAACTAAATTTCACTAATTTCACTTCTAGCTAAACCTCTCTTTTCTTTATTCAAAGTTGATCTAGACTATATGGAAACTAAAGCTCTTAATCTTATAAAGCAGCAATAAAGTCTTTGTCCTGGTCCTGGACATTTTATGTCTCCCGAATCAAACACACCTGATTCAGCTCATTAGTAAAGACTCCAAGGTCTCAGATGGGTTTCAGATGTGTTGGGGTGCTCCAGGACCAGGGTTGGGAACCACTGGTTTAGTGCCAGTGACCACGTGATGACATGAAATAATCACTGAACCGATTTTGGGTCCTGTTTAGTGTTCATCGAACACAACTGTTTGAAATCACTGATTCGCCACTAGTAATCGGACTCCCTAGTGTGGTATTTGGTTGGTTTGAGGGTGTTTTTGTGTCCACCTCACTAGCGCCACACTGTGGTTGTACTGCAGTAGCGCAAGACGTAGACGGCGCTCTGCATAGGAGCTGTCCAGCGTCTCGGTGCTGAAACTTGCCCCGGTGGTTCTCGGCTAACAGCAAGAGGCTTGGTAGAATTTTAAAATACAGCTTAACAACCCAGCAACGAGTGACTGGCTGATTCCGATGCGTCAGTACATGGACAAAGGTAATAATACAACATCTTCGGTTTGTTCCGTAAAGAAGGAGGAGTCGTTCTTCCATCCTTACGGAAGCATTGAATGCGGAATTTACTGTATTTTCAGGGCTGCAGATAAACAGAGGAAGGGACGTGGTGAGAACGAAGGGGGAAAGAGAGACTGAGTAAGACGTGGAGAAGTGGTAAGCGAACACACATACAGCACAGCTTATTTAAAGTGTCCGAATGGTAACTTGTAGCCTAACGTTCGGTAAAAATCGGTTCTTTCCGTCGTCACGCTCTCTCCGGATATCCGTGTGAAATGTTTCAGCAACGTGAGTTCTGAGAATGAAAGCGACCACACAAACTGACTGCAGCAGGAATCATTATGCAATAGACCGAGAGAGAAGAACTCTATATCATCGAATGGATTCATATTAACACTTTACAATAAGGTCTCATTTGTTCACATTAGTTAATGCACTAACTAACATGAACTGAAACAGTGAGCAATACATTTGTAATCTTTTGTTAATAAAAATCCAGCTGTTCATTGTTTGTTCATGTTAGTTCACAGTGCATTAACTAATGTTAACAAACACAACATTTGATTTTTATAATGTATTAGTAAATGTTGGAATTACCATTTACTAAGATTAATAAATGCTGTAGACGTATTGATAATTCTTAGTTCATGTTAACTAAAGAAGTTAATTAATGTTAACTAATGAAACCTTATTGTAAAGTGTTACCATGTTCATTACCTGTGGTCAGCTGAATAATTATTCATAAACACACAGAGGAAGGGAAATCAAAGTGTATTGATTTTACAGACTGGAGAAAGTCTCATCCACCAAGCACAAGTTCATGAATGTCATGTTGAATAACTTTATCCTTTCAGAATAAAAGTATTAGTTTCTTTCTTTCTTTCTTTTTTTCTGGTGAAGCTCACTCTCTCAGCATTATGTCCTGGTCTCTGGACTTGGTCCCGCTTCCCCCATGTGCGTTGCTAGGTGGTCCTCCCCTCAGCGGGCTACTTTGGACCGTCCTGCTTCTCTTCCTCTGGTACTGCTACCGCGTTGGTTCTGACCCACCATCCCACTCTGGAATGCTGAAAAGCAGCTCCGGCCGGTCCTCATTCTCTCGGTCATCCAGCCGTTCCCCGGTCAGCCCCATACACTCTGCCCCTAAAGCATCTGCGGCCATCACTATGGAGGCGGTGGAGGATGAGGAGGGAACAGAGAGCTACCTGACACCGGTGTTGAGCCATGCCCCGTTCCCTACCGACGCTTCAGCAGGAAGCAGGAAGTTGTATAGAGCACTACAGGAATATGCTAAGCGCTACAGTTGGGCCGGCATGGGGCGGATTCACAAGGGTCTGCGCAATCAGGTCAGAGTTGGGAAAAGTAGGATAACTTGAGGTTTATCTACAATTTCTTGAATATTTGTGTTGTAGCTTAAAATTTATGTCACTGTTTGTCCCTCAACTTCTTCCTCGCTGCTGTCTAGGCCAGGAACAATGATCGCCCATCTATTCAGAAGCCTCATCTTTTCTACCTCCCAGATGTTCCCAGCATACCTTTCTTTCCCAGGGATGCTCATCGTCATGACATTGAGGTTCTGGAGGCCAGTTATCCCAAAATCCTTGCTGAGTTTCAGGCAGTGTACCAGAGGGGGATTGATACAAAGCTAGGGTGGAGCTATCCAGGACCAAAGGTGACTAAACGTATTAGTCTCAAGCAGACATTTTAAGGAATTTCAATGTGTCATAGTAACAAATGTAAAAGTCGCAGTGAAATCTGTTCATCTGATTATTAAACGTCCGCACAAACTATACAATTACAGTTCATCAGAATTGTGCGGCTTTCACAACTGAATTGAGAATGCCTTTTTAAATTCCAGATTACTGGGACATAGACTGAACAACAGACAGACAGATAGATAGATAGATAGATATAACGATAGATAGATATAACGATAGATAGATAGATAGATAGATAGATAGATAGATAGATAGATAGATAGATAGATAGATAGATAGATAGATAGATACAAATGGCAACAAAAACATATTTTTATTATCCTTCTTGGCCAAGTTAATGTCAAGTAAGTGTTCCATTTTGACATTCAGAGAAGAAAAGAATCCTTTCGTTCCATTGGAAGACAATCAGTGTTCTTCTCTCCATTATTATTTTCTTAATTTGTTTATTCTTGTCAGTTTAGGCCTTTGGCAGGATGGCGATAGCTTGCTTATTTTTCTGCTTTAAAAAATATATATTTTTAATGAACCAGTTCACAAAACAGGTATGATTCGTGCATAAATAAGATCTAAGATCTTAGTTTTGCAATCAACAGACATGGACGTATAGGCGGACTGACTGACGGATGGACGGACTGACATGTATGTAGATAGAAAGATGATGTAGCAATGATAGCTTTGTGTGATCAACACATCACAATTTGGGTTGTAATTCCCTGAAAATATCCTTCTTTGCTGCTGTGAAGTTTCTTCAAAGTATCTCACTTAGTGTTTCACAGAAGAAGAAAAATAACAGCAATTGGGTTTAAAAGAACATGAGGGAGCAAATTGACTTTTTTATTTTTAGGTAAACAAATCACTTGTGTTCTGCCTTGCTGTATTTCATCAAGCATGCTCATTCACCAAGAGTCTTTCATTCTCTGGCTGTCCTTGTCAGCCTCTCTTAATATCCTCCAATCAATATCTGCACTGCACTGCTGTTAGGGATCGGTTTGCATTCAATTCATCATTCTCTCATAGTAATCAGGCTACAAAAATGCTGTGTCTGTTACAAAAGATTCCCAGCAGGTATATAAAGAAGGAAAATGTGTCGTGTGCATATGCATATATGATGAGCTCATGTATTCATCTCTCAGGGCCAGACAGTGTTCCCACTTTACACCGCTGGGGTGTGTGTGGTCAGTAACTGCCGTGCGTGTCCGTGTACATACCGAACCCTCCTCTCGCTCAGAACCTTCATCAGCAGTAACTCTCTGGGGTCCGCTGGCTTCTGGCTCCTGGGTCCAGGGGCCACACTGGGAGGGGCCTATGGCCCTACAAACACGCGTCTGCGCTGCCATCTGGGTAAGTCACAACACTAAATCACTGAGAAAAATGTTGTGGCTTGATCCTCTTCTGTGGACTGCCTGTAAACAATTGGCTGATGATATATACGTGTGTGTGTATGTGTGTGTGTAAAATGTATAATACACCAACATAATGTCGATGTCTCTGTCAGGTCTTCAGACGCCTGCTCAGTGTGAGCTGGTGGTGGGTGGGGAGCCTCAGTGTTGGTCAGAGGGACACTGCCTCCTTGTGGATGACTCCTTTCTGCATACCATCTCACATAATGGTCAGAAAACTAAATTTGTACAAACCTCATTAACCATAATATGCTAGCTAAAGGAGAGGAGCTGCAACAGATCTATAATCAGCTCGCCAAACTACAACAATAAAGATAATAGACTTTCTGAAGGCGAAGAATAGAGGAAAATCTGACGACTCAGTGATTACTCTTTCATTGACCAGAAAACTAAATGGAGTTCTCGGTTATGCAAGTTATGCTATGCATTTATGTTTCTGAGGTGGGACCAGTGGTAGTCCTGTGGTAGATCATGCCCTAGATGAAATCAGACATGACCAAAGAAAAAAGAAAAGAAAAAAAACTATTTAAGTATGTTGCATTTGTGTAAAATGGGATTAGTTGAGTGTTACATAAGCACAAATCTGAGAGGGCACATGGATAATTTTCAATGAGCATGATGCTTTTTCATTTGTGTCAGCTGGGTCTCAGATGTTTCTCTTAAAAAAGATTTGATTAAAATCAAGAAATAAAACCAACACAAATTTTTATTGACATACACTACCATTCAAAAGTTTGGATTTGTACGTTTTTATGCTCACATTTGTTTTTCTTTTATAAACAGTAAAAACAGTAATATTGTGAAATATTACAATTTAAAATAACTGTTTCAATTTTAAAATATCATTTATTCCTGTGAAGTTGAATTTTCAGCATCACTCCAGTCTTTAGTGTCACATGATCCTTCAGAAATCATTATAATATGCTGATTTGCTGATCAAGAAACATTATTATTATTATTATCAGTGTTGAAAACAGTTGTGCTGCTTTTGTAAAATTATAAATGTTTTTACTGTCACTTTTGATCAATATAATGCATCCATGCTAAATAAAAATATATAATTTAAAAAAAAAAAAAATGTTTACTGACCCAAGCTTTTGAACGGTAGTGTAGTAGGTAAAGCAAAAATAATATGAATAGTTAGCTTACATTATTTAGTTACATGAGAAATGTCTGCATTCGTTTGAAGATCTCTAAATTTCTTTTGGAATTTGAGACATCGTTGGGGGGTAACGCATTACAAGTAACATGAAATATGTAATCAGATTACTTTTTCAAGTAACTAGTAAAGTATTGCATTACTTTTAAATTTACAACAGAATATCTGAGTTATTTTTTCAAATAAGTATCGCAAGTTACTTTGTTTTACCATTTATTGACTGACAGCTCGTGTCCCCATGTTGAGAGAGAACAGGAGTAATGTGCAGAGGTGTTGTGTGCACTTTAAACATGATGGTTATTGTAGTTCTAGATCAGGGGTGCCCAATCCTGCTCCTGCCGATCGACTGTCCTGCACAGTTCATCTCCAACCCTAATCAAACACACCTGAAGCAACCAATTAAGGTCTACAGGATCACTTGAAAATTAAAAGGCAGGTGTGTTTGATTAGGGTTGGAGATGAACTGTGCAGGACAGTCGATCGGCAGGAGCAGGATTGGGCACCCCTGTTCTAGATTAAAAGTGAGTTTGCATTTACTCATCTCACTTGCACAAAAAGTAAAAATGAATAAAAACAGTGAAATGCAAATTCAGAATATTACGCAAACCTGCATGTTTAATAACACAAATGTTATATAACACAAATGTGACCCTGGACCACAAAACCAGTCACATGGGTCAATTTTTTTAAATTGAGATTTATACATCATACAAGTTAATTATCCGAGTCAAATTGTTAGGATAGGACAATATTTGGCCGAGATACAACTATTTGAAAATCTGGAATCTGAGGGTGCAAAAAAATCGAAACATTGAGAAAATCTCCTTTAAAGTTGTTCATTTATGTCCGCGACTGTGCTGCATTCACTCACAAAAATAAATGTTTTATATATTTACGGTAGTAAATTTACAAAATATCTTCATGGAACATGATCTTTACTTAATATCCTAATGATTTTTGGCATTAAAGAAAAATCTATAATTTTGACCCGTACAATGTATTGTTGGCTATTGCCACAAATATGCCCGTGCAACTTGTGACTGGTTTTGTGATCCTTTATGCATTTAATCTTTAAAAAGTGACAGTGATGAGCGCTGCGTTTTACCCAAAGTTGAACATTCTTCAACTCTCGTCGACCTGTAAAAAACGGCGAACGCTCAGCGCTTTTTAAAAACGCGGCGCTCCCATTGAAAACAATTGAAAAAATACGCCAGCCGCGTGAAAAACGCTTTAGTGGACACACGGCCTAAGCGTGTTGAACTTTCTTCTCCTGCGTCCTATTCATTTACAAGAAATCCAGCAATATTCCATAAAAAAAAAAAAGAATAAGAATGTCAATTTTGATTTCATGGTGACTTTAAACTGTAAAAGATACTAGAGATCGCATATGTAAGCAACATTTTTCTGTTTGTCCTCTAGGGGGGCCTGAAGATGGTCCCAGAGTTATCTTCAGTGTGGACCTGTGGCATCCTAATGTGGCTGCGGCGGAGAGACAGGCTCTAGACTACATCTTTGCCCCTGAGCAGTAATTCCCAGGATGCACTGGTCAAACCCACTTCATGTCGTAGCAAAATGCAGAAAATGTTGTTTTAAAGTTCGCAAAACATATTTTGGTTAAGTTGAAGGTTCACACTGAGGATATTTATGATTAACTACCACATATTTAACGTGTCTCTGTTCAACCGAAACCTTTTGAAATGTTTAAGTCAAAGCAGTTCAGTCAGAACTGCAGAACTGTTGAGCCCTGAGCACACAGATACTGTGATGACATGCGAACAATTTTCAAACTTCATATCTACATTTGACTTGTGCCTGTCTTAATAATCCCGCGCTCCTGTTCTATCGTTTTTGTGCCTGATTTCTTATCTTGACCTCTCTGATGTATACTGTGATACATGGTTCTCCGTAAATACTGTACACGCGAATCACAGCTATGCTATAAATCTTATTTTATTTCATCAGATGCCAATTTATTTTCAGACCTGTGAAGCACACTGTAGACAGCATTCTGTATATGACCAGACTAATTGCATGCGTCGTGAATTTTGATCGTGTTGCCAACAATGCACTTGATGACTGTCCTGCAAATCAAGTATGTATTCATCTGAGTTCAAATAAAACATTTTGTTAAATTTAAACTCTCTAGTCGCTGATGACATTGGAGGGGGGCAGGTATCAGTTTACTTTCACCTTCACACACTCACAGCAGGACAGTTACACTCACTCAGCACCCAAACACACACCTGAGGTTGGAGGTCTCCTCTGTCAGCAATTTTATCTTCCTGCATCGAACCCTGTGAGAGTAGAGAAACAGAAAATAAAGAGGATTGAATATCACGAAGGGGTATAGGGGCCAGTGTACAATCAAAAATGCATGCGAGACAGGGCAAGATGTTTTTAGAAATAATGTGCGTGTGATGTAATGTGTGTTAGACGATCTGTTTAGCCATAATTCTGAATGTGGAACGAATTTTTTTTCTGTGTTGGATAAACCTTTTTCTTGTATTAAAAAGTGGTTACTATATTTCAACAGATGTTATAATCCCAACAGTTAATCTGACAATGTGCTTTAACACCGGACACTGGACACACACAAAACAAGATTAAACAGCCATAAACCTACCCATCACACAAAACTTTCTGCATTTTACATTTTCAAAAAAACTCATTCTGTATGATTTATAAACTGTTTTCCTCATGGGGACCAAAACCATTTCACCACAAGGACAAGGATTTGAATAAAAAAATAAGTGTGACTAAAGTAAAGTGACTAAGTGACAGTAAAGACATTTATAATGTTACAAAAGTTTTTGTTTCAAATAAATGCTGTTCTTTTGAACTTTTTTATTAATCCAAGAATCCTTAGCACGGTTTCTACAAACATTTTAAGCAGCTACAACACTTTCTTTCTTCAATGTTTTCAACATTGATAATAATGAGAAATGTTTCCTGTGCAGCAAATCATCATATTATAATGATTTCTGAAGGATCATGTGACAATGATGATGATGAAAATTCACCTTTGCATCACAGGAATCAATTACATTTAATATAATATTAAAGAAAACAGTTATTTTAAATATTACACAATATTACTGTTTTTACTATATTTCTGATCGAATAAACGTAGCCTAAGTGAGCAGAAGAGAACTTACTGACCCTAAAATTTTGAATGGTGTAATTATAATTATAAAAAAATTCATAATTTATTGTAATCTTTCTATATTCATTATTTTTTTTAGTTTTTTTATGTATAAATCTATTTAGAATGATTATACACAACCCCACCCCTAAAAAAAATTCCCCAATTAAGGATGTTTTCAGATGCCACACACACACACACATTCTCTCTCTCACTCTCTGTTTTTTATTGGTCTTGTTGTTTTTTTCAACACACCCTTGCCCCAAAAGTGTTGATTTCGAGAGAGGTGTTTCTAGTGTCCTCTCTCACTCTTATCCATAAATTATTATTATTTTGCCCTGTTTAGTGAGTTTGATTCAACAGAAAACAGACTGTGACAAAAAAAAATTATGTCAAAACATTGCGATCACAATTTTGCCATCAGTCTTCATCGTTACCGTGCGTTTTATCCTCATAGACATTTCTGTTTACCCTGTCTTCAAGCTGTTTCAGAGGCAGTTATAATGATGTCATTCTCCTACTTTTATCCATCCTCTCAAAATATCTTTCCATCTGCTCCTTGTTGACATTTCTCATTCTGTCACATGAGCATTTGATTTTTTTTTTCTTCTATTCCACTATCCTAATCCTCTTTTCTTATGCCCCACTATCTCTCTCTGTCTGGTGAATGGTCTGTTAAGCAGTAATCTTAGCATCCACACACTACTAGTGATGGTGGGGAGCGCAGAGAGCTCTGGGATTACTGGGCTACTCTTACGCAAACACATTTCAGGATGCAAGAAAATGCTTAGCATAAGCACTTTACGTAACAACAAATCATATATGTATGCATGCATTGAAATATACTGACACAACCGAACATGATGACGGTGTTGTACGTCAGTTAGCTCAGTCCTTATATAAAACTCATACACACATACAGATTTATGATACATTGGCATCTGAAGTACAAGCAGGACACTACTGCACTGAAGAGCATTAAAGGTAACCTTGTTTTGTGCTTTTGGAAAAATAAATGGAATTGGAATTATAGTTTATTTTGATGCAGATTTTTTTTAAAAATATTGGACATGCATGTAACATCCAGGTTAAAGAAAAATCAGAGGAAAAAAACTATAAACAAAATAATCAAATTCATGTCAGTTATTGGCAGTCACGTTTGCCAGGTTCTGCTTAAGAAGCTGGGTTTGATCTCTCTGACTCTCTCTCTCTCTCTCTCTCTCTCTCTCTCTCTCTCTCTCTCTCTCTCTCTCTCTCATGCATTTATTCTTTGACTTGCTACCTCCCTCTGTATCATTTAATCATTCAGGAGCTGCTGACTGACAGTGAGAAAGGTTTGTTCTTGCACTGAATCAAAGAACAGGAGGAAAAGAGAGTTGGCTGGAAGAAGCAACACAAAGCAGAACAAAACTAAAGAGGACGGACCTTCTTCCACTCCTTCCTGTGGACAGAGCAGCTGAACAGGTGAGGGAATGTTTGTTAACTTCTGAACTGCAATGTAGTGTCATTGTCACGTAGTTACTATAGTAATAACTATAATTTATGCATACTTACATGCAACTAACCCTAAACCAAATCAAACTTGTGATGACAATTTTTGTGTTATAATCAATAGTTCCAGAGTCAAAGTTATGTTTATTTTGTCACAATACAAATTACAGTATGTTCAATATCTGAACATTTTTAAAGACACTCAGAAGACACACAGAAGAGGCTGTCAGATATGAGTCTGGGGCCGGCATGCATTTTCCTAAGAGGATCTAAAAACACTGTAAGTCTCTTTTTCTGATATACGTATATATCCTGTATTCTGGTACTGTAGTGATCCAGAGTATATTGCTAGACATTAAAAAAAAAAATGCATTTTTTTTACCTGAAGTTTCCTCACTGCTGCACTATGCACTAAGGATCTCACTGTTTGTTTACACACTAAACTTTTGCTGAGCTCATCTGTTAATATCCATCTAGAGTTATAAATCTGAACTGGTCTGTCTAGCACAAGAATGATCTCTCTAATGCTTTTGGAGATAAGAGATTAATGGGTGCTTGCAGGAGAGAGAATGAGTTCAAAATCTGTCCTAAGACATCAACAGATTGTTGCTTGCATGTGGGTAATTGGGTAAATATGTCAAGTTGATGCAAATACAAGGAAGCATAACTGTCGCTGTTTTACAGGAGCGTCCGCTCGCTGATGAGGAGATAGAAGGTAAGTGCAATTGTTTTTACTGCTTTTAGTCTAAAATAAAACTTTACAAAAAATGTACAATTTACTTAAACAAATCAAATGTATTTAAAACCGACATTTGAAAAAGATTTCATATTTACCTTTAACAGAGAGTTCCTGATTATTTCTTGAAAATGAATTGATTACAAGTCCTCTGCTTCAGAGATAAAATGTGCTATTTATGTATTTGTGATGTGCTGAATTCAAATATGTCAATTAATTAATTGGCTAATGTTTCCAAGATATTTAAGTTTTTACATTTTACATCTATGTTAAATATTGTGTAGATATTACCTGTCACCTGTCCTGTTTATGTAATAGCCTACTTTAAAAATCAGCAAAGGGTTATATATCATATTAATATCATAGTTAAGCTAAAAAAAAGAAAGATTGGTGGTTGGTGGTTGCGGTTTCTGGTTTAAATTGAGATCCTTTCCCTTTATAACTCACTTATTTTCCGCCATTCCCAAGTCAAGGTTCGCATACCGACCCAATAGCATATCTTGAAAACTAGAGCCAATCAATCAAAATTTACTGTCACATTTTTAAGCATCATTTTCATTCTCAGTGACCCTTAATTAGTAAAGTTTGACTATATTTCAGATGCATTTTGGCTGTAAACCAGTGTTATTTATTTTATTAAACGCTTTTATTTTCTAATGTTTACCTCCACATTTATATAACTACATTAATCTTACAGAATAAGATAGATGCAAACCAGCTGTGAAGTGCCAGATGCCAATGCAATTCAGTGAAGTCAATGAGTCTGAGAGTACTACTGAAACTGCTTCTATTTTATAATCTTTTCTAATTTAATATAATACTTGTTGATACAAACTATATTTTCGTCAATTAAGTGAAAAGTTGAACTGAAAAATCTACATGGATTTCAGAAGTCTTAGTATTGGGTTTGTCCTCTCGCTTTAATGACAGAAGCACTTTAAGTCAAATGATGATCAATGTCACAAATGTACTTATTTTGATTAGTAGCTTTTCTTAGCTTACAATTTTTCAAAATCCTAAAACTTTTTGTATATTTCTATTGGGTTTAAATGAAATAATAATAATAAATCCCAGATTTTTTTAACAGATAATCTCTGTTAAGTAAATCGTCTTGTGTGTATTGCAGAGCTGCGCGAGGCGTTCGCAGAGTTTGATAAGGATAAGGATGGTCTGATCAGCTGTAAAGATCTGGGCAACCTGATGAGGACGATGGGGTACATGCCCACTGAGATGGAACTGATTGAGCTTAGCCAGAACATCAACATGAACCGTGAGACATCTGTCCTCTTCCCATCTCCGTTTCACATATGTGCTAGCAGTTGTTTTGTGATTTGATGCTCGTCCAGTCAATGGGTTTTGTACTAATGTCTGCTCATCACTCTGGCTGAAACACTGTATGTTCCATCTATTTATTTATCATGTGTTGATCACATAGATATCTGCTAATCTTTATCCTCTATCTGCCTCTTTTTTCAGTTGGAGGAAGTGTAGATTTTCAGGATTTTGTTGACCTCATGGCCCCAAAGCTACTGGCAGAAACGTCTGGAATGATCGGACTGAAAGAGTTGAAAGATGCATTTAGAGAGGTAAAGAATGTACCTTTTTCCTTTTCCATTTCCCAAACATATTTCCAACAAAAAGCATAAATGAGTGTAATCTTTTCATATTTTTGTGTAGTTTGACATAGACGGTGACGGCTCTATCACCAAGGAAGAGCTGAAGCATGCAATGCTAAAGCTGCTGGGTGAAACCACAAACACTAGGGAAATAGAAGCCGTGGTCCGAGAAGTAGACAACAATGGAGACGGGAACGTTGATTTTGAAGGTAAAATGTATTTATATTTCAACATAATGTAGACAGCCAAAAGCCTATTAGCACAGAAGTTCTTCTTGGCAATTCAATATTCAAAGCTATTTCCTCTGGTATAATTCTCTGCTGTAATTATGACAATGCTGCTTGTTTTTAATAACAGAAACTGTGAGTGTTAATATCAGTGGTGGACAAAGTAATAAAGTAAAGTATAATACTCCAGTAAATTAAAATAAAAATACAAAAATACTAGTTTTTAATGTTTTTTTTTTTTTTACTAGTTTTTAATGTAGGCTACTTAGGTATTAAAACTAAAAAGTAGCCTACTGGATATGTTTATTTATTTTCCAATTTTATGTAGGCTAGTCTACATTCTGCTCAAAATACGTGTGGGTGTTTGTGACAATTCATAGGGAAAAAATGTGTTAACATTTAAGGACTAGCTGCTAACTACATTCTAGTTTTTTATTCACTCATTTGAAACTGCTATGGCAGCGGAAAGAAGCATTTTTCGTAATATTTTAAAGTTGTTTACCTAAAACTTACTTTTCAGACGGTTAAAAAAAAAAAAAATTGGAAATGTCTTCATTCAGGTAGCCTATTTGATACAATGGCTGCCCTTTTACAGCAAATTTAGTTCACATACAGACCTTTCATTTACAATAATAATCAATCCTAAAATCGGGCATTACCTTACGTTTCGCGCCATCAGTAGCGTGTGCACTCAAGCTCCGAGGATCTCCCGCTCTGGCTCAGTGAACTCTGTTAACTGGAGACTCGCTCTGAACGGATTATTTGATCAGTGACTCGAGAACAAATGGTCGAATTCACCAATGAATCGTTCAGTGCGATTTGCAAACCGATTTAACAGATTAACTAAAACACTGCTATCGAGTCTCGACCAGGTGACGATTTCTTCAGTTCAAATTTCAAAACCACGTGTTTTTATGAAATGTAACGTTAGTGGAGTAAAAAGCAGGCTATGATAGGCATGTGCTTTTGAATAGTGAAGTCAAGTTTCCAAAAATAAGTCTATAAAGCAGAGGTGTGGACTCGAGTCATGTGACTTGGACTCGAGTCAGACTCGAGTCATGAATTTGATGACTTCAGACTCGACTCGACAAAATGTACAAAGACTTGCAACTCGACTTGGACTTTAACATCAATGACTCGTGACTTCCCTTGGACTTGCGCCTTTTGACTCGAGAAGACTTGCTACTTCCCATGAAAACTGGGGGAAAAATGTCCACATGGCCGCGCCGCTCTCAGTTTATCTGCAACTGTGAAAAAAAATGTGCACCACCTGTATGCATGCAGCGAGCGCGCGCGCTGCCTGCACGACATCCAATCACTGTAGTCCCACGTTGTTTTGATTCGACAGCATAGCCCGTTTCACTTTCACACATACTCCGTTTGCAGTGCGTATGCGCCAGCGGGTGCGTATTTTTTTCCGTACCCATGTTAACAGGTTAGAGCTTTCACACTGCACGCGGTTGCAGTCCGTCGATCCGTTCCAGGTGCGGTGCGTATACAGCAGTGCCGCGATCGTTTCCGCACCGAGTCTATTTCTGCTGTGCTGCACATGTGCTGCACGCGCTGAATTAAAGTGACAGCGCATGTTTCGTGGTCAACATGAACACAGATTGACCTAAAAATTTAGTAATTTCACCATAAATGCGATTAATTAAATAAAATGTAGTAATCTCACCATAATTGTATTTAATTAAATACTATTTTCACTTTAAGACCAGGGTAAAGCAAGGAAAACTACAATTTACCTCAACAAGGCGACATAATGAACAAATCTCGTCTCATTCGTGGAGGTGGAAAAACATGTTCCTTGTGACATGCAAGATTTATTGTATTAATTTAAATATAAAATAAAAGGCATGAGAGTCGGCTGTTTTTTTTATATAAGTAGCCTATATGGTTAAATATTTGACCACTTGCTTTAGGAACTTCATATAAGTAGAAGTAATGCATTGAATAATAGGCATACGTTGTTTAAATTGTGTTTAAACGTGCATACGTCTATTAAAGAGTGTATATGTGTACAAAGATAATCGCAATGCTGAGACGTAAGACCGGGGTAGCCTAAATCAAGGGAAAATACATATTTCAACAAGGCAATAACACTCGTCTCATTCGTGGAGGTGGAAAAACAAGTTCTTTGTGACATGCGAGATATATTGTATAAAGATTTAAATTATGCAAAAGAAAGAGTATGAGTCTGCTGTTTTTGTCAATTTTAAGTTTTAATTTAAAATGTAGGCTATGCGATTTTAATATAAGTACATGGTTAAATATTTTACCACTTGTTTGAGCAACTTAATATAGCCTATAATTATATAAGAGTAATGCATTAAATAATACGTTGTTTAAATTGTATTTAAACGTGAATACGTCTTTTAAAGAGTGTATACGTGTGTACAAAGAGAATCGCAATGCTGACAACAATTTTTTTTTAAATAAAAGATGCTAATAACTTCTGGATTTGAAATACAAATAGTGAGTATGTATTTGTGGTACAGCTGCGGATCACGCACTGCAAACGCAGCATATGTGAAAGCACTATCGCGCGTGCTGGTCTTGCACCGCATACGCACTGCAACACGCATTCCAATTATATTATCAGGTTGGTCCAGTTTTTCAGAAGTGATAATTTTGAGGAGTGAGGATTTTATTGATGACATGTTTAAAAAGGTTTAGGCTAAAACGACCCATGTCTATTTGAAAGTTAAACTGTTTTGCAATATGAGGTTAATACAATACAGGACTGAAGCTGCATGCTGTGCATTGTTCTAGTGCAATATGCTGTTGAAATACAAGCATTTTTTGTGAAAATTAAATTTTCTGTTTTTTACTGTATTTGATTATAAATCAAAGTATAAAAAGAGGTTTAAATAAATACAAATCTTACAGGCGTACATGATTTGTATAAATTTTATTTCTGTGGTAAGAGGACTTGAAATGACTCGAAACTAAAATGGTAGGACTTTGGACTCGACTTGAGACTTGTTGGCTTTGACTTTTGACTCGACTCGGGACTTGCCTCATCTTTGACTCGACTTGACTCGGGACTCGAGGGCAAAGACTTGAGACTTACTTGTGACTTGCATAACAATGACTTTGTCCCACCTCTGCTATAAAGTACAGGTAGGCTTATTTTTGGAAACTTGACTTCACTATTCAAAAGCACATGCCTATCATAGCCTGCTTTTTACTCCACTACATTTCATAAAAACACGTTGTTTTGAATTTTGAACTGAAGAAAAATGTAGCCTAGCCTAGGCTACTTTATAGAAGTTACAATAGCTTACTTCGTTAGCCAACTGTTCTGGTTTAGTAAAGAACCACTGCATTGTAGGATGATCTTCACACTCTGTTCTAGTTTAGCACGGCCACACAGGCTATTTACACACAGATATAGCAGAACCTTTTCACGTGCGGAAATGCATCTTTAAACACCATAACGCTGGGTTGACCTTAGTAATTACTTAAGTGTTGAGAACCTTTTTTAATGTCTGAACATCGGAGCAGCTGAGGTGTTTCAGTAATTAAACTAACAAGACTGTAAGTGTGATCAAATGTGAGGTCAAGAACATGGCTTGTGCTGAACCCTGATACTTTAAAATTAGCTTCACATTACGTACGATTAACTAAAATGTACAAATGTTTCCATAACCATTTTATATGGTAATTTTTTGGTCAGGTATCTCTTGGAAAAGAGATTTTTATCTCATTAAACTGGTAAAATAATTAAAAGTTCTATAATATAGCCTAATATAATATAATATGGATAAGAATATCTAAATACAAAATAGATAAGAATTAATCTAAAATGCAAATCTGATAGTTATACGGACTGGATACTGAGAAATAATCTCACTTTATATCAGCCTTTGCTCCAGTTAAAACTAATGCTTTTCTTTTTTTCTTTTTTTTTCTTTTTTTTTTATCTCTCTCCTTTAGAGTTTGTCAAAATGATGTCTAAAATTTGAGAATGCACCTGAGAAGTTAAAGAAGGCCTGAGAAAATCATTCCAGAGACGGAAACATCTGCATCAGTCAGACCGTCAATAAAGTCAATGGCTACAATACTATTTATATTGGAACTGTTTTATACCACTTTGTTTGTGTATTTATATCTTACTCTACTTTGTTTTGTTTTACTTGACCTCAAACACTGAATCCTCTATAAAGTCTGTAAATGATAATAATGTCATATATCAGTATTATGTAACAATATTTCAGCGCATGTCTGACATATATGTTCGGAATAGGATTGTATTTTTTCATTGGACACACATACTTTAACTTTTGGCATAAAACCAAGTTAAAAACTCTCTCGGACTGTTATTACTTTTGCATTAGTGTATGTATGTCCTGATTTTGAATTTTGCATTAGTGTGTATGTCCTGATATTGTTGTAATTTGATCATAGGCTTTAGTTAAGCTCATCACTGAAAATGACAAATGTCATCAGTGAACTAGAGCACAGTCTACCGCTCTCTAATTCTGTATTGCATCAATGTGTGTCTGTAATTATTTACTTATATACATTTTAAACAGAAAGAGCATCACATGAGTAAATATTATGACAGAAATCTGCCATAATCTGAATGTAATTTCCTGATACAAATTCAATGAACATTTACATGAATTAATTTAGCGGCCACATCCAAGCAATTTACAAATACAAGTAACAGAAACAAATGTTATTAATAAAAAAATAGGCACTGTAAGGATGAAAATCAACAAAGACTTTTGCTTTTCTGTTCCAACCCCTTTCAAGGGCTATTTGGAATTCCTAAAGACAAAGAGGAGCTGATAGTGATCAAGGCGGTGCCAGAAGAACTGTGGCAACGTCGCTTGAAAAAACATACCTGTAAAGCTACAGTATGTGAAATGTTTTAGGCACTTGTGTAAAAATGCTTTAAAGTAAGGATGCTTTCTAAAATAATGTCATAAATAGATTTTAATCAAACAAATCAATATTTGGAGTGACCCCCCTTTGCGTTTAAAACTGCTTTTGTCCTTGGGACACTTGCTCACAGTTTTCAGGTAGATTTGCAGGTAGGGTCTTTCAAGTGTCTTGGAGACGTTGCCACAGTTATTCTGGATTTAGTCTGCCTCAGTTTCTTCATGTAATCCCAGATGGACTCGATGATGGTATAAGATCAGATCAGATCTCCGTGTGGAGCACCAGCTGTTGTCAGATTCCTTGAGCATACAAAAATCTCACTGGATTATTACAGTTATTACAAACCGGCGAGTCGGCGACATTGTGTTGGGCGCCCAAAGCTCATTGATGCACGAGAGCAGTGAAGGCTATCCAGTCTGGTCTGAGCCAACAGAAGGTCTACTGTGGCACAAGTCACAAAATTGTAATAATGGTTATGGGAGGAATGTATCACAACACACAGTGCATCATACTAGTGCATGTAGCCACCGACCAATCAAAGTGCCTATGATGACCCCTGTCCACCGTCGAAAAAGGAGCTTGGAGCAGTGGAAGAAGGACGGCCATGCATGTGTGCACCGTTTACCTGGGGAATGTGTGTGTGCGTGTGTAATGTTCTGCATTAGACCGATAATCTCACATTCATGGCTTGTATGTTGCACTTTGGCCTGAAAAAGGCATTAAAAGTAGAGAACGTCGGGAAACATAATATATTTAATATAATCAAATCCTGCAGTCCAGTAATCCCTTTAGCCTCCGCAGCTGATCACGCTTTTCCACAAACTTCATGGCACATCTGCTCAGCTCACGCTTCTCTGGCTGGTCTGCTAAGCCTGCTCGGAAACATCTGTCCATGATGAACCTCCGTGCAGTCAGCTGTCAAAAAAATAAAAAGACTATACATTTTAACTATCCAAAACCTTGTACTCTTTTAATACAGTGAACAACAGTTATCTCCTGACATGTAATTAACCTCATCTTTTGTTCCTCATAGACAGGCAGCAGCTCATAAACCTCTATGCCAGATGTGCTGAATAATAACCTCGCTAAGCCATTAATGACATCCGGTCTGTCACCGATCTGTTTCTATTGAAATCCTATGCAGCAACTGGGAGACATGCATAAACATCATTGCATCATGACCAGTACATTTGTTCCAGGGTTCCTATTTCATATAGCTTAGGCTTCATTCCATTAAAGGGATTATTTAAATGTTTATAGGGTATTTATATGGATTAGGATTATATGTGTGGTACGCCCATGGAGTCAGTAGTATAAAGTTTTTTGACACTATTTCAAGATCACTAATCAAATAAGTATAAACATACATTTGTAACATTTGATGTGGAGGTCATTTAATTGAATATAATGTGTACATTGTAAAAAATTATCGTGATTTTAACGGTCAAATACTGTAAAAATGCTACAGTGAAAAACTGTTTATTGGTTAAGAGAAAGTTTCCTTATGCGGTAAACAACTGTGATAGATCTAACGGTACATTTAATGTAATTTTACTGTAAAATACCGTTACATTTACAGTTTTTGGAAGTGAAAAAGAACAACTCATTGTATAATTTACATTGAAAAAACGTAAATTGACATTCCCACAATTCCCTGTGTGACACTTCACATTTGATGTATTTTTGTTGAAATAACTATTTTTCTTCATAGTTTTCTTCATTTTTTCTAATCAGTTATGACATTAGGGTTTTATGTTACGTTTAATGTTGTTAAATTAATGTTTATTGCATTTTTTGAATTTCACCTGTGTTACCATGATGGTGTTTAATGTTTGTGTGAATGACACTGTGCAGCTTCTATTAATATTAACTTTCTTGTGGAAGAGCTGCTTGTGATGAGTTTTAACTCATCATGTGATTATCATCTTCACTGTGATTGGTGGTTGTCAGTGTATTACTATGGTACAAAACAGATATAAATACTTCAATAGGTCAGTAAATTAACAGTAAATCAGATAATTAAATACGGTTTATTACTGTAAATTTAAGTAAAGTCTGTAAAATCTAAAATGTTGCTACTGTATTTTTTACAGTAAATTTCTGGCAACCACAGCTGCCGGTATTTTACCGTAAATTTAACAGATTTTTTTTTTACAGTGTACTGAAACATTTAATTGCAAAATAATGCATAAAATTGCATAAGATAATGCAAATATAAGCAGTCTCAGACTTTTGGAACTCATTCCAATTTTTGGTTTATTTTTTATATTTTATTTTAATATTGTGTGTGTTTTATTTAACATTGTGCCTCAGGTCAGTTGTTAAAAAAATAAAGGAAAATAATGATTATGTTGCTTACACTTGCATATATTCAATGTGTAAAGAAAATTTGTTTGTAGTCATTAAACCGGAAAAAAAAATATCTTTAAGAAACACCAGAACGTAAAACAGAGTAAGTGATAGATGACATCAAATATAGACTAAAATGATGATGAACGTTATGGCCTGCATGGCTGGCGCAGAGGAAATTATACATTTAGTCAGAACATGCCTGTGGGGAAATCCATGAAGATAAATTATGTAATGCTGACCTGTTTTTTTATTCATTTATTTTTATTATTTAATCCCACTATACAGGCATTTCCTTTTCTCTGATGCTTCATAATCCCGCACTCATCCATCAGACTCTCCTTCTGTCTTCCACTTTTTGTCTGCATTTAATCTAGAATTTAGGTATTTAAAGCAGGATGTTTTCCATTCTTAAAATGCTTAAAATCTTGATGATATAACAGGTTTTGTGTTCTGCTCAGTCTCTTGACATGTTGAACTCATGGCATGTGCAATGTGAGAAGACTTTAGAGTCACACAGTTTTTTTCCTAAAATACCTCTCCTTTGCTCTTGCCGAATTAAAATGCATCAAATGGCAAATTCTCTCACTACCAAATTTTCAGGGAAATACACTTTGCAGTTTTACCAGCACAAAAACGGGTATGTGATTGCATCTAAAACCTTTACAAATTGCATTTAAAAACAATCCCGAATATCAGAATGCGTCTGTTTTCTGACACAGGAATTTCCACCTGGTTTCCACGGCACACTTTGACATAAAAACACTTGATTTCCATTGCATAAAATAGTCTATTAACAAACATTACTACATTATGCTAAATCTGTTATTAGCCCCTATATTTTCTTGTATTCTTTTGTCACTCCCTAGTCCTCTCCTGTGCTGCGTCATCATATTGGGAAAGAGATTTTACATTTAATGATGGGGTTACGAGCAAACTAATCAATCGAATATGACTTTCAGGGATAGTCTTCTGCTGAACACAGAATATATTTAGAAGAATGCAGGTAACCAAACAGTTAATGGGCCCCATTGACTTCCATAGTATGAAAAAAATATATATGTCAATGGGGTCCATCAACTGTTTGGTTACCTGGATTTACAGAAAAAAGAAACTCATACCAGTTTGGAACTTGAAGGCGAGTAGATGACAGCATTTACATTTTTTGGGTGAACTATCCCTTTAAAGAAGTTGCTGCTTCTTAAAAACCTAGCAACATTTAAAACGTATTTGTGAAATGCCTGTTTTACATGTCAGCCCACACTACATTTATAGACTTTAGTTACATAATTGTGTGTTGTCACAGGAGTCTATCAAGCTCTATTTGTGTGGATTGGTCTAAAAACTTCTCACTGGTAGATGGTCTAGCATATAAATAGGCCCGCATGCTCTTCTGCAGTGTCTGAGCTTACAAATCCTGGCCTTTTCCCTCACTCACACAACGCCATGTTAAATGAGAGGGTAGTTGAAAACTACACGAGGACCTGAAGGAACATCGCGGAACAGAAATACGGTGCCACACATCGCTGCAGAAATCCACTGTGATGTTATACCCATATGAAAATAACAGGTACTTGTAGAAAAACAGAGGCATAATAAAAACAATTCATTTCAATTAAGATATGAATCGTGCTTAGTACATGAATTTTATGTTACTCTGAACACAAAGAAATAACAGAGCTTGTAATTTAAAAGGAACCTTTATATAAACTGAAAATAACAGCGCAAAAGATCAAACGATGCAAACAGCTCATGGTTATCAATGTTTTCTTTTATTTATAGTTACAGTATTGTAAATTGAACTTCATTTTCCAAAAATTCAGACCATCCTCACCCGAACGGAGGGGCGTGGCCTGTAGTATGTCAGTCAAATGTGGGAGGGGTCTCAAGGCTCTTACACTCAGTTTAAAAATGAAACCGTATCAGTTCACTGCTCTCGACATCCACACTGCAATCAGTGCAGAAATGAACCAAAGCAAAACACCACCATAACTAAACCAGGAAACCGTTATGCTTTGAGCCGTTTTCCTTCAATCTCAGTTTTTTCAATCCGACATCACTGATCCTATACCTCTTGAGGCCTATTCAAGTTCCCACCGAGATTTCCTGAACAACATGATAGATTTAACAGAATTAAGAAGTAAATCACTTAGTCATTTATTTATGGTCAAAATACATGTAGTGAAATGTTTCCCCAGTCTCTTGGCGAAACGGGCTTGGGATTCGTTACTCCACTGGCGCACTCAGTAAAAAGCTGATGGTTGCAAAATGAACCAAAAACCATTAAACAGTTATAATACTTAATTATAAAAAGAAATGCCGGTATCACTTAACAGTGAATCCAAAAGAATTTGGCAGCAAATGATGAGGTTTAAAGTCAGACTGCACAAACCACTGATACACGTGCATACTCTGCTCATTCGCACAAACGCATTCACACTCATGGTAATGGACACGTCCTGGGTAAGGGATGACAGTTTCCTGTTTGGAAGGGCTTCATTATGTGGCACGTTGTGATTGGCCATGAGGACTGGAGGAGGTAAAATAAAAAGTAGCCCCTATTTTGTTTCTTCTATTTTTTTTTGACGCTCCCTAGTCCTCGCCTGCTTTCATCCCTCGCACAGACCCTTGGCTACGCATCTGAAAATGAAAATAAACAGATTTTTAATAACAACGACACATTCACATTCAAAAAGGTCGGTAAGGCTTTTTATGAAAGACATTAATCCTTTTATTCAGCATAGACACATTAAGTTGATCAAAAGTGACCGTAGAGACATTTATAATTTAACAAAAAAAAATCTATTTCAAATGAATGCTGTTCTTTTGAACTTTCTGTTCATTAAAGAATCCTAAAAATCTATCAGTTTCCACAAAAATAATATTTATTAAGCACATCTGTTTTCAACACTGATAAAAAGAAGAAAGGTTTCGGTAACACTTAAGTAGTTAATATTAGTAAATGCATTAACTAACATGAACTTACAATGAGCAATATATTTGTTCAGCATTTATTAATCTTTGTTGACATTAATTATTAAAAATACAACTGTTCTTTGTTAGTTAGCTCAGGTCTATTAACAAATACAACTTTAAATAAATAAAAAAATAAAAAAATAAATCAACACGAATTAAGAACAACACATTCTTCAGGAGCAATTTTCATTGTTTGTTCATGTTAACTAATATATTTATCTAATGTTAAATAATTCAACCTTATTGTACCGTGTTACGGTTACCTATGTTTCTTGAGCAGCAAATCAGCATATTAGACTGATTTCTGAAGGATCATGTGACACTGAAGACTGGAGTAATGATGCTGAAAATTCAGCTTTGACATCACAGGAATAAATTACATGTTTAAATATATTCAAATAGAAAACTGTTTAAATTGCAACAATATTTCAAAATATTACTGTTTTTATTGTATTTTTAAATGCTGCCTTAGTGAGCAGAAGAGACTTTTTTTTTTTAAAAACATAAAAAAATTCTAACCAACCCCAAACCTTTTCCACAATAGTGCAAGTCTAGCTTTATGTCACACAAAACTAATAAGACTGTATCTGCAAATATAGTAATATTGGTGAGATCAAATTCTCCATAATCATCTCAATAAATCAGTGTCCTGCAAGCATTCGGTTGCTGTAGGTAGAACTGCGTTGCATGGTTTCTACAGACACACATACCTGGTCCAGCTCCCTCTGTGTCTCTTCCTCCATCCTACGAATGTCATCCATAGTGAGGTCCACCCAGCGGTCCAGCCAACAAAAGAGCTGCCGGTGGAAATTAGTGAAGAGCCTTTTCTCCTGCTACTCAGACAGAGAGAGATGAGGTTGATGTTACTGGAAGTACAACAAAGACTTATCAACACCCGAGGTCAAATCTTCATGTAACGAAATATATCAAACCAGAATACATTTACATTTAATCTATTCACGAAGCAGCGTTCCAGAATTGCGAAGTACAAATGTTAGTACACAGACCCCAGAAAGATAAAGGCGAGGGATATTTTTAAAGGTGAACTAAGTCACTTTTTTACCTTAACTGAACAGCTTCGGAGTCATTGGAATGGTTATATTACTTATTTCGGGTTGAATGGTAGTCGTTTCGCACCCCCCTGGTGCACGTGAGCGGAAAATACGCACTTGCAACTTTGGGGCGGCGGGCCGCCGGCCGCCGCGTCAGGAAGTATCGCGTGATATCAGGTCTCGCGATGTAAACAATTGCTTTACGGCCAAAAGAAATCTGCTAAAATGCCGTCATTATTGCGCTCCCTCACGCTGTTCGAACCCGAATGAAGAAGACGTTTTAAAGAATGTCCCATCTGCTTTGATGTCGTTGATCTACTAGCCTCTGGTGTCTGAGAATAGCCAACGAGTTTTTACAACAGTGTTGTCAAATATCTATTCCGAAGCTGTGGGGGGAGCTCTAGAGAGAAACCTGCGAGCAAAAAGCGAGAATACAGCGAAGAAATCCCGAAGTTACTGAATGCAGCTTTAATAGAGTATGAGTGTAAGTTGAGCCTCTGTGTTGGTGATGAGGAACTATATAACAGGGCTAATGGATCACCTTATGAATGAAGTTCTCCACACGTCCCTGCAGACCCCACCAGCGAAAATGAACCGTCACCAGCTTATATGCGGTCATATAGGGACAGTTACCATTATGAAGCTCTTTCTGGAAGAGACAGAGAGATGGATGCATTAGGAACAGATATTGCAGATACTTTTTAATTAATGTAAACAGAAACTGTGCATAAAAGACTGTGAACGCAAATTTCAATGACAGAGGCAACATTAGCTCTGTTCTCTAAAAAAATAAAAAATAATCCAAGATGGCAGACAAAGTGAGAAAAATGTTGCTTTAAGAAAAATAATATCTTATATTCATCAAAAATACCTTCATTTGTGTTCCGAAGATGAACGAAGGTCTTACGGGTTTGGAACGACATGAGGTTGAGTAATTAATGACAGAAACTTAATTTTTGGGTGAACTAACCCTTTAAGATTGTGCTTCAACAACAATAAAAAAGTAGTAATAAAAAAAAAAAACACTGAAAAGGTAGTAATCAAAAAATTGTACTTGAAAAAAATGTAACGTTTACATTTCAGTGACATTACTACATTAAAATACTACATATAATGTTGAATATAATGTATAATAATGTAATGGGGGAATATTTGTGGGTCTTAATAATAAAATAAAAATATTATTAATAAAATTATTATTGTTTTAATAATAATAAAAAACCTCTTCTTTATTTTGGCTTAAATTATCACGGTAGTATCGTATCGTGAGCCCAGTATCGCGATTTGTATCGAATCGTGACATTAGTGTATGGTTACACCCCTAATATGTATGTGCGTGTGTGTGTGTGTGTGTGTGTGTGTGTGTGTACCTTCCATTCAGGTCCCAGAGGTCCTCTCCCAGTTTTCTCCGAGTGGTAGATGGCGGGGTCCTCTTCTGGTTTGTAGTCCTGAGTGATGAATGAAACCGTGATGGAGGCATGAGAAATGAAGTAGAATAAGTTTAACACTGTATATCAGTAATACAAATGCTAGACAATTTCACACAAAGACAGAAGTGCATTTTTCTAATTCAACTCACCACATCATCCACCTGAGAGCGATCAGCTATATCGATCGGCACAATCTCAATGTCCTCCCATTCCTCAGGAGGAAGACCATGAGGCTGCATAAGCGGAAGATTGAAACATTAGAATGAAGACATAGTTTCAGTGCGATTCAGTTTGTATGAACAAATAACTAAAGTCAAGCCCTGAATAATGCCTCTAACCATAGTGACAGTGGCTAAAAGTAATAAAGATGGTGACGCCCATTACACCGGAAAGCCTTATCAAAATTGACATGTTATTTAATAAACAAATCTGATTGAGGCGCAAGTTCATCCATCACAACTGCAGGTTTATTATTAATTATATTGAACTGATTACGCTGCATTGCACCCAGACCAATAAACTGGTGAGAGACGCTCTGGTTGAAAGACTCCCACCAGTAACAGAATTATTGGGCACCTCGAAAAGGCACAGATGAACTGTGGACAAACACTCACATTCTCAGTTGTTCCTATGTCTGGTTTATGCCAGGTTTCAATCTTAATGAAGAAATCATCTTTCATGTACTCATTCTGAAAAGGAAAAACCACAAGAGAGCATCACAAGCGGAATCCTTTTTCATTTCAAACACAGAGTATGGATCAACAACAGCGAGACATGATGATGACTAAACTCTGATTCAGCAAGAACGTCCTGTAAGCAGTCTAAAATGATCTCAGAGCGTGTTTATTAAAAAATACACTTACTGTAACAACTGCAGTTTTCCATAATCGATTCAGTTTTGGGAAAGAAAAGAACAGATTTTTTTTGTATAGATCAGTCATTTTCATCACTCAGTGCATTAAATGCAAAAGCAAAAAAGGGTTAAATCATACAATCCTATTTGTATTTAATCATTTATTCACACATGCACAAGTAATTAGTGTTTACTAACTAGTGCGACAGTATGGGTAGGCGTTCCAGGCTTTCTCATGAAACACCAGGGCTCCTTCAGGGGCAAACATCTGAATAAAACCGGGAACCTTGCTGTAAAAGACAAATCAATATTCAAAATATTAGGGGAGACTAAATGCATCTCAATTATAAGATTCAGAAAACCAATTACACAAATTCTTGTTTTCTCTAGCAGTGTTTTTCTATGCTGGAATATTTTTGTGAAATTTATCCTTTAAACAAGATATTTTTGTTTGATACACAAGCGAACAATTCAAAACATTGATATAATTTTATGCTGTTTCATAAACTGTTTTGCATTTCATGATTGTTTTATCGCTTAAATATTGCTGAAATCATATTATAGGCTGTTTCACTGGATCCTTGACCATGTAGTGTGACAAAAATGCCCTGTTACTAAGGTTACGTTTACACGACATCAATGTACTAAAAACAGAAAATTTTCCCCTTTGTGTTTCCGAAAAGTTTGGTGCACAGACGACAACGTTTTCAAAAAGATCCCCATTCACACGGATCCACGTAAACGATTAAAAACGCTGTATTATTCTGCCAGGCCAGTAGTTAGCGATGTCACTTTGTAAAGAAAAACTACGCACCTGTAGATAGAACACATAATACGTATGCGTCACCATTTGCACAAATTCACATTTTTGTAGATTACCCAGAGACAATAATTGTGCCGTTTTCAAAAAAGAGCGTTTTTTTCCTTTCAAGTTTGAGTTTTCAGGCCCCCAAAACACTTGACGTATAAATGAACTGACAAAACGCATAAAACATTTACATTTTTAGTTGAAAGTGTCGTGTAAAATAAACTGTATATTTTATCCCCTAGTAAATGTCCAAATGTTTTTTTTTAGCCAAGAAAGAAAGTAAATAATGTACTTATAAAACTAGCCCCAACCTCCCATACACTACTGTTCAAAAAATTCTCAGTTTTTAAAAGAAGGCCTTTATGCTCACCAAGGCTGCATTTATTTGATCAATAACAGTAATATAGTGAAATATAAAAAAAAAAATGATTCCCCCGAGAAATTTTTTATTTCTCTGAATGTGCATTTTAATATGTTTGAAGGTCGAAAAAATTGGATAACAATAGCTTTAAAACTATGTCAGTGGGCAGTAGATTATTTGTCAATACATGCTCTCTCAATCTCCACCATCACTCTTTCTTTTTCTCTCAGTCTCCTTATCTTGCCCTGTCTCTTCCCCTCCTAAAGCTAAGCTTTGACTGATAGTCTTTTCATTTTCATCTGAGTCAGTGAAGAAAGTAAACATATGTTTTATGAATAATTTTCTTAGCAAGTTAATTTAGGAATGCTAGGTAACTAAGTTTATTAAATTCAATCACAATATGTAGCCTACACATTCATTATTAATCTTATGCCTAATATGATAAAAATGGTTTTCTTGTTGTACTTGTTTCTTGTTGACTCACATTGACAGCTACTATAATTATAACATCACAAAACCAGTCATAAGTCGCATGGGTATATTTGTGGCAATAGCCAACAATACATTGTACGGGTCAAAATTATCGATTTTTCTTTTATGCCAAAAATCATTAGGATATTAAGTAAAGATCATGTTCCATGAAGATATTTTGTACATTTCCTACCGTAAATATATAAAACATTTATTTTTGTGAGTGAGTGCAGCACAATCGTGAACATAAATGAACAACTTTAAAATAATTTCAAATAATTGTATCTCGGACAAATATTGTCCTATCCTAACAAACTATACATCAATGGAAAGCTTATTTACTCAGCTTTCAGATGAACATTTTACCCATGTGACTGGTTTTCTGGTCCAGGGTCACATATGATAAAAAACGGTTTTCTTGTCGTACTTGTTTCTTGTCGACTCACATTGACAGTTACTATAATTATTACATTACATGAATGCTACGTAAATTATATAGGCCTATTTTCAATTCAAAATGCCCAAATTAGACACAAGTTTATTAGTTTGCCTGATCATTTTTGTCGGTCGTTAAGCATTTATATCCTAAAACAGCTGACAAAAAAAAGGAAATGTTTAGTTTAGCTACTTACATCTTATCTCGTACTTTATGAGCGTTAACAGCTGAAACGTCGCGCTGCAATTCACGCTCAGCAGCTTATGTCAACATTAAGCCCGCCTACTTTGATTTGATGGGTCATCTCAAATATTTTGACATTGACGAGCGGTGACAGACCAATGAGGCAGATCAGATGAGACGATCTTGGAGCTGTGTGCAATATCCTAGCAGCACTAAAGCAGAGTTAATACTATATTAGGCAATTATTTCACAACCTTTATTATATACACCTCAGAAAAATACAGAGGTCCGGACCTCTGTGACCTCATAGCTGAAAACAGCCGTGAAAAGAACTAATTTTCTATTTTAATATATTCTCAAATGTAATCTATTCTGGACTGAGTTTTCAGCATCATTACTCCAGTCTCACATGATCCTTCAGATATCATTCTAATAGGAATATTGCTGATTGTTGCTCATGTTTCTGTGGAAAGGATTCTTCAGAAAGCATTTTTCAGGATATTTTAAGGAATCTTTCCACTGGCTCCCTGTCAAGTATAGGATTGATTTTAAATGGGTCATGAACCGAGAAATCAAAATGTCCTTGATCTTTTGACATATAAGATGTCATTGTACTATAAAAACATCCTGCAAGTTTCAGAGCTCAAAACGTTCTCAGTCTAAAAAACAGCTTATATTGAAGCCAATGTGTCAAAACGACAGGTCGTGGAAAGTACCACTTTATTACGTAATAGTGTGACTAAAAACCGCCTCTGCAGAAGATCAATCCAGTGACTAAACGGTCAACTTCACATTGTTTCTCTTAGTAGGAGGAAAATAATCCTTTATTTAAAATGTGATTAGATTACATATACAAAGCGATCAAAGAACGCTCCCTTTACAATCGCTGGAGCAGTGACTGAGTTCTGGACTCTCGCCAAAACTCCCGTTATAGTCAACGAATCTCTTATTTACATTGTGTTTGCACTGTTAGTTATAATGAAAGCATTCGTTAGTGTGCAGAAATCGAGATGCAATGACGAGATCACTGCATTCACGCGCTCAACATACAATGCTCATCACTGCAACCTTAATGCCACAATCTAAATAAAATGCTATAGATCTAAATATAATGCTATAATCAACACTTTCCACGATTAGTTAACCTTGCGAGCTGTAATAGTAAAAACTTGCTAAAAGTTTTCGAGAGAGTTCCACATGTAATATTAGCTATTTCATATGCAAAGATATTGGCCAATCACAGCAGTGGGCGTTTACGCTGAAGTCTCGCAACAGACACGCCCCTTCAAACAGAGCCTTCAAAGACAAGTCAATGGCTTGATTTTCAACATTCTTTACAAATATCTTCTTTCATGTTCAACAGAAGAAAAACTCATACAGGTTTGGGACAACATGAGGCAATTAAATGATAAATGATGACAATTTTCATTTTTGGGTGAACTATCCCTTTAAGTATGTTATTTTGGGTCTCTCTTGTATATTGTTAATAGCCTTTTATTTTGTTTTTATTTCTCTATCTTGTTCGCTTTTACTTCATTGCGATTATTTTATTAATTGTAATGTAAAACCCTTTGGTCAACCTCGGTTGTGTTTAAACGTGCTCTATAAATAGATATTGATTGATTGGACATTGATAGAAAGTTCAAAACAACAGCATTTATTTGAAACAGAAATGTTGGTAACAAAGTAAAAGCCTTCACGGTCGCCTTTGATCAATTTAATGCATCTTTGCTGAATAAAAGCATTTTTTTAAGAATCTTACCGATTACAAACTTTTGAACTAGAATAGTAAGTAAAAACTAGAAACAGTGAGTGTAACTGCTAACAGTGGGAGTCCCTGCCAGAGGTTCCTACAACAATTCTGTGCTCAGTCTTATTGATATGGTGAAACCAGCATGGCTGTTGACATAATCAAAGCTTTTACACATGCTCTCACCTGTGTATGTGGTAGATCTTGTGGGTGTACTGGCCCTTCTCGCCGTCCTTCTCGTAAGGTTCATTTCGGAGGACCTCGATCCCTTCTCCTCCACCTGTGTTGTTCTTACTGGCCTCTGCAACCGAGTACAGTTGGCCAACCTGGTACTGAGAGGGGAGGGGGTCAGGAGGTATTACATAAATAAATAACTAATGGCAACTGTTCACCACACAATAGAGACAAACAATGTAATGGAGAAGAGGTGCTGCTGACTCCATCTAAGTGAAGGGAGCTGAAATATTTGCTTGAGCAATAACAGAAGCACAGATTCCCACTGATCACAGAAGACAGAGCAGCCGGTTATTCTTCTAATAGCAATGACTCTTTCTCTTACCTCTTCTACTGAACAGGGCAACAGCACCTGGCTGAAATGAGAATTGAATAGAGGTTAGAAATAAAAGATAAGAACCATTTATTATCTCATATCATGGAGACTGCATCGCGCTTCGATTGTATAACGGGCGTGTCGTTAGCTGGCCCCGCATTATTGTACGATAAACCAGCGGTTTAACAACCGACGGAGTCTGAACTCAAAATACTAATATTAAATGCCCATCTTATCATAGATTTGTAAATAGCGGCGCTGGTGGGAACGCCGTCCATAAAACACACTGTAATGCTGTATCAGGCAGGCTAACGTTAAGCGGTTAGCGCCGACCAGCACATACAAATCACGGGCTTAAAATTCTCTATTTATTATGCCATATGGGAATATGCTTTAAAAAAAGACAGGCGAGTGCGGCAAGATATAACGCAACTGAATTTAGTAAATGCATACTGTAAAAGCCACTCACTATTGCTTGACGAGTACCATCCCGAATCTGGACAGAACGGTACATTCAACAACAGATTGCGGTCGCCGGAAATGAGCCGCGCGCGTCATCAGTGGACAGGGGCAGGCCAGGGGTCTGAGGACAGAGACCATGATGGGAAGGGAATTTCGTGGGATAGTCTCTCTCACAATGTTTATTTTCTTTGTCATAATAAGCACAACTGCAAATAAATGTACATTTGTATTACTGTATTGTCCAAATGTTCTGAAGAGACACAATCATTATGCAGCACGTTTGAGCTTCTGCAAGAGGTTTGTTCTCGCAAGTCAAGCAGGTTCGGTTGAGCTTCTGTTTATGTTCGCTGATCAATGTTTATATGTGAATAAACGCCCAAATTAAATCTGTTCAGCATGTAAAGTGATTGTCTCTTCAAAAAAATTCGGACTAAACCACTCAATTTATATGGATTAGTTTTACAATCTCTTTATTAACTTTAGTGCCAAATTGGTAGTTGCGTAGGTTGTCAACAGAGGGACAGAAAGCTCTCAGATTTTGAGTGAACTTACATTTTAAGAGGATAGTTCACCCAAATAGGTATAATTATATATATATATATCAAAACCTTTCATCAAAGTTATACATGAATTTTGAACAATACCCGTTCTTGTCTTAGGACAACTTTGAACTTTTTTGATCCACTTCAAATGTGTTATATATATATATATATATATTTAAGAATGGACCAAAAAAAGGAAGACATGTTCTATAGAAGAAAGTCAAACGGTTTGGAATGACATGCGGATGAGTCTGTAAGTATCTCTGCTACTAATTATAATTCAGTTAATGTTTTTCCATTTGGTTTATTTTTATTACTATTACTATTTGGTTTGTCTTTTTCGCCCAGACTGCTGTAACCACACTTTGGCATCAACAAAATGTTCCTTTACCTTTTTGTTTTGTAAGCTATTTATTACATACAGCCTTTATGTATTCCACTGTTGAGAAACTATATAATGATAACTATGTATGATATCATTGGAAATAGAGTGAGCCTAGTCCTACTATATAACATGTTTAGAGTTAATCAATTTTAGCCTGCATTTATATATTTAAGAACTTTAAAAAAAGATACATTAAAAAAAACAGTCTATTGTAACAATTCTTTAAATTATTAATAGTTTATTTTAAATTTTTAGAGACAAACCTTGAAAAGTAAAGTTAACAGTCTTAATGGACTCTTTCATATGGAATATCGCACAATATTAATGCCTACAACTGGAATATACACATTTCAACAGTCAGAATGTTGAACTATTAATTTCTTAACATGCAAATGAAACATTAAAAAACATTCTTTTACATTAACATGTACTTTAACAGAGCAGATATTCTTAACAAAAATGCATATTTCATAAGAAATCTTACAACGGCAATACTGGCAAAACTATTATATATTCAACAATATTATAATATTGTACTCAAAAATATATACAAAAGTCATCTAAATGCAGCATACAGTACCACAGAAAAAATAATCAGTAGTGCTCCACCATAATGTCCAAATAAATGGTCCAAAAATTCTTATATAATAAATTATGTAAATTGAGAATTGCAAAGGAACTTAACCAAAAATCAATCACATTGCCCATCTGATACCTAATCCACCTCCTCAATAGTGGGCCCCTGAGCAGCGGCCCCTGAGCTGGCACGTGCCTGAGCCCCACAGCCTCCAGCTGGCATCCCTCCCTGATAAAGGTTAGTGATGATTGGGTTGCAGACTTTCTCCAGCTCCTTCAGCTGATGTTCATACTCCTCTTTATCAGCCAGCTGGTTGTTCTCTAGCCAGCTGATGGTGGAGTTGCATTTCTCAATAACTTTCTTCTTGTCATCCTCGCTGATCTTGCCTTTCAGGTTCTCATCTTCCACACTGCTCTTCATGTTGAAGGCGTAAGACTCCAAGGAGTTTTTGGCAGCAATCTTCTCTCTTTGCTGATCATCTTCAGCTTTGTACTTGTCTGCGTCCTGCACCATTCTCTCAATCTCCTCTTTGCTCAATCTGCCCTTGTCATTGGTGATGGTGATCTTGTTCTCTTTTCCAGTGCTTTTGTCCACCGCTGACACATTTAGGATTCCGTTGGCGTCAATGTCAAAGGTCACTTCAATCTGCGGGACTCCACGTGGTGCAGGTGGAATTCCTGTGAGCTCAAATTTACCCAGCCGGTTGTTGTCTTTTGTCATGGCCCTCTCTCCCTCATACACCTGGATCAGGACACCGGGCTGGTTGTCTGAGTAGGTGGTGAAGGTCTGGGTCTGTTTGGTGGGGATGGTGGTGTTGCGTTTGATGAGGGCCGTCATGACTCCACCTGCAGTCTCGATGCCCAAAGATAGTGGCGCAACATCCAGCAGAAGCAGGTCCTGGACATTTCCAGATGTGTCACCCATGAGGATGGCGGCTTGCACCGCTGCACCATAAGCCACTGCCTCATCTGGGTTGATGCTCTTGTTCAAGTTCCTGCCGTTGAAGAAATCCTGCAGAAGCTTCTGGATCTTTGGGATTCTTGTGGAACCACCAACCAACACAATATCATGGATCTGAGACTTGTCCATCTTGGAGTCTCTCAGGGCTTTCTCCACAGGCTCAAGTGTTCCCCTGAAGAGGTCTGAGCACATCTCTTCAAAGCGTGCTCTGGTGATGGACGTGTAGAAGTCGATGCCCTCGTACAGGGAGTCGATCTCAATGCTGGCCTGAGAGCTGGAGGAGAGGGTTCTCTTGGCTCGCTCGCACGCTGTTCGCAGCCTCCTCAGTGCCCTCTTGTTCTGACCGATGTCCTTCTTGTGCTTCCTCTTGAATTCTTCTACAAAGTGATTAACCATGCGGTTGTCAAAGTCCTCGCCACCCAGATGAGTGTCTCCGGCTGTGGCCTTCACCTCAAAGATGCCATCTTCAATGGTCAGGATGGACACGTCAAAGGTGCCTCCACCTAGGTCAAAGATCAGGACGTTGCGTTCTCCTCCTTTGCCTTTGTCAAGGCCGTAGGCGATGGCTGCAGCCGTGGGCTCGTTGATGATTCTGAGGACATTGAGCCCAGCGATCACGCCAGCGTCTTTAGTGGCTTGCCTCTGGGAGTCATTGAAATAGGCAGGAACTGTGACAACTGCATTTGTCACCTTCTGCCCCAGATAAGCTTCAGCAATCTCCTTCATCTTCACCAGGACCATAGAGGAAATTTCTTCAGGATAAAATGTCTTGTTTTCTCCTTTGTATTCGACTTGAACCTTTGGCTTTCCACTATCACTGACGACTTGGAAGGACCAGTGCTTCATGTCAGACTGCACTACTGGGTCATCAAACTTCCTGCCAATCAGCCTCTTGGCATCAAACACAGTGTTGTTGGGGTTAATGGCCACCTGGTTTTTAGCTGCATCTCCGATGAGCCTCTCTGTGTCAGTGAAGGCAACATAGCTGGGTGTTGTTCTGTTCCCCTGGTCGTTGGCGATGATCTCCACTTTTCCATGCTGAAACACCCCCACACAGGAGTAGGTGGTGCCCAGGTCAATTCCAATGGCTACTCCTTTTGCTGACGACATGTTTGTTTTAGTTTTTTTCACAGGTAGTTAACAGATTACTATAAGAAAACAGAAATCACATAAATGTTTACTATTAAATAAAACATTTAGATATTGTACAAAAAAGCAGCAGGCAAAAATAAACGAACAGCAATATGAAACAGGAACGTCTCAGGAAGGTTCTAGACTCAATAAATAAATACCTGTAACTTACATGTAAATAAAAACTGAATTATTTCATAGAGCACCAATTACTGTTAATTATGTTTATTGAGTGTTACGAGTATCAATATTGGTGCTGGAAACAGATTTACTTGATCTCCTGAGACAAAACAGCAGGTACACAATTAATAGTAGCTACCATAAGCCTAAGTGAATCAAGAAAGAAAACGGAAACAAGAGTAATAAAAAATATTTAAAGTATAACTTACTTTAAAATGCTTTAGTAGTGGTAGGTAGTAGGCCTAGTGTAGATTTTTCAACAGACTATTTTTATTTCGTAAACTGTCGCCAATTCCGTCGTAACTGAAGTAAGTTCTGTGGAAACACTGATGCCCCAAAACTGCAATGCTGTTTATATACAGAAACCGTCGCACATTCACATGTTCTAAACAGTTCTGGAACACTCGTGTTGAGTTGACCAATGAAAGGCGAAAACCCAAGACAGTTCCGCCCATGCTTTTCAGTGGGAGCCTATAGGCATCGTCATGCGCTTTCTGGAGCATTCGCTCAGATTCTAGTCATCATTATCAACTTGTTTAAACCTATTTTTTACAGTCTATGGTTTAAACATACGTAATCGTAGACTATATGTTTTAGCACGCTTAATATTCAGTAATTTACTGTAACTAAAACCTAGTTTGGATTTATTTCTGTTAGTCAATCGTAAAACGATGTTTAGGCTATAATAACATTGAATAATAAAAAGTATAATAATAATAAAAAAGAAAACATTAGGCTATAAAATGGTGATTGACGCTAGCCTACCCTGCTCTATTATCTCGATTTTCCAGAAAGGTATAATTTACATATCCTTATCATCCAGACTATGCTTTGTCTGAAATGAGTGACATCCATAAATTCCGGTTCTATATTGACGTAGGCTATACGCAATACTTGAAATAATACAAGATTAATAGATTGAGATCAAATGTTGTTATTTTGCTATAGGCCTATAATGGTTTTCATGAGAACTGTTGTTTGCCTAGTTAGAAATTGTATTCACCATGTAACATATCTTGTTATGTTAAGCCGTAGTCAATAGAGGGCAGTAAAAGAACGTGAAAGAGACGTTTTTTTTTTTCGTTTTTTTTCACATGTAGCCTACCTGTCTGTCCATGAAGGAAAATATGATCTCAAACTAAAACCGCATGAGAGATTATTTATCTAATACAGAATATGATTACTTGTAATATTCACAACTTCTAATCGTACACAAATCCAACTTCATATTAAAGACTGCATTTTAAATTTGCAAAGGGTTTTCTAAGACATTATCCCATTTTAAATGTTTTTCCAAAAAAAAATAATAATAATTATATACAGTATATATGGTCATGTAGAGTAAAACAGCTCAAGGTTAAACAGTTTTAAGTAAAGGCTGTATTTATCAAGAATACAGGCAACAACTTTTCAGTTCAGTTTGTTAATTAAATCTGATGGATTTTATTGCCGTGGGGATGTTGTATTTTATATATTAAGATTTAAATACAGCACCATACCAGAGTTAAAACAAATCTGGTTTTAACTGCAAAAAGTAATAATACATTTTTTATATATTTTTTTTATATATTCTACCCAAGATGATTTATAACAGCTGTGCTCATTTGTTTCATGTAATTCCTGTTGCACTGTTCTCAACCATTCTCAAACTGAATCTTGCTGGATCGGTCATATAAAGAGCATACAGATTTTTAGAACAGTAATAATAAGCAGCCATGCAGCTGAAAATTTTCCATGCTGATCAGAAGTGATTTGTAAATAATAATATTAAATAACAACAACAACAACAACAACAAAAATCCTATAGGTTAAAAAATAATAATTAACTGCTTAACAATGTAATTGTAGAATTGAACGATGATGCACTTACATAGGTATAAATTAGGCAAAACCAGTCTACTGTGTCTGCTCAGTCTACTGAGACTAGGGTTAAATCACAATAATATTATTAAATCTCTCAAGATAATGTCATGGTCTAATAATTTTAAAAGAAAAAATGCTATGGCTTAGATCATGATAATAGTCATAACTGAGTCTTTTGTTACACAGAAACATTCTTTGATTGTAATATTTAACAATGAATGCACAGCAGTCACAGAGCCCTATAGTGATTTTTGATGATGATACAAGATCATCATTATAAACTATGGCTAAAGAATATGGCATTTTGTGGGAACGTATTGGACGTTTTTTGTGCTGCTCTGCTGGGAGACTGCAATGTGTGAGGAGAAGAACGTGTTCTTTAAGTAGAGTCGCATTGGCTACTTAAGTCTAATGAATGTTTATTTGTGCTTTATTGCTCTTTAGGGTGCAAATTCTTTGCCTCTTTGATGTAAACAAAAATAAACACAATGTTCTATTGACGTTTTCCTGCAAATTTTTTGGGCACACAGAAAAAGACTCTGAATACACAGGACGAAAAAGGGGGAGTGGAAGCAAACAGGCCCAAAATGTCTGTTGCAGGACAGTTATTGGAACTTTTGGAGTAAAATAAAATAAAACTTGCACAGTCCTGTACCTCAACTGATGCATGGGTTGAACAGAAGCTCAAATTTGATGCTATAGTTTCTCATAATTATTAGACATTCTATGACATTTTCTTGAAAGATTTAGTGTTTTGTTTTAACCCATAGTCTCGATAAGTAGACTGATTCTGCCCAATTTATATGCAAGTCTTTCTTCAATGCTATAATTACATTGGTGACTTTTTTTTTATTTATTTTTTTTACCTACCTAGGATTTTTATTATTATTATTATTATATTTACAAATCACTTTTGATCATTTTGGAAAATGTGTTGTTGGATGCTTGTAGTCACTGCTTATCTCTGCTATTTGCTAGCAGTAAATTTGCCATTCACTCGTAATGACCAGAGATCCAGAAAGATTCAGATAGTTCCAAAGTCAAGAAGAGTGCAACAGGAATTTCATGCAACAAATTATATCAGCTGTTATAAATCATCTTGAATATTATGATGATTTTTGCAGTTAAAATTTTTTATATATTTTTTAACTCACAATAATGTACTTTATGAAAATAGTATTGGCTAAAATGTTATTATTTTATAAATTTTTCACATAGCATTTCTCATTTCCAGTCCTGAGCACAGATTCTCTCACTGGAATAATCGAGTAATAATCTCAAATTCAGTGTATTACAGCCTCCAAACATATGACTCAGCCATCAGCCAGAGCAACATCCAACCTTGTTTTACTTTTTTACACAACTGTCCAATGTGGCTCCTCCAAAAAGTGCACATCCCTCTTCCTCAGATTTTTTCTCCCATTGAAAATCCCCCTTCTCCAACACTCCCTGTCCCCCCAACCTACACCCTCTCCCACTATATCGCGAGAGACTGATTGGGACAGCAGGCAGAGAAATATCCATATACCTGCAACACGAGCAGTTGTACAGCCTTTATGAATAAATAGATACCCTATGATTCATCAATAAGTTTAGCATCAACGGGGGACAGCTAGACGGAGAGGAATGAATATTAGTATTAACATTGGCAGACAAACTGCCTGCTTAGCAATACAGCCAGCTAGCTGACCAGCAGCTCAAACTTGATAATTTATTAGCAGTGCTGGGTTAGCTAGTTAGCACCAGGCTAGTTCAATATTTGCACTTAAACTTTTTCGAATTTCTCTCACGCCAGCGAACAAATTGCGTCTTTTGTGCAAAAAGGTGAGTTAATGTGACATTTCTTTCTACTGCTTAAGATCGTTAGCAAACTAGCCACCGTTTTATGAGCTAAAGTTAACTGGCTAGCCCGAGTTAGCTTGGTGTGTTGACATTATCAGCGTGAGAGCGTATTATGACAATTCAATTTATGTCAGACAGCTAACTAGGCGAAACGAGTTGTTAGACCTTGTATGGTTTCCTATATCATATCATTTTATCGTAACTACAACTGACAGGCCTTTACGCTTTATATGTTTTTCTTTACAGCTAACGTTAACTGCACCGGCTTCGAGTTACACACTGGCCTGAAGATGGTGAGTTATCACCGGGGCTTATGAGCATCATTTCTGCATCCTCCAGTCGTGTAAATCGTCTAAACTGATTTCATATCAGTGTCTTGGTTTCGATTTGTTTGAGCTCAAAGGCTCAAGAAGCTCCGTTTGTTGGTTTTATTTGGTTTAATAATAAAATAAATGAGAAATTAGCGCTTTGCACGTTCTTCAAATATCAGGTGGAGAATTGGGTCTCACAACTCAAAGCAAAACAACGCCTCTCTGTTTCATGCATGACACTTAAAACGAATAAATGTCACAGTATAATTGTACATATAATTCACACACAAACTCAAAATCTCAAACTCAAATCGAAACCTGTATGACTTTCTTCTGTGGAAGAGATGTTAAGCAGAAAGACAGCCTCGTTCTCTATTCACTTTTGACAAGAATGACAAGTTGTCATTCTGCCATTTCCTCATACAGTTTTGTAACACCATGAGTAAATGATGACAGAAGTGTAATTTTTGGGTAAACCATCCCTTTAACTTCAATATTGTTACAATTTCTATGTTTGAATAGGTTTTTTTTTTTTTTTAAGACATTGTTATTGTGCAGTGTATTATTATATATATTTTTTAAATTACTTAAAATAATTAATCTATTTTCTCTCTCTATGTATTCATCATTTAGGTCACAAATCCCTACCGCAGGATCCTCGCAGAGCCTTAAAACCGGAGACCACCTGAGAACTAACATCAGCTCAGCCGGCCGAATGTTTTGTTACTCACCATACATACATTTACACATATTATTTTGTGTAGAATGTGAGCTATTTTAGAGCACCAAACATTGACGTTACAGAGTTATTTCTTTTCTTTTTCTTTTTAAAATGGGGGAAGACAATTACCAATCACTGTCAGGCCACATTTTTTGGTCAGATTTTCCAAATTCATTTCAATTGTGAAACCGTAGCCTGATGAACAGATTGCGCGTTTCCCATACGCACATAGATCGCAACGATCCTGACGTCTTTGATGATCGTTTGGTCTTAAATTGGTCACCTATTAGTCAGTCATGAACGGCTCCCTTTTAACCCCGCCCAGCCCACGGGCTGCAGCTAATTCATCTCCCCTTCCACCCTCCCCATCTCCATCGCCTTCTCCTCCATCTCCTTCACTGTTGCCCCTCTCAACGAGACCCCCACCTTTGCCTCCTCCAGCTCCTGCCAGTCAGCCCTTGTCGTCATTGTCTGACACACCCACACCGTCTCCATCTCCCTGCCTTAGTTGGACCGAGTTCTGTGAGCTCCATGCCCGGGTAGCCGCCGGTGACTTCGCCCGCCATTTCCGGGCCTTCCTGCTGGAGAACCCGCATTACTCCCCTGATTCAGCAGCTGCTTTTTGCCAGCGCTTCACCGACCGATTTGTTCGTCATTTCGAGAGCGAGCTGGAGGGGACAGGGGTCGGTAGGGAAGGAACAGTGAACTGGGTCGCCCAATCAGATGTTACGTCGCTGGAGGAGGATGCAGCGTCTCCGTCCCTGCTGCCACCAGAGGCCGCCACCCCCTGCCCACCCGCTCACACACGGGCTATGCCCAAACCGGTCTTGACCCAGGAGGGCCGTGGCACAGAACAATTCCAGAATACAGGAGCGTTTCAGGATTTGTATGCTCATACGCAGATTCTCCCACCATCCTCTTCTTCATCGTGCTCTTCCTCTATGGGCGGGAATAATGGGCGGAGGGAGGAGAGGGGAACTGCAGTCAAACACAATCCATCTGGCTACAAGGACCTGGAGGAAGAGGAGGACAGCTGGGCGGGGCCCGTGGCTGGAGAGGAGGTGGAGACGGACATAGTAGAAAGGGACGATGAGGGCGAGAGTGAGTTGACCTCGGAAAGAGCCGATCTCAGCCAGACTCTGACATGCCCCAACTCCTCTGGCACACCAGCAAATTCTGGGTCAAAGGGTAATGGGACACCCATTGGGGGTCACTCCAAAAATAAACTAAAAAAGCGGTTCTCTCTGCGCAGCGTGGGCCGTAGTGTCAGAGGGAGCGTGCGAGGCATCTTGCACTGGCGCAGCTCCTCCAGCGACTCCCCTCAGAACTGCAGCGTGGGTAACGTCAACCCTCTTCCTTCCAGTTACAGCTACACTACAGGCCTGCAAGATGGCAAGAGGAATTCCGGCTCGCAGGGTGTTCCCTCTTCTCTCCCTGTGTCTCTCTCCCTTCCCCTCTCCCTCCCTCACTCGTCGTCCTCTTCGTTGCCCCCATCATCCTCCAGCAGCGCCACCTCCCTTTCATTTTCCGAGGCCCGTGACTGGCGGAGGAGCAACGGCGATGGGGAAAAGGAGAAATGGAGTCACCGGTTAGAGAAACTGCGACTGTCTCGCTCACCCCCGCCGACGTTGTCCTCCGCAGCACCTTCATCGGTCGTGTCCCCCTCTGCGCTGCCACCAAGCAGCATCAGTGCCTCCAGGAAGATGGGTAGGCTTGTACGGGAGGGAGGTGTGACCGTGTGCTCGTCTTCGGACGAGTTCGCCAGCACTCATGGTTTCCCAGGCTTTTCCTTTGGACTGCTGCACCACGGCACGGACAGCACGGCGTCAGGGCATCCCACGGCCACCGGGGGAGCTGCAATCGGACGGGGTATGCGTTGGCACAAGTGCCGTCTGGTTCTGAAAGAACGGGATAAGGATGGAGTGGACGGAGGGATGGAGTATTTCCTGGAGTTTTACATCCCGCCTAAGGTGAGCGACAGGATTTCTGCTTAATGTAAATTGTGTGTACAATTTTACTTCCATATATTTACAAATATTTTATATACGTGCTGTCGTTCATAAGTTTGGGGTCTATAAATAATGTATATAATATTAAAGTACCAGCTGACTAGTTTAAGTTATATATAATTTATATATTTTGACATATTTGAATACTTCCAGTCCTCCAAGGCCAGACTGACTGTCCCATGCGGCTCTATTGTTGATGTGAGGAGCACTACAGCTATAGAAGTGCCAGACAAAGAGAACACCTTCCTTCTACAGGTACGTCAGAACACATCTTTTTTTGTCTACAGTAGTTAGTCAAATCTTCAATAATGATGCAAGAACTTTGCCTTAACTTTACTTACATACGCATCAAAGACGGTGTTGCCACTGTCATCTGATGTCTCATTAATAAGCATGCATGCCATAGTTGTAGAGCTTTGTTGATAATTAAATGTCATCATATAAATTAGGCAAAACTGTACTTTTGTTTAACATCCCTTCCTGATTTTTTTTTATAGATAAATTACAGAATGAAACACTTTTCATGAGATTTAATGAATCTCATGTGTGACAAATAGTCACAATCACTAAATAACTTTTTATATAAATGTAATCTGATAAAGAACTTTGGGGAATTTTAAGTATTTTATTCATAACTGTGATTGTAGTTCACTTTGCATTTAGTTGCATCCTGTGTTGTTGCACCCATCTCAAAGATCCTAATCATTGAAAACTGAACGCATTGAACATCTGCACATTTGATCTCTTCTTGTTTTTCTCAGTTGGAAGGTCAGGCGCAGTACGTGATCGAGACCAGAGATGCAGTTCAGATGAGAGCTTGGCTCAGTGACATCAGAAACGCCATTTGTTTAAGGTAGGTCTTTGCGTGTTGAATCATTAAGAAGAGAAAGCTCTTTGTGTTTGGAAAGGTTCGAGTTCTTAGTAGTTTGCATGCTTGTATGACACCATGTGACAATCAAAACTCAGCAATGATCTCAAATGTACTCGTTGACCCTTCTCATCAGTGAGCAAGAGGATGTTGAGGGAGTGTGTGGCAGTGCTCTCAGTGTAACGCCAGAATTCAGCGACCGCCTGTCTCAAGGTAAGCGTTTGGAGATGATGTCACCATGATGTGGTCAGCTGCATTCAGGACAGTATGTGTAATGGGACATGTGCTTACATGATGTTTGCCAGTGTTAGAATGAGCCCACAAATCTCAAACTGGTGATTCTGTGATTGAACAGAAGTATTAAAAACATCTGAAATATTTATATATAGCAGTCATATTTGATACAGATATTTAGCAGTAACTACAGATGGTGATGAATCAGGTATTTGACGTTTTCACTGTAGTGTGCTATGGTGGAGTTGGTGGTTCTCCCCAGCTGGAGCCTCTACCCCCTGAGTTACCACCCCGTGCCCCTCTTGACGAATCAGACAGTCGACTGCTTGGTGGGGGCGGAGCCGGTCTTGGCACACCTTTTGCTGAAACTCCTGATGCCACAGGTACCGTACTACGCTAAACACACACGTTTTGCCATAGATCATAATGACATCTACATTATCCTAATCCTTTTAACACTTTAAAGGGGCATTTCACCCATTTTTTTTGTTTAAAGTGGGTCATATATGTAGTCGAAATGTAAAAGAAATTTTGAATTTGGTGCCTTTGTGACCGAGAAAAGACAAAAAATAACTTCAGGACGCATTTGTATGAAAGACAACAACTCCCACAATGCACCACATTGCACAGCTCCGCAAGCCACTCCCACTAATCCAGAAAGCGCATATCTGCCTATAAGAGAAATCACTCTTCCGTCTACAAGTCTAGCTACCACCAGAGCTTGAAATTAATTTCACATTCACACAAAATGTCTAGTTAGTTGGCGAACTCATTAGTGCATTACTCCTCGTTTGTATTTCTTTCGAAAAGGTGAATTTATTGCATGGTACCTGGATGTTCAGTCAGAACATATGCGGTGCGAAACTAGGAAACTAGTTCACAACACAAACGTCCGTGTCCTCGTCTGATTCAGAGATTTCGTCCAGGAGAAATTGTCATCGTTGAAAATCTTTGCCACAGACGGACTCTATCTCTGTGTTCGTAGCGGTTCGTAGTTGCATAGTGAGATCACCGGCGCCACCAGTCCGCCCTAACCCGAGCCAGTCCGGGCTCCTCATCCGAGGCAGGCAGGTCTTCTGCCTCGGCTGCTCTTCGCTATAATGCGGCTTGTAAAGGTAGCCACAAACACCTGATTCAAGCATCAGACTTCCGAAATCCTCTTCCTCTAGTCTATATCATATTGAGTACTCTCCTCCGCTATTGTCAAAACTTTACATTTGTCTCCACAGCGCCTGTTAGCTTAGCTTCAAACAAGATGGAGGATATTGCTTTCAGTTTCAGACAGTAAAGTCCCACCCACTGATCTGTAATAGGTCTGTAGCGTGAGCGGGTCCCGCCCCCTGGGAAAGATGAGGAACTAGTGCTTGTAGTCTCAACAGAAATCCCCCCCTCTTACACTTCCTCCTACAATGACGCAAAATGACGATTTTTGCGTCATTGTAGGAGGAAGTGTAAGAGGTAAATAACGGATTTCTCCCGTCTCAGGGGAAAATGAGAGAGTGTTGCACAACCATTCAATAGTATGACTGGGTTTCTAACAATGCAAAGCTTAATGCAAATGGGTGAAGTGTCCCTTTAATGCTTTTGTAAAACATTTTATGATTAAATAGGGCATAGAAGTCAGTGTTTACATCCAAGTTGCTTATTTAATTTGTGAAAAACTGGAATATTGAGAAAACAATTTGCAAATAAAACAGAATTCCCAACACATGTGTTCAGGAAACAAAATCATCACTCCAGGGTTTGAAGTTTTATCCACTGGAAAAGCTGTTGTTGCTATTTTATTAAAGGTATAGCGGAGGATTTTCCCGAATTTTAGAAAAGAACCGCCCTCTCCACTTTTTGAAAAAATGCACATGCGCAACACTCTACCTGCTCCCGAGAGGGAACGCCTATTAAACGTGTGCACGAGCCTAGTTCTCCTCGTGCACGCTCTGTTTACAAGTTGCTGTCGGCATGGCTCATACAAGCCTACTTTATACACATGTTAGTTGTTTGTTCTAACAAAGTACAAGCATAAAACATCTTTTATATTTTAGTGCACAGATATGCATCAAAGTAGATTGTTTGGAAGGGCATCCAAATTTGGCTAGTCACGTTTGGTGGCACATTATGTTGCAAATTATAAACTAACTCAAAAACATTCATGCAAGACAAAATGTCAAATGCCCTTCCGTGTTTTATTTACTTATTATACTGATCGATTGAGTGAGGACTCAAGACATGATCTGCAATGGAGAAGTAGCTTGTTGCATTTGTGTAATAAATACTATGGTGAACACATTGGAATTATCAAAAATGAACACACAAGGTTTTAGAACATTTCAGCGTGATACCTTTTACCAGTTGGTCATAATTACTTTAGACAAATTGAATCAAAACGGTTGTGTTTACCGTGTCTGCGCGGTGCGTGACTTGTGCCAGGGCTAGCATCGCTAATCATAGCTTACATTAACTTTTACTAGCAGTGAATTTAAATGGATTTCTCCAAATAGCATGCCAAACTTTACCTGTCGAGTAGAAACTTCGCGACTGAGGCATCAGTGGGAAGCCCAACGCGCACGCCAGCGCGTGAAATATTCTCCCAAAAACACTCTGGTCTTGTTTCTTTCTTCAGAGGCCTTTCTCTTTGTGTCATACAATTCGTAGACACTTTTTCTCTTGCGACCCTCAGACATTTTGAAAAAACCCGGTGAGAACGGCGAGCTTCAATGAATGGCTGAAACCGTAGCTCACCACACATATACACCTGAAAGTGCACATGCGCAGAAAGCGAAAACTACCTAGGGACGAGCACGTACGACGGCCTTACCTAAACATCACCAGAATGATTGACAACTAGGAGGACCAATAGTCTTGATGATCCACCCGGAAAAAGAAAATCCTCCACTATACCTTTAAAGTCTATTTACTTTAAATTCAAATTGTTGTTACCGATTCATCCATGCATATGTTTTCCTTCTTCTTTTTTTTTTTTTTTTTGGCCTCATAATCTTTCTTATGATTCACTTAAAGGACAAGTGCGGTATTTTACACTTAAAGCCCTGTTTACAGATCGTTTCTGATGAAATAGAACGGTTAAGATTAAAATGTTGACACATGCTGCTGTCCCGAGAATTTTAGGTTTATTTCGCTTTCCCCCCCACCTACAGAATGGCTGCATAGGTGCACTCGAACATATCCTTCCTAAAACGCATTAAACTTTCGTTTACAAAGAGATGAAACTCACCGAGTGGTCAGGGGTGTTCACTGATATGCTCATACAAAAATCGCTGCAAAAGATGCTTTCCAACAGGTTTTATCGTAGTTTTTGTCCAACTCCATTGACTTTGTGACGGTGTAATGGAATTAACTTATCATCCGTTACAGAACGGTACACAATTACCCAACCAATTCAACAATAAAAAAAAAAGATTTATTTTTAGTCTAGGTCTGTCTTAACTCTTTTAGTTTTTCTTTCTTTTTCACGAAAGCAATGTCAAAAGAAATTAGAACATATTTTTCACAGAATCATCATGACTCATAATGAAACAATGTATTTCATCAACACTGTGATAACGTTACATGTAATATCAATTTCATCAGTTTTTAAACATTTCATGTATTGAGGCCCACAAAATAAAATAAAACAATAAAGGTCTTTGGTTTAATTCAACGTAAAAGCAATAACTCAATGCGAGTAAACCTTTCAGTTCGTAAACAAACCACCTCAGAAATGTTAGCGTTCGTTAGTTAAGTGTGTGTGTATGTGTGTGTGTGTGTGTGTGTGTGTGTGTACTGCGTAGATGATCACAGTTTATAGCGTCTTTTTCGTTGTTGGTGGGGCGAGTGAATGAATATCTTGTAAAAGGAAGAGTGGTGTGCTATTCCAGTCCTACCTGGAGTCAGACGCACAATATCTTGAACTCAGAGTCCACAATGAAAAGGATACCTCACTCGTAGCGCTGTAACGTTCGGCTCGTGCTCAGCCCAGGCACCTCTGATAATGTGTCTTTTAGGACAAGCAACAGCGATGATCCAGACACTCTTTCACAGTGCAGCCAGCAGTTACTTAGGAACACAGCAATCTTCTGTCGAGGTTTGTCTTTTTCAGCAGCGTTGTAGTATCAAAACAATGTCTATTTAACTCACGCACAGCCCAAACGCAGTCGGTGAACGAGCGTCTTTTAGGAATAGCAACAGCAAAATCCCAACACTCTCCCGCAACGAAGCCAGCAAAGTGATTAGACATCAGGTAACTCAGGCGTTTTTTTGGAAAAACTCCAGCTCGAACTCGTTCACTCAGTGTTCACTCAAACTTCCCCGCCTTAAGCCCCGCACACCTGTTGCTTAAATAATTCGCTACGTACTTCCATCTCACCGCACCGCATTGCATTTTGGTCAGTGTAGTTCCTTATTTTCGCCACACTCTCCTCCCCTTGAACAAAACATCTCATAGTTCTCTATGTAGATGTGTGAATATTAAAATCCTAAGAACTCCTCTTCCTCAGTTAAAGATTCATTGAAGAGATCGAGGATTGTTTGTTTTTCTTGAGTCTCCAATTCGGTGGCAGTTGGAAAACAGGGTTTTAAGTTGCAGACATGGACAATGCGGACATCCTCACCTGTGGATTCCAGTGCTATTTGATAATTCACTGGTCCCATTTGTTGTATTACCCGGTAGGGTCCCTTCCATTTCGGTGCAAGTTTAGCAGTAAAGTTTCTCGTTGCACTGGATTGGGGAAACTGTCGGATCCATACTCTGTCTTTTTCCTTAAATAAGACGTCCCGGCGATTCTTATTATAGTTTCTCAGTTGCCTCAAATGTGCTTTCTTACAGTTTTCTTTTGCCTTTGCTTGCAGTTGACTCAAGTGATAGACTACTTCATAGTGTGGTGCATCTGGTGAGAGATCATGACCTTTACCTTTTAAAAGCTTGTTCATCGGTCCTTGTAACTTCCTTCCTAACTGAAGTTCCGCAGGAGACATTCCAGTCGTTTCTTGTACTGCCGAGTTGATGGCAAACCTAAATTCAGGTAGGTATTGGTCCCAACGCTTATGATTTTCATCTACATAGGCAGCCATCATACTTTTAAGGGTTCGATTGATTCTCTCTGTCATGTTCGTCTGCGGGTGATAAGCAGTAGTCAGCTTTGGCGTTACGTTCCAGCTTTCACATAATTCTTTGAACACTGCAGACACGAACTGAGTGCCTCTATCAGACACCAGAAAATCTGGGACTCCCCATCTGGTTAGGATCTCTTTTCTGAATAGGGTAGCAACTGACTTAGCAGTAGCTACTCGCATGGGAAAAAGTTCTACCCAGCGAGTGAAGTAGTCAACAAAAACCAGAAGGTACTCGTTTTGGTTAGTGCTACGGGGTAAGGGTCCCATGATGTCTACCCCCAACATCTGATTAGGTCGGTCACTGACAATTTTCTGCATCTTCCCAGCAGGTTTCTGTTGGTCAGCTTTTAAGGTTTGGCATTTTACACAACTTTTCACAAACTGTTTGATGTCGGACCACATCCCAGGCCAATATGCCGCATCCTGAATTCTTTTGTACGTTTTATAGATCCCAACATGACCACTCATAGGGCTACAATGATAGTGTTCCAATATACAAGGTACAAGATCTTTGGGAACAAAGATACGGTAATGGAACTGATTCTCTGTCAGCTGAGTTTTGAGGTATAGCTTATCTTCTACGACTTCATATTTGGCTTGCTGGTCATCATTGTTCTCAGCCAAATTTTGGAAGATTTTTGTGATTTCTGGATCATTATGTTGTTTCTCCCAGATCAATTCTGCAGTAACTGGAAGTGGGTTTTGGGCATCCTTCTGATTGGAATACAAGTTACAACTTGTGTGTGGAGTTATCCGTGATAGAGCATCTGGAGCTGCGTTTAATTTTCCCTTTCGATACTCAACAATGAAATCGTACTTTTGCAACTGTAGGGCCCATCGAATAAGACGGCTGGTGGTTTTGGGTGAATTCATTACCCACTGCAAGGCAGAATGATCGGTAATGACAGTGAACATTCTGTGATCCAAGTAGTGCTGCCACTTGTCTAATGCCCATACTACGGCTAAACATTCCTTCTCTGTTGCAGAGTAGTTTGTCTCAGCAGGATTAAGGGTTCTACTGGCATAAGCTATTACCTCTTCTATGCCTTGTCTCCGCTTTTGAGTCAGCACTGCACCCAGTCCTATCTCGCTGGCATCCGTGTACACAATGAATGGATGCTCTAAATTGGGATGGCCCAGGATGGGTGGAGTCATCAAGCAAGTTTTCAGTTGTTCAAAAGCCTGTTGGCACTGCAATGTCCACTGAAAAGTTCGGCCTTTTTTCTTTAAGGAGTTGAGTGGTTCAGCAATTCTAGAGAAGTTGGGAACAAATCTGTGGTACCACCCAGCGAGTCCAAGGAAACGTTGGACTTCCTTCAGATTTCTTGGCACAGGATAGGTACGAATAGCTTCCACTTTACTAGGATCAGCTGAAATGCCTTGGATGTTGACTAGATGACCTAGAAAAGTAACTTCATGCAAACAGAACTTGCTTTTTCTGAGGTTGATGGTTAAACCAGCATCTTGTAACTTCTGGAAAACAGCTTGGAGGTCAAGGAAATGCTGAGTAACAGATGGAGAGTAAACGATAATATCGTCAATGTACACAAAGCAATTCTTGCTACGTAGCTCTCCCAAGACAGTTTCCATAAGACGTTGGAAAGTGGATGGAGCATTTTTAAGACCAAACGGCATTACATTAAAGTGAAATAGTCCTGCAGATGTAATAAAGGCAGTCTTGGCTTTACTGGAAGCATCCATAGTCACTTGCCAATATCCACTGTTAAGGTCCAGAGTGGAGAAAATAGCTGACCCCGAAAGGGATTCTAAGATTTCAGTAAGATTTGGCAGAGGATAGGCGTCACTTTCTGTTATGGCGTTCAATTTGCGATAGTCTACACAAAATCGAAGACGTCCGTCCTTCTTCGGGACAAGGACTACAGGGGAGGCCCATCCTGACTGTGATGGCTCTACAATACCTGCATCTAACATTTCTTTGAGTTGTTGATTCACTATGGCTCGTTTAGCAGGGGACACCCGATAAGGTCGTTGCTTTATGGGAATTTGGTGATGTGTATAAATTTGATGTTGGAGAACAGCTGTTCGTCCCAACTGCAGAGTACACACTTGAGGGTTGGTTCTTAGGAGGTGACTTAATTGAAGTTTTTGACCAGGTGGTAAGTGAGATGCATCCACTGCTTGATTAATGAGTGTTGTATTATCCTCACCTTCAACTTTTAAGGACATGGGTGGCGTTAAGGGTGGAATAGAACTTAACAGGGAAATGCTTGATGTGGAGTAGTGGGCTTGATTTTCATTTAGCAAATGCTGGTACCTCATCTGTGTTGGCACACTTGCATGACCGGGTTGGAAGAGGTAATCCGCATCAGGAACAGAAGTAAAGGAATACTTCCCATCCGACACCTTTATCTGCATCCCACTAAAGAAAATAAAGTCTAATCCCAAGACAATGGAATAAGCAAGAGCTTTGGACGTTAACACAGCAACAGGAAGGGTGCAAGCATGGCCGTGCAGTTCAAGCGAAACATTTAACCATCCCAGAGGTACTTCTGTCATCCCGTTTGCCAAATATAAAGGTCCAAGAGACCAAGGGTTAAGGCTCTGTTCTGTGGGGTTGAATTCTTTCCACAAGTGCTCATGAATTAGTGTAAAACTCGCCCCAGTATCCACAATGGCTTTGCCTACCCAATTACCAATACTAATTGGTACAATTAACTGTTGTGGTACAATAACAGCTTCCTGTGAATGTGTTGTCACTTTCTGTTGTAAAGCATTTGCAGTGGTCATCGAGTTGTTGGTGGGTTTACCTCTGGATCTAGGAGGACAGGATCGTTGTAGATTAGCAGAAGGTTGCTCTGGTGGTGGAAAAGACGGAGAAGGCAAAGAAAAATGTGGGCAAGCACTTGGAGCATGTAGCCCTTTACACCTCCAACACTGTACCTGTGGTTTATCGACTGGCCGGTTAACGGGTGGTAGGGGTCCTTTGAGTCCAGACTGACCTTGTTTTGAGCTCAAACGGTAGTTATACTGTAACTGCTGTAAATGATCCTTCTCAAGTTGCTGTCCCAACCGTACCAAGTCCTCTACAGTTGTTACACGACCACGTAGCTGGCTAGCTAAGTAAGGCTTTATGTTCTTTAAAGTCATTTTAACCAGTTCAGACTCAGTTAAGGTAGGCTTCCACCTTTTGCAAAGTGCTCTATAGGTAAAAGCAAAGTCTCTTATGGACTCCCTCTCTCCTTGAGTTCTGATTCTGACACGCTCTGCAAGTTCATCCTCATAATCTTCAGAGAGAAAGGCAGTAAGGAATGAAGACTCAAACTCATGCCAGGTAGTTACTGTAGTTCTAGCTACTTCCCACCAATCACGTGCTGTACCATGCAAGACTGTTCGGAAAGTAGCCAGGATTTCAGAATCAGTTAAAGGATGTAATGCAAGAAAATCCTGACACTTAGCTAAATACAACAAGGGATCAGAATCGTCTGATGGTCTCCCAAAAGTAGGAAAGGTTAATTTGAGATGGTCGCTCTTGACAGCACCCGCATTTACAGGGGGGATCACATTCATGGATTGACTTGAGGATTCAGAATTCTTCGGTGGATCCTGATCCTCTGTTTTATATTCTGGACTCTCTTGCAGTTCAGTTATTTTAACACTTAAGTGGTCAAGCTGAGTGGTCAATTGAGTGAAATCCTGGTTTAACTCATCGTGGCTTTTTTGAAAGTTTTGCCGGACAGTTTTAATATCTTTCTGTATCTCTAGTTGAAGTTTCTCCACCATGGAACAAATATTTGAAACTAAAGACTTTTCAATTTTTTGAAATTCATCCAACATGAGCAACTTCATGGTCTTAACCATTTGATCAGTCTCCGTTTCAGCTTGTTGTTTGGTTGTTAATAAAATGGTGGAAATTTGCTGGGTGTGATTGTCCACTTTCTCTGACAGACTTTTCAATTGGCTTTTATGTTGAGCAGAAGTAAGTTTCAATTCACTGGTAAGTGCAGTTACAGCGGTCTCCTGTCTTCCCATGAGATCATATAATTTGTCCCAATTTCCCTGGACTTGAGCAGTGAGGTCTCCAATTCCCCTTGCAGGTGTGGGAATTGTACCAGGCAAATCATATTGGACATGTGAAGATACTGGTGAAGACACTGGTGAAACATTAGTTGCTGCCTCTGTTGGAGATGGAGTGCATAACTGCATCAGTTCCTCGCTATGCACAAAGCTATGCACAGGCGTGCTACGGGCTATATCAGATGAAGCAAACTGCACTTGAGTTCTTGATTGTATAGGGCTAGGTGGAATATAAGGGAAAAAGGGATAGTTAGGCAACAGAGGTTGAGGGGGGCCAGCCGTCCAGTCAGGAGTTGCAACATCTGGAACCTCAATATCAATAAGGGTTGACGATGGGTGTAAGGAATCTGCCATGACTTACCATGTAAAAAGATGTGTTTGTATATTGTCAGTAGTGTGGAAAAACAAAAGAAAAAGGAGAGGAAAAAAAAAGTAAATACTTCAATTTCTCACTTCATAGAATTTCTCAAAAATACTTGTGGCAACTGACAACTGAAAAATAGTTAAACTCAATTACCCCCACACTGACTACAACCTTAACACAAGTTCACAAGACAAGAGTCAATTAGGCTACTTCAGTTTTACATAATCTGGTTAATGTACTCATTTAAATAAAGTGATTTACATCAGTCAAAATAATCACTTTCATACCCCACATTTAACACATTTCATCATTTTCATCAGGCACTTTTAGTTTAGTCCCACAGATGAAGTATAGTTTTAAAGCACAAACACACACACAAAAAATAGATGCATTAAATAACACAATAGTAAGCAATCTGAGGGACAGGTCAGTACCCAATTATATAACACAATTAAATTCAAGTCCCTGTTCGGGCGCCATTTTCTGTGACGGTGTAATGGAATTAACTTATCATCCGTTACAGAACGGTACACAATTACCCAACCAATTCAACAATAAAAAAAAAAGATTTATTTTTAGTCTAGGTCTGTCTTAACTCTTTTAGTTTTTCTTTCTTTTTCACGAAAGCAATGTCAAAAGAAATTAGAACATATTTTTCACAGAATCATCATGACTCATAATGAAACAATGTATTTCATCAACACTGTGATAACGTTACATGTAATATCAATTTCATCAGTTTTTAAACATTTCATGTATTGAGGCCCACAAAATAAAATAAAACAATAAAGGTCTTTGGTTTAATTCAACGTAAAAGCAATAACTCAATGCGAGTAAACCTTTCAGTTCGTAAACAAACCACCTCAGAAATGTTAGCGTTCGTTAGTTAAGTGTGTGTGTATGTGTGTGTGTGTGTGTGTGTGTGTGTGTACTGCGTAGATGATCACAGTTTATAGCGTCTTTTTCGTTGTTGGTGGGGCGAGTGAATGAATATCTTGTAAAAGGAAGAGTGGTGTGCTATTCCAGTCCTACCTGGAGTCAGACGCACAATATCTTGAACTCAGAGTCCACAATGAAAAGGATACCTCACTCGTAGCGCTGTAACGTTCGGCTCGTGCTCAGCCCAGGCACCTCTGATAATGTGTCTTTTAGGACAAGCAACAGCGATGATCCAGACACTCTTTCACAGTGCAGCCAGCAGTTACTTAGGAACACAGCAATCTTCTGTCGAGGTTTGTCTTTTTCAGCAGCGTTGTAGTATCAAAACAATGTCTATTTAACTCACGCACAGCCCAAACGCAGTCGGTGAACGAGCGTCTTTTAGGAATAGCAACAGCAAAATCCCAACACTCTCCCGCAACGAAGCCAGCAAAGTGATTAGACATCAGGTAACTCAGGCGTTTTTTTGGAAAAACTCCAGCTCGAACTCGTTCACTCAGTGTTCACTCAAACTTCCCCGCCTTAAGCCCCGCACACCTGTTGCTTAAATAATTCGCTACGTACTTCCATCTCACCGCACCGCATTGCATTTTGGTCAGTGTAGTTCCTTATTTTCGCCACAACTTGTATTGAAAGAGCTGTGTGAGGTACGGTATTACTCCGCCGCTTCTTCTTCTGCTTCTTCTGTGTATTCAATGAAATGCCAGTGGTTTGCTTGCAATTGGCAAAGGTGCATTATCGCCACCAACTGGGCTGGAGTGTCTATTATTCAAGCTCTCAACGGAAGAATCTACGGGTGTGAGACGTTTGGAAAATAGATCCACAGTTTTACAACGAATGGTAAAACACCTGTTGGAAAGCATCTTTTGCAGCGATTTTTGTGTGAGCATATCAGTGAACACCCCTGACCACTCGGTGAGTTTCATCTCTTTGTAAACGAAAGTTTAATGCGTTTTAGGAAGGATATGTTCGAGTGCACCTATGCAGCCATTCTGTAGGTGGGGGGGAAAGCGAAATAAACCTAAAATTCTCGGGACAGCAGCATGTGTCCAAATTTTAATCTTAACCGTTCTATTTCATCAGAAACGATCTGTAAACAGGGCTTTAAGTGTAAAATACCGAACTTGTCCTTTAAAGGTACACTATGCAACTGTTGGCCCTCTAGCAGTAAAAAAGCAAAACTGCATGTTTTTTTTCAAAAGAACATTGTTTTGGTTGTGTTTCGGCTCTGCGTGACTGCGGATTAATATGGTTATCCTACTGCTCATAAAACAATCACTACTAGGCTTAAGAGATATAACAGTTTAGATGGAAAGGATATTAAACTGACTAGCTGAAGACGTTAATGTAGCTAAACCCAATTATAGACATGGTACATCCTTGAAAATAAATTCCAGGCATAATGAAATGACCCTTCACAATAGATGATGCTTTACAATGAACTCTGTCAGAGAGCTACATTTGGCAATTTATCTGTTCAATAAAATACTCTACTTACCTATTGAGTAATAGAAGCACCATTTCCGCATCAATTTTCCAACAGTTCTCAGCATCTCCGAAAAGCTAAGCCATTGTTGATTCTCATTTTATTACGAGCTCTGTCACGTTCACTTTTTGCCCTCAGACTCACCTCTGGTCTGTGTTTTTTTTTTTTTTTTTAAATGGACGATTCCCCGAAGGTTCGAGATTTAGCTGCTCTATGTCAAAGTAACTTGAGCTACTTTTCTCTATTTTCTCTATTGTCCGAGACGAGCACGGACAAGTGACGTACATCCCACTTAGATTTAAAATATAAACACTTAAAATTGGCTTACCATAGTGAATCAGAGTAAGACAAAAACGCTTTTTTTTTTGAAGGATTGATGATGTAGTGACTCATTATTTTAAATATAGTTGCCGGACTTCTCCAATCATCTAGTCAGTTTAAGCCCCACCCCTTTCTTACAAGTCGACTACAAGCTCGCATTCAGATTTGCCTCCGTCCAGTCAACAACTGGTGCAACCAAGTCTCCATCCTTTTTTTTGTTTTGATAATCTGTTTCACTCGGATGTATATTACAATACGGAAGAAAATATCATTTCATTGCGATTTTAAGTAAATAGAGATGCTGTAGTATGATATTGTTCCAGTATATAATTATTTAGTAACAGGACTTTTTTGATGCACATCTAATGTGTTTTTATAGTCGTTTTGGAAATGTTATTTAATTTTTTTTTATTTTATCATGGTTTTACAATGCAGTAACCCAAAATTCTGGTAAAAATACATGGATGAAATCTCAGTTACCGACATTAACTCTTACCCTTTTGATAGATCAAGATAAGAGTTTTTCTCTGTTTTTTCTCAGGGTCGTTCCTGTTCTCTGAAGGTTCTGTGTCAGAGACTGTGGAACATCCTCTGAGTGAGTGTCAGTGGTTCCACGGCACACTCTCCCGTCTTAAGGCGGCCCAGCTGGTGCTGGCGGGTGGCATGGCCAGCCATGGAGTGTTCCTTGTGCGGCAGAGTGAGACACGGCGTGGAGAGTATGTCCTCACCTTCAACTTCCAGGGCAAAGCAAAGGTAAATGCGTGTGGTGATGCTTATTTAACGTCTCTTATGTACGGAGCCCCTAAAGGGAGCAATATGTCTTTAAAAATGTCTTTACTGTCACTTGTGATCAGTTTAATGCTTCCCTGCTGAATAAAAGTATACATTTCTTTAAAAAAAAATGTAAAAAAAAGGATTCTTGATGAATAGAAATAAATACCTCTTCCTTCTGCTCTGGCATTTTCCTCCCAGCACTTGCGTCTCTCCCTGAATGAGGATGGACAGTGCCGTGTGCAGCATCTCTGGTTCCAGTCCATTTTTGACATGCTGGAGCATTTCCGTGTGCACCCCATTCCCCTTGAATCTGGGGGCGCCTCTGATGTCACCCTCATCAGCTTTGTGGGGGCCACGAATGTCCGGCAACCAGGTATGGAAGGTTGGGCTCTGCTTTAAGGTGTGAAGGTTTACAACAGAGCGTAGATAACAGGAAAATTCTGCATTCTTAGATGACAGGCAGGTGAGTGATCACAGGTGCCACTTGCATCTCCCTCAGAACAGCTGATTGGATTAAAAATAGCATAGACATATTACAGCAGCAGCATGGGGGCCAGGCCAGCCTAATTTTCATTTTACTTCATATTTTGAAAGCAGAATATTTGTGGAATAAAACCATGTTGGAAAGGTTCTCATCCTGATGTTAAAGTGAATTAGAATCCACAATACTGGTAAACTTGTCACCTTTCAAAGAAATATAGACTAAAAAAACATTGTACATTGTACTACATCGGTACTTATTGATATTTTATACACTAGATTGTACACGGGGTTTTCGAGTAAATGTTTAACATTGTAAATTTTTTAGCATTTATATAATTTGACTTAATTTATTAATTGTGTTCTGAGTTATTTTTGAACCAGATTTGAACTCCCAAGTCATTATCCACCTTATTGTGCACTGCAGTAGTAAACTATTTTCTGTGAATGTGTGAGACTTCTGATTCATTAGCTGCTAAAGGTAAATAACTAGAAGAATAACAAAATGCAGTAAACAGTAAAACTATTTGTGTTACAAACCAGTGTGTTTAGAATTGTGACAATACATCAAAACAATATGGTAAGAAATACCAGTTTGCAATATCAAGCAGAATAACAAGCTGTTTTGTACAGCTAAAAATAACTGGAAACGGATGAGACCAGAAGCCAGACACATTCAATTTAGAAATGACTGTGGCCGCTCTTACCTGAAAAAATAAGGAGGATAACCAAGACAAGGACCCTCTTTATAGTTCATTTATTTATAAAAGAAATCCAGATGACCTATTTTGCAAATGTAACATCGTTTTCATTTATAGTATGGTGAAATTCAATTATCATTGATGCTCAATAAGAGAAATATCACCCACGAGTGAATCACATAGAAATGTTAATGCATATGCCAGTCTGCACCTTCACAGATGTGACATTACATCCATGAAGTATGTTTCAAGTTGGTTTATTAATGAATTATATCACATTTTATCATATGTTTGCATTTCCTGTGCATTTTAATACCATTTGAGAAATACACTCTTGTTTTTTGTGAGTGAGAAAAATGTGACTGCATCTTGACTGTATTAACAATGACAGAATTATGTGGTTAATCCCAAGATTTTAATCAATTAAACGCCCGAATAAAGACAAAAATGTTAAGTTAAACAGCTGTTTTGGGGGAGATCCTGGTGGGCCCACGAAAGGAAAAAAATAACAAGAAAGATTCCTCAGAAGGCGTTTAGCTTCTGTCAGTTTGATTCTTGAATCCCGGGTAGATTTTAGCGACGCACATGGTCTTTGGCAATGAGCTTGTGTGTGTCATGTGAGTGGGATGAATCGAGAGTGATCGTATGTGTATGTGTGTATATTCATAAACAACATGGCCACTGCATGAGTTGTTCGCACCTGTCACAGAGAAATTACTAAATGTGGGATCACCCTGTGTGTGAGTTCACTTCCTGTCACAGCATGCTTTTAAAAGGACACTTTGTGCAAGCATCTGCTACGACTACTCGCGCACACACAGATCCATCGCTGCTGCCAGAGTCTTCTGCGCATGGCTTTGCTTTTGATTTTTGATGATTATAGTCTCTTAATGTGATTTCTGTGTGCTTGACCTGACATATGACGACCCCTCCCCCCTCCCCTCTCCCCTCCAAATGTTCAAAACATTCATCAGCTCACCTTATCTACTATTTCCTCCTCATGATCTATCCTGGATCTCCTCTTCATCAGTTTATACCATAGACGCTCCATCTATACTTTTCAATCACCGCATCTTTTCTACTATTCTTTTACTATCCTCCATTCTTCTTTCTGACATGCATATATTTCCTTCCATCACCACCGCCTTCCTTCATTTTGATTTTCATTCACACACTATTTCATACTGTACTCCTGCTCCTCTCCCTCCTCTCGCCCTGCTTCAGCCTCTGGCCTTTCCCATAGTGCATATCAGAGCTCTGATTGGCTGTTTCTGTTGTTGTTTGTCGTTGGGTCATCTTCGCAGGCCGGGAAAGGGCAGGCAGCCGCCCCACAGTCTGTGATGTCATCACCACGCGCCACCCCGACTCTCCATCAACCCCCATCTCTGACTGTGTGTAAGTGAGACCAGATTCAACAGAGAGAGATAGACAGAGAAGGTCTGAAAGAAGGAAATAAAGTCATGCCGGTACATGAGCGTTAGCCAGTTATAACAAAGGTCATTTACACATAAAAACTGGTGCGATCAAATCGATTGATCGCATCTAACGTAAAAGTTGTGTTTACATAATATGTGTGTGACGTGTGTATATATTATTACATTTATATATATCATATACATGTCTGTCTGTGTGTGTATATATATACACACACACACTCACATATATTTATACATTTATATATATGTGTGTGTGTATATGTACATATACACAGCCACACACACACAACATAAATGTAATAATATATACACACACGCATATTATGAAAACACAAACTTTTATGTTAGATGTGATTAATCGTAAATTTGTCAGCACTAATAAAAAAAACATTAAAGTCAGAAAAAGGAAGAAAATGATCATGTAAAACTTACAACCCATTTAACTTTCGGTTAATTGCACTACTGTTCAGAAGTTTGGGGTTGGTAAGTGTGTTTTTGAAAGAAGTCTCCTATGCTCACCAAGGCTGCATTTATTTGACCAAAAATTCAGTGAAAATTATTACAATTTAAAATAGCTGTTTTCTTTTTGATTTTTGATTTTCAGTATCATTACTCCAGTGTTCAGTAACATGACAAATGTCTTAACTGTCACTTTTGATCAATTGAACGCATCTTTGCTGAATAAAAGTATTAGTTTCTTTTTACAATCTTACTGACCCCAAACGTTTGAATGACAGTATGCATATTTCCAGTGAAATGTTAAATTCAAATGAGGAAAAGGTAGGGCGTGACTGGACTGGATCAGGCAAATCGTTCCTGAGGTATAGAGCTACTCCGTATTCCCAAATTATGCAAATATAGAAAACATTCATTTTTCACATTTGCATAATAAGACAGGGAAACTGTATTTCGAATGTAGATAGTGTCCATTTTGATTTGATGGGGACTGGGACAGCAGATGAAAGAGTACGATGTGGGAAACATTTAGAGGAGACAGGAGACTTGTTAGAATAAGACAGAAAAAGAGTAGCGACAGGTCATCTGTTCACTCCAGTGCACATCTGTCTGCTTAACTTCCTCATTCACAGCTGGGTTTCAGTTGCACACATCCATCCTGAAATGTGTGTCGCAGGGTAACACTTTCATTGAACATTTGCTCACTGTAGCTGCCGTTAATCGTAATCTTTATTGAATGTCACACATTTATAGACAGTGAGCTCTGTCTCCATATAAACATGATTCAAGATTAGATGTTTCAGTGAGTCCATGTAAGCAGTGATTTATCAATCGATGACTCTGTACTGCTGTTTAGTGGAGGCAGGGTGTAAACAGTCTGAGCAATGTGTTGACCAATTCCATTACTAGCATGCGTCATAGCTGAGAGTTTCTCGTCAAACTTTGTGTATCTTGCATCTTATTTTCATTACTCTCAATTTTTTTGTCACATTTAATTCTCATCCCTCTCTCCTCCTGTACTGGTTCTTCTCTCTGTCGCTGTTCTCAGACTTGACCAGCAGACCCCGTAGTCCTCCTCAGCCGCCTCCTCCCCCTCTGCCTCCCGGACGCCCGCCGCCCCCGACCCCGCCGCAGGAACGAGGGAGCGAAACAGAGGCCGGAGGAGGAGGCGGAGCGAGCAGCGGGGCAGAAGAGTGCGAAGAACGCGAGCGGGAACCGCCGCTCCTCCAGCTGGAAGGGGTGGAGGGCGAGGAGAGGGAAGGAGGGAGGGCGAGAGCCATCGACAACCAGTACTCCTTCTTCTAAAAGGGGAAAACCACGAGGTGGGATAGAGGAGGAAGAGGAGAGCCCTTCACAATCAGTATTTTCAGTATTCTCCAGCGGAAGAACTGACCGAGGGGGGTCACAATCACACGACCGAGTTATTAACACTATTAAACATGAGCTTTCACGTTGCGAGAGAGTGATGGAGAGAAAGAGAGAGAGAGAGACACCCATACACATAAGCATATATGATACTGACGGTACATCTTTAAAACACTAAGTAACGGTACTACACTAAATTGGAGGTGCATTGTGAAAATGTTGGTCAGCTTTTACTAATTTGTTCTCCAGTGTTTGTCAGTGTGAAAGTTCCTCCTCTGGTGCTGCTGCATAGGAAGGTACGACAGTGAAGCGCCACCACTGAGCTGGCGTCGTGTTTTTAGCAACTTATTTCTTGAAGAGTCCTTCTAGTCATTACATTCATTCAGATGTCTAGTATTCTTTGACCCTTCGCACTTATACAAAAAAGAGTTTGTTTTTCCCCTCAGGTGAGCGGATATTTTTACTTGTTCAGAGATTGTTACCCACCAGCACTCTTGTTGTTGTTGTTGTTGTTGTTATTATTATTACTGGAACATTTTAGTTGTTTTGTTTTCTTCTTGTTCTGCCACTGACAAACTATGAATGTCGCAAAGTACTTTTCTTCCTTTCTGTTCATTTCAAGTGTGCTGATTTCGGTAGTTCAGTAGAAGGCATTGCCTTGGGCTTAACAATGTCCAGTTTTGCAACAAACAAAAAAAAATCAAGCCCAGTCCTCTGAAGTCCATTAGTATTACTTCTTAAGGTTAATTACAATATTAAACATCTCCATAGACTCCATTATTACCTCAGAGTCCTGATCTTTCACCCAGCTCCTCTGCTCTCCCCCCACTCTCTCTCTCTCTCTCTCTCTCTCTGTTTTTACATCTTACCCTTTCCTTTTAGCTTTACAATCTTTTTTTTTATGGTGCGTTTATTTCAAAGCTAGAGTCCAGAGGAGGGAGAGACGATGTCTTTCATTTAAAGAAAAATTGTTATTGAGTATGAAAATGACAGTGATGATGATGATAATAATAATGAATTTAATAATTGTCCAAATAATAGTATTAATATTATTTTTTCAAAATGCCTTTATTTTTGTTGTTTACTATATGAACACATACTATTTGTTCTCCAAAATCTGTTTTCTTCTTCTTTTTTTTTGCCTTTTTATATCTCTTCTAATCTCACTCTGTCCCACTGCTGTCTCCTTCAAACTTTCCACGGATTTCAGGCATACATTTTGAAAAGAAAAAAAAAAGATAAAAGAGCCCCTTTCTTCTTGTGCCTTTTCGTGTTGTTAATTGTCATTCCCTCCCTTGTTTTGTGCCAGTCATTCTTGATTTTGTGCCTCGATCAGTCTTTTTGCAGTGTCTGCCATCCAGTTCAGTGCCTGCATCTGTCTTCTGTTTTGGTTTTATTTCTCTTATCCTGTCTCTGCTATTGCAGTTGTTCTCTTCTTGGTCCTACAGATCATTCAGTATGATTTGTTCTCTATCCACTTACCCCGTGCTCCTCCCTTTTACCCTTTATTTAAACCTCTTATTGTGCCTTCTCTCTCTTTTCTCTTCTCTCTCTGTCTGTCTGTGCTGGGACCGTGTGTTAAGGTGGACACTGTTGCCCACTCTGTGTAATTAGAGTTTCAGGTACTACATTGAATTAAATGATGATGATGATGATGATGATGATGATGATATGATATAATATAATTATACTGAAACAATATGTCTGAGTTGTGTTTTTGTAATTATGATAGATAGATAGATAGATAGATAGATAGATAGATAGATAGATAGATAGATAGATAGATAGATAGATAGAATTTGGATTTAATTACATTTTTCTTCACGAAGGAATGAGCGATTCTTTTACGAAGCATGCTTTGCGTGTGGCTGTCTACGTGATACGGGTCTTGTGCGCCATTGCGTCATCACGCCATGTTGTCCAATGACAATCAAGGGTTTTTGAAAAAACAGCCTTCGCGTTTATCGCTGGCTAATTCACGCGACGTGGTGCCGGTAATATTTAATAGAAACATAAGCCTCATTATCTCTTCGTGTTCGTTCGTTACCGAATATCGGACTGAACTGGACTTCGGGCCGTAACGGAGATCGCGCTCGTGCGGATCTGAGAACGCTGCGGAAAATAAAAATAACACCGCAGGCAGGCTAGTCCAGCTACTAGCTTGTCATAGGCAACAAGGAGAATTTAGCGGGCAACTCAGTTAGCGGCTAGATATGTCTTTTCGCCGACAGAATGTGAGTACCACGTATACAAATTCCAATCAGTTTGTTTGATTTATACAATCTGTAATCGAGATTACTAAAACACATAAAGCTTTCAGGGTATGATTATTGTCGTCCTTCCTTAAGATTTCACTTTCATATGTAACGTAACATGCTAGTAAACCTGCTAAGTTAGCCGTCTAATATACGCAAATGTGATTAATTCTTTATTTGTGTCAGTATTTAACAATCGCTGTGCTTTCTAACAGCAGCCTGGACCCGGTGGCCGCAAAACATCCAATGGAACTTCGGGGTCAATGGCTTCGTCGGTTCCAGGGAGTAACTCTAACAGACCCACTCCGGGAAGGTAACGCACACGTTGGGCTGCCACGCTCAGAAAGTCCGCGGATTGTCATTTTAACATGAGGCCTACCGGTCAAAGTGGGCGTGCCCATAGCGCATATTTAATAGAGTCCATTGAGCACCAATCGTTTCGAGCCTTGTTAAATTAGCAGGAGCACTAGCCAATCGCCGCGAAGTATATTTGATTGGCACAATTTTCGGCCAATGATTGGCAGGATTGTCTTAAACGGTACACATCCGCCCAGAAAGAATAATATCACCCAATAGAGTTTAGGTTTTAATTGATTGCCATGTTTTTCAGCTAATGGCTGCTCTCGGAGGCGGGTCATGGGAAGGGATCAGCAGTGTTTTGTTGTTGTTTTCCGATCCCATATGATTCAGTATTGTGTTCGACTTTCATCTTGAGCCATTTTATATACGCCTTTTAAAGAAGAGCCGGGATGCATATGACAAAAAAGTACAAACACTCGTAATGTATAATCGGTTTGATTGATTGTGGCGATGGACACGAAATGTGTACATTTGCGCATGTTAATGTCAAGCTGTTTGTCTTGTCTTCGATTCGGCATTTGCTTCTTGTGTTGTTAGCCAGGTCCTCTAACCCGCTTTGCGGTCTGTCGTAATTAAAACACGCGCCTTGTTGCCATTGTTTACACATCCGCTTTGATAAATTATATTTTGTCGTTACGCGCAACCAGATTCAATCCGATCGTTATTTTGTTACTCGTGTATGGTTGTCCTTTTGTTTTAGCACGCGCTTCGCGGTGTCGTAATTGTTGTCCACACATGTAACAGAAGAGCAACTCTTGCAATACCGGGCTGTTTCACGTCCTAAGTTGAGTGGAAAGACAGCATATATGGGCGCGTTCACGAATATTTGATACAGCTCATGTGTACAGAAAATCCTTAATATCCAGATTCGTGTTATTGTCGTGTAAAAAACAAAAAAAACTTTGAAATCTTTGTTTGTGGTTCAGTTAATCCATTCATATTCTGTCGACTGTTATTTATATTTAAATAATTTATTGGTATTTACAACAAAAAAAATCAATAATTTTGTTTGTCAATTGTTATTTATTAATATTTACTAACGACTGTTTACTTTTTTTTTTCCTTAAGAAACAGAAACTCTGTGAAGATTCCTTCACAGTCACCACCTGTACGTAAATTCTTATGCGTTTTTAAACAAATTTTCCATTGCAAGATAACAAAATATTAATACATATTTTGATGCATTATTTGTAGGTGTTTGAGGGTGTGTACAATAACTCCAGGATGCTCCATTTCCTCACAACCGTGGTGGTGAGTTTTGACATGAAATAAATGTATTCGGTGGCTGTTGAAAACACCCTTGTTTGATCATTTTTGACTGCAAATGTCCACCGCAATTGAAAAATATTGATTTCTCCAGTTGTTAGTCATTTATTGGATAAGAGTTTTTTTTTTTTTTTTTATCATTTAAATTTTTCTCAGTTTCTACCTGATAATATTTTAGAACTTGGCATAACTAGAAAATGTATTATTTTTGTTTGGGTTTTTTGTATTTTTTATATATATATATATATATATATATATATATATATATATATATATATATATATATATATATATATATATATATATATATATAAATATGCCCATGGAATTGTGCAATTTTAGTGATCTACATGATTTTTCTAGGTCTAGAAATCACACATTTAAACTTAGGCTATAGTTTTGTCTGGACAATGGGAACCTTTTTTCTTCTAAGAAAAGAAAAAAGAAACAGTTGTTCAGGGGGTGAATTGAAATTATGCTTGTTTTTATATATATATATATAATTTTTTTTATAGACATTTTAAGGCTCCCTAGTTTTAAGACCCACTACTCCAATTTGTTTTCAGAATTAAGCAGCAATATAAATACTTGACATGCGTATGCAATCTTTCTCTCAGGGCTCCAGATGTGATGTTATGGTGAAGAACGGCAGTGTATATGAGGGGATCTTTAAGACGTTAAGCTCACGTGTAAGTCTGTCCCTCCAAATCTACTGGCAGACACATCTGCATTGGTCCTGCTTTCTGAATCTTGCGCTTGAAGCAGTTGTTTTTAAGTTAATAATTGATAACCTGAATTTTCAAGAATGTCAGGCTTTGTTCTCGCTGAAACAAGTTCAGATTTGTTTTTTCCAAATGTGATATTTGAGATTAATCCAAATACTTATTTTTTGTGGCAAAGGTGTATTTTTCTGAACAACGCCTTTGAAATTAAATTTGACACATTGCTCAAATCCCACTCAATATCTGTGTGTGTTTAGTGTGAGCTGGCAGTGGATGCGGTGCACAAGGTGAAAAACGAGGAAGGAGATGGAGGCGGTGGTGGCGGCACACCTGTCCATCCCAGGAGAGAAGAGATCACAGACACCATGATCTTTGGCCCTAGTGATCTAGTCACTATGATCTGCAGAGATGTGGATCTCAACTACGCTATCCGAGGTGTGTACACAGAGGTACGCTTGAGTGGCGTTGTAAGAAATAGAAATATTTTTAATGCTTTGTGTGTGCTTGTGTTTTCAGACACTTTCACAGACTCTGCAATCGGCTCAACAAGAATAAACGGTGACCACAGAGAGAAGGTCCTTCAAAGGTGGGATGGAGGCGATAGCAACGGAGAAAATTTTGACCTAGATGCAGATGCAGTGAGTTTCACCCACATGCTTGTATATACAACTGAATATGATCACAAATTAGTGTATTATTGGAATGAATGTCTTTAGGTGGAGGTTTCACATGATTGAAGCTCCTTTTCTCACTTTCAGTCTAATGGCTGGGATGCCAGCGAGATGTTCCGCTTTAATGAGGAGACCTATGGGGTGAAGTCCACCTACGACTCCAGTCTCGCCATGTACACGTACGTCGATGTCCTGTCAGTTTTAGATGTTTTGTTTTTTTCTATAACCTTTAAAGTTGGAAGTGGAAAAGCCTTTTGTGCTTCAAACAGGATTCCCACTCTTTCCTTCTTAAATTTCAGTTTGATCAAATTTCAGTTCATAAAGTCTTGCCTCTTAAAATAAAGATTTTGTTAAAAAAAATTATGTTTGGGGATAGAAAAAACAGGCATTAAACAGGCATATGGCCCAATGTGATTTATTGATCTTTAACTGGCTATGATTTAATTAAAAGTTTAAAGTCAAAAGCAACACTGTTTTATGTTCTACATGCTCATGGTTTCAAAGCGTGTACAGTCAATGAATGCCACTCATTTATGCCTAGCAATTGCTTATGATTACTGTCAAAGTAAACATTGTCACATTGTGTGTATTTTAAAATGAGAGGCTGGTAGTAAAGCATAGGCATTTCAAAATAGGAGTCCAGTTGTACTTTGACCTTGTTTATAATTTATAATAAGTCCTGCATTATGCATTAGGTTTCATACTAAACTACCTGGCATATATTCAGTATAGACTCTAGTGGTTGCTCTCTGGCAAGGCAACAGGCAAGAAAGACCAAGAACATTAATTAACACATACAGCATATAAATTTTACTAGTACACAATAAGTTTATTGCCTTTCTCTAAGCACATTATTGTTTTCAGCAAAATCCAGATCGACCTCTGATTTGTACATATTGATAATATTAGTACATAATCCAATTTCAATACATGTATACTGATTAAGATATATCTTGAATATATTTGCAGTAGAATGTGTGCCCCAACCTGTTTAGTTAAGAAAAATAATTTGAAATGGGTTTATTTTGAGGTTGTATGGGTTTGCTCTGTATGGACATGGGTGTAAATTTTGTGCAGGTCTTAAATGATTAGTTCACCCCAAAATGAAAATTTCCTAATAATTTACTCACCCCAATGCCATCCAAGATATCCATGTCTTTCTTTCCTCAGTGGGAGAGAAATTATGATTTTTGCGGAAAACATTTCTGGATTTTTCTTCTAACAATGGACTTCATTGGTTACCATCGTTTTTAAGTCCAAATCAATGCAGTTTCAAAAGTCTTTGAAGTGTTTAAACAGGCTGTACGCGATCACAGCTGCAGAAGAGGTTGTTATCTAGCGAAACGATAGGTCATTTAACATATAAATAATTTATAGACTTTTTACCTTCAATAGTTCGGATTGAGCTGATCAACAAACGGACAGGGAACTACGTCATCACGTTGAAAGGTCAGAAGTACCACCCCACTGTTTACAATGCGAGCGTACGTAGGAGGATAGTTCAAATAGTATTGTTTGCTTATATATATATATATATATATATATATATATATATATATATATATATATAGTAATAGTATTCAATGAATATGAATAGTATATGAATAACATTCTGATGAATATGAATAGTAGTTCAAATAGTATTGCCGGTGTGACCTTTCAACGTGATGACGTAGTTCCCTGTCCGTTTGTTGATCAGCTCAATCCGAACTATTGAAGATAAAAAGTCTATAAATTATTAAAAAAAATTTTTAAATGACCTATCGTTTCGCTAGATAACAACTTCTTCTTCAGCTGTGATTGCGTACAGCCCGTTTAAACACTTCAAAGACTTTTGAAACTGCATTGATTTGGACTTAAAAACGATGGTAACCAATGAAGTCCATTGTTGGAAGAAAAATCCAGAAATGTTTTCCTCAAAAAAACATAATTTCTCTCCCACTGAGGAAAGAAAGACATGGATATCTTGGATGGCATTGGGGTGAGTAAATTATTAGGAAGTTTTCATTTTGGGGTGAACTAATCCTTTAAATTAGATTTTTAAAAACTTTGCAGGAGTCCTGTTAAAAGAATGTGATATTTACTTGATTTCTGGTGCCTTTCTCTGATAGGGTTCCTCTGGAGCGGGGCAGCTCTGAGGGCTTCAGGCAGCGAGAAGCTCGAGCCGCCCGATTGGCCAATGAGATTGAAGCTAGTTCACAGTATCGTCACCGGGTAGCGCTGGAGAATGATGATGGACGAACCGAGGAAGACAAATTCAGCGCTGTGGTTCGGGACAGGGACCGTGATGGCGGAGAAAGGGAAAGAGGAAGGGATAGCCCTGGGTTCTCTAGTGCTGGGAGCAGGTTTGACTCAATCTTTTTCTTCCTTTCCCTCGCTGTTATCTTATGTGGTCCTTCTCCTTAGTATACTGGTGATCATTGCTGTCTTTTTCTTTATTTTAGGGAGAGCAAGTACATTCCTCTACCCCAGAGGGCAAGGGAGCGAGAAATGGGAGTTTCTGGAAGGAATGAAAGAGGTGGAGCTGTATCCACCCTGCCTAATCGAACAAATAGACCTGGCCCCCCAAGCTCCTCCCCTCGACCCCTCCCCTCTGGGAGTGGTCAGCCTATTCCTCCCACTGATAGGAGCAGCCCTCTGTCTGTCAGAGGAGGGTACTCTACACACCAGTCACAGAGCAGCTCACCTACACAGCCAGGTCACTCTAGCCCTCCTTCCCCACACACACTCCCACATTCACTCTCACACCCACAGTCTCTCTCAGACTCGGCCCGGCCCGTCAACGGAGGTAAGTTTTGTGTGCGTGAGGCCTATTGCTTTCACTGTTTATGATGGTTATCACCCTCTGTGTTACTAATGAACATTGCATTAATCTCTTTTAGTGTCATCTAGAATGTCACCCAAGTCTCAAAGGCCTGGACAGAACAACAGAAACCTGCGTACCTCAAATTCTCACTCCTCTCCTACAGGTCAATATGCATACATGCGCACACCCACACACACAGGATTATGATGTCCAGCTGAGCTTTATGGGCTTTTGACATTTAAAATTGTTATCCCAGGGTCATCTTTAACCCTGGGTTAAATCTGGCTTTCACTGGCTTAATAATGGCTACATATGGGAAACCGGTTGGATTATTGCACTTGACAAATATAGCTCTACTAATGCAAATTTCCTGTTTACACCTGGTATTTTAATCCGTCTCTTTTGTCCACTTTCGACCACTTCTGTCCTGATTTCCTCAGGGGGGGTCTGTGGGTGGGGCATGTCCGTCATAGAGATAATGAAAATATTTTAAGACTGTTGTCAAAACATGACATGTCTATGAAAACAACATGAATATATGACTAGAAAAAATAACACTACTAGATAATGATGCATCAATGTTTTTGAAAATGAAACTGATCATCTTAAATAACCCAGTCAATAATATTGTGCATTGCATTTGAGCTGAAATTGTGAATAAACACCACCCTGCAGCGATTAACCAGAGGGTTAATAAACTCAACCAAACACATCCTCTATTAGATTAATCAGATATATACCTATTACAACTTAGGCCAGTGGTTCCCAATTCCAGTCCTCGTGACCCACTGCTCTGCACATTTTGTAGGTCTCTTATCTGACACACTCAGTTCAGTTCATGGAGTCTCTCCTAATGAGCTGCTGATCTGGTTCAGGTGTGTTAAATAAGGGAGACATACAAAATGTCCAGAGCAGTGGGTCACGAGGACTGGAATTGGGAACCCCTGACTTAGGCTACATCTGCACAAAAGGACGCGAATGCTCATGTAAACTTGACCGTGCTAGTTTGAAAGGGTAACTAACGTTGTGGATTTGCTCTTTCCTTAACAACAATGCTGATACACCGGCAACTAACTTACACTACAGAAGCAGTCTGGTCATGAGTTACCTCTGGAAGTGGTTGAAAGTGGGCTTCTTACACCAAGAGGCTTCTCACTGCAGTGCAAATGGGCGGATATTACATCTAGCTCCCCTTTGCTAGACATCCAGCGAGAAGGAGCGAATGTCATTTGGACTTAATGGGTGGAGCTAGAATATCAACCACACCCTACCCTACCCACAACTCTATCCCTCCACCCCATTAGTGTCCAGAGAGGTGGAGCTGGATGTTATTTGACTCTGCAGTGAGCACTACTTGTTTACACCTGTATTTAGTGTCGTCCACATGTGATCCGATTGACCAGAAGTTTAACGCATCTTCATACCAGGTGTAAACAGGGCCTAAGATAATTGGACTGCTGTCTAACTAATGCATTTTTCAGTTTGTGTGTATGTATATATATATATATATATATATATATATATATATATATATATATATATATATATATATATTTCAAAAGTTAAGACTCGTGTTCACTGAGGCTGCACTTATCTGCAGTAAAAACATTTAAATTATAAAATATTATTACGATGTAAAATATCATTTTCTATTTTAATGTTTTAAAATGTAGTTCTCTGTGATGTCAAAGCTGAAAGCATCATTACTCAAGGTTTCAGTGTCACATGATCCTTCAGAAATCATTATAATAGACTTTAGTGCAAAAAAAAAAAAAAATGTTTTGCTATGGTTATTTTATTGGTTTGCAAATATTCTTTCAAAACCAAAAAAGCTACTGACCCCAAACTTTTAGACGGGGTGTGTGTATACATTTCTATCCTCTGTTCCTTTTGCTTTTCTTAAATATAACATTTTTACCTTTTTCTCTGTCTCTCTCTCTCCAGTCTCTCGTTCCCCCAAACCAGATGCTCCTTCCCAGGACTCTCCTCTTGCTACTCCTACCTTCGTGGATACCTCTTCAGTTACCATGGTGACCCCTAAACCCACTGGCCCCACCCCTCTGTTCCCTGTAGATGGTGAGATGTTATAAATTTGAGTGGTTACAAACTGTTCATTTATACATGCGTCTGACAATCTTAACTCTGTTTGATTTTAGTGAACGAAATTCTATCTAAGGAAAGGACGGAGAGTCCAGTTAGTCCTCAGGATGGCAAGAGCGGCAAAGGTAATCCTGAAGTTGTGTGATTCTTGGTAACTTCATTACATGCACTTGTCATTTAGACAATAAATGATGTTCTCTCTCTTCATAGTCTCTACAGTCCAGCAGAGATCACAACACCTCGAAGAGCTTCGCAAGTTTGGTAATGATTTTAGGGTGAGTGTGTCATAGGCTGCATCTGAAATGTAATACTCTGAGTAGGTACTTCTTTTGAATATGTAATTACCCCATTTTCAGAAAAGTTGGGTCATTTTGTAAAATCCAATAAAATCAAGAATACGTGGTTAGTTTATTCTTTTTAAACAAAGTACAAAGAAAAGATTTCCAGTGTGTTTCTGAACTACTTTGCATTTTGATTTGATTTGATACACCTTTTTTGGAGTGTTGCATCCAAAATTCAAATCAACATTCGTTTATATTTACAAAATACAATTTATTAGGTCAGTGGAAACATTGCAAATCTTTTCTTTGTACTTGTGTCAGTTAAATAAATGTTCAAGAGAATTAACATTTAAAATTTTCCCTTTCTGATTTTTAGCTTCCATCTAAAACGTCAGCCACTGACTCTTCTCAAACAAACCCCGCCCACAACACACAAACAGACCCCGCCCCTCCTACAGAAGCTAAAGCAGCCCCGCCCACAACTCTGACCGCTGAGCTTCCGGCAGAAGAGAGAAGTAGAGAAACAAATGCAGAAGGGGTGGCAATCACCACCCCTCCACCAGCCACACCCATCTCTGCACCCTCTGCCCTATCCGGCACTGCCATGCAAAATCCAACTGCAGAAAGGCAAACGTCAGGGACGCCCCAACCCGGGACCCCAGGCAGTGAGGAGGGCAAACCAGAGGCCGCTGAGAGGCCAGAGGGAATGACTGAGTAAGTACACCATTTCAGAATATTTGGCTTAATTTCCGAATCGCATTTGACAACTACTAGTGATACCATATTAAGTCTGTTGATAATCAACGCCTTTCAAACCGCTTTCCGATGCAGTCAAGTGAAGAAATCTACACTCAACCCCAACGCCAAAGAGTTCAACCCCACTAAGGCTCCTCTCAGCATGGTGAGAGCATTGATTTATTTTATTTTTTTCATTGTTTAGTTTCCTTTATACAGCCGTTAAAAAGCTAAGTGTGCCATGTCTATTTTGCAGGTGAAGCCCTCGGCCGCTCCCACCCCGCCACGGCCAACTCCGCCCAGCCCAACAGTGGTGTTGCAGCCCCCACCAGGCCAGGGAGCCATTTACAACACCCAGTACCTGAGCTATGTCTCGCCCATCCAGATACAGGGTCACTCCGTACAGGTCTCTGTCCCTGCTGCTCATTTTCAAAAACTTTTGTAGAGTAGTTTGCAACATAGTACTTGTTTTTTCGTACATGAACCACTGAGCCACTGGGGCGGCGGTGGCTCAGTGGTTCATGTAGGTTGTCTACAAACCGGAAGGCTGGTGGTTCCATCCCCGGTTCCACCTGACCAAGTGTCAGGGTGTCCATGAGCAAGACACCAAACCCCAGCTGCTCCCGACGAGCTGGATGGCGCCTTGCGTGGCTGACACGCCGTCGGTGTATGAATGAGTGAATGAATGGGTGAACGTGAGGCAATGTGTACCACTGGTCTGTTGAAAGCGCTATATAAATGCAGTCCATTTACCATTTAACCATTTTATTAATTTTTTTGACTCTCCTTTTTTCTAGGCACCTCAGATGTACCCGTATCCCATGACAAATGTTGGTCAAGGGAAGTACCCAAGAGCAAAAGGTAATACTTACATTGAACTCTTCATTACTGATTGTACTAATTCTGTATGGATTAGTAGTAGTGTTAATAATTTGAATAATTATTTTAAATGCTTACTTAAAATGTTTTTACGGTTTAGTTTTTTTTTTTTTTACAACAACTTCTACGAATAGGGCCTGAAACTCTTAATTTAAATGGATTCTTATTAGTGCTGTCAGTTAAACACGTTATTAACAGCGTTAACACGAACCCATTTTGAAGGGGTCACTCTTTTTATCGCGAGATTACCGTTCTTTTTGGCCTAGCAAACTTTGTAGTTTTACTAGTAACGTTAGAAAAACTACAACACCACACCGGATCTAGCTAGACCGGAAACAAAACAACAGGCACGCCGCACACACTTGTTTGGGCTTGCGAGCCGGCCAAAGAGTAGTAGGCTAATGTTACGTTTTGAGTGGATGGCGAGCGCGAGATGCCGAAATGGATGCCAATAAGATTCTGAATGGCAAGTTTACTTTTAAAAAGTTGCCAAATGGTTCCATTGACAAGACCAAAGTGATCTGTGGGTTTTGTCGTCATGATCTGAGCTATCGTCACAGCACGTCCAGTCTGAAATGCCACTTGATGGCCAAGCACACAGCTGATGCGAATTCTCTGATGTGATATTTTTCTCCAAGTGAGAATGTTAGTGTGAAATTGAACACTACAGTATATGCCAATGTTGTTTTCAATTAAAAAACATTTGCACAAAGCAAGCGATCCGTTTTTCCATGTTGATAAGAGCATTCAAATGAGAAAAAATAATGGAACAAAAAGAAATCAAGGGACATTTAGAATGGATAAAAATATGCGATTAACTGCAAGTTACCTATGACATTAATGCGATTAATTGCGCTTAAATATTTTAATTGTTCAACAGCACTAATTCTTATTAATAATGTTAATAACAAAAATAGGATTGTATTCAGATTGTATTGTAATATTACAATTTATTATATTATCATTATATAATAAGAGTTTCAGGCCCTATTCTGCACTCTACTCTTAAAGTGTTGCATATTCGTGTATAACTTATGCCACCTGTCTCTCAGGTTCTGTGGTGACTTCTCGTCCAGACCACAGCTCTTCAGCGCCCCCTATGCTCCAGGCCGCGGCATCAGCAGCAGGACCTCCTCTGGTGGCGTCTCCTTACCCTCCCTCGTATCTGCAGTACAACCAGGTCATATCTGCAATGCCCCACTACCCTGGACAGGTACCAACCTTCACGTTTCCGGTAGAACAAATGCTTCTAGTATTTCAATCAAACAAGATTTAAATTGTATTGTGGATGGCCACCTTCACTAAAAAAAAAACCCCTCTGTTATTTCTCTCTCTGTCTCAGATGTACTCAATGCTCCAGGGTGGCCCACGAATGCTTGGATCGGGAGGGCACCCGCAGGCAATGGGTCCCCCAGGCCCACAGTACCCTGGTCAGACTGAAGGACCGCCAGCCCCTCAGCAGGGGATGTATGGTAAGCATTTAAATTATTACTTTTTTTTTTTTTTTTGTGTGTGTGTGTGGAATGGATTGATTTAGTTTGTGTTTTTTATGCTGTCAACTATATACATTTTTTTTCTTTTTTTTTTTCTTTCTCCTTCAGCTCCGCAGTCATTCTCTCATCACTCTGGTTCCCTTCATCATCCTCAGCCCTCCAGCACCCCCACAGGCAGCCAGCCGCCCCAACACCCCGCCCCCAGTCCAGGACAGGTACGTCCACCTGCCAATCAATAGCAACTACACAGATGTTACAAAGAAATATTCATACAAGAAATCCCCCTAAGTTTCAGATGCCTTTGGTAATGATACTAAATATTTTCTGTGTTGACTGTCTGTCTTTTCTAGTCTGGTCAGTCTGGCCCTCAGCCTCAGTCTTTGTACCACTCTGGGCCGCTGTCAGCCCCCACACCCCCTAACATGCCCCCAGGACACAGCTCCCCACAGGCCTCCTACTCCATTCAGGGCTACAGTCTGCAGAGCCACCAGCCCCTGCCTCACCCGTACTCCTCTCTAGGACAGCTGACACAGGTGATGACCACAATCACACACAAAACACTTCCACATCAGCAGTCACGTTTCTCAACAGTGCATGTCTGCTTTGTATGAATTTCAATGTCACTGGAGTTATTTTTGTTTATCCCAGTGTCAACGTGAGGATTAAACATTAATCTGACAGAACATTTGCTAATAATTTTTTTTTTAATCCTCAAATCATTTTCTAAAAATAAATCTTTTAAATTCTAAAAATAAATATTATACTATATAAATAATACCAGTTCTTTTTAATAAATCACCATGGCTGCATTTTATAAAATAAAATGAAAGCCGTCTGTTGGCGCTCGAGCACCCAATTCAGTTCTCCCGCGCTTTACCGATCAAATACACACACTTGTGTGTCAATGCCCAACTTGAGTATTCACGTAAACGCAATCGGTTATGTTTTAAGTGAACGTAAACGATAGGGAGAAAATTGGATGCACTTCAGTCATTATTATGCATTCGGTCTTAGACAGCAGCAGGTTTATTATTTATTGTCATTGGACAAAAGATAAAGAGAGAATCACTCGCTGCTCTTGACCGAAAAGGTTGTGTAGCATATTTAATTCATACAGTAAAGACTGCAGTTTTTTTATTTTATATTTGATGACTATTCAATTCCTGTAGTATTTCTTATTGAAATACTAGGCTAGACTTGCTAAAAAACTAATCAAAGCGGATTAAGACAGAAATATCACTCTTGTTATTACTAGTTGTATCCCCAAATAAAAATGTAGTATTATTTAATTCTATATTTTCAGTGCAGTATTAATGTTACAAACATTTTAAACACTAATTCATTAAATTCTTTCTTAAATCGCAATAGTGGACTTTTTTTCTTTCACCATTGGAGCAAATGGTAGTGCTAAAATTTAGTTTGCTACGATCTCCGTCTCTTGACATCACAGGGATACATTTTCTATTGTAATATTTTAAAATATAGTTATTTGTATTAAGTATGTGTATAATTGTATTTTATTTCAGGCCCATGTTCAAGGTGCTCTCTCGGGTCCTCACCATTCTGGAGGTCACGGCCCACCACCTGTGATGTTGCTTCATGCTCCGCCCCCTCAGCAGGGTTCTGGCCCCCAGCACGGCCCTCCCCCACCCCAACAGGGGCCCCACCAGCACTATGCCTACGTTGGACACCCTCAGGGTGAGTTTCCTGCATGAGTGCCATCCTGTTTTCTGTTACCAAAATCAGCTAATTATGCAAATTTGATGTTTAATATGCAGCTATGTGCAGACACGTTTCTTTTTTTTAATCAATTTCTGTTTTTCTCTGCACTCATCAGTGTCGGTGCAGGCTCATCCTTCCCAGCAGATTCCATTCCACCCTCCTGGAAACTGACAGTGTGACTTTTGAGACGGAGACTGAGCAGAGTGCCCCCATCTGATCCTCCTGTGGGATCGCACATGTGTATATACCCTCCACCTGCTCCACGAATGGGAAAAAAAAAAGATTTTGTTTTTATTCACCTCTGGCAAGACTGAATGTGCTTGTTTTATTTCCCCCCTCCCCCTTTTGCTATTTTTAATTTGAGCGGATGGGGACACAAGTGTCTAAATCAGAAAGAGGGAACGAGTGAGCGTGTTAGACAAAAAATGTAAAGAATGAGGGACATTTTTATAAAAATACAGTGACCTCTCCCTTTGTCCTCAACCCCCTTATTAAATAAGCAAATAATAAATGGTTAAAAAAAGAACAAAAAAATAAAAAAAAAAGTTTATAAAAATAAATTTTTAAACTCTCCATGTGTGTTTTGTCTCATGATTTGTTTTAACCATGAGTTGTTTTTTTTACTGCTGCATTCAGTGACTAGAAAATGCCTTTCAAGTTTTTCTTACATACTTAAAATTTCTATCCGTATTATTGCAACAGACACAATGTAAATTAGTAATTAACTTTATTTCCACATTTACAAGCCAGTAACAAAATTTTATAAACATTTGACTGTATCAAAGCTGTATATTACAAAGAGTCATTTCTTTGCACTCATATTTTTGGAAGCAAAAGCCTGGATGCGTTACGTAGTAAACAGCAAATGTTTAAAAAAAAGAAATTCTCAGGTATCGTCAGCAGATCTGTCATAGAAGGACTGAGGGAGGAAGTGGAGTTTTCTGTGAGGTGGCAGTGGTTCAATGCTTTTTTGGTGGTGCTGCTGCACTTCAAAATTCAAAGCATGGGTATATCTGGAGACTCAGGATGATTTTCAGGCTTCTAACCAACTTCACTTGATAAAGGCAGATCCTGGAGAAAATATATATTTTTTGGTTCATTGAAAAATCCAAAAATGTCAGACAGTCAAGCACAGTAAATCTGAGAGCTGTGTAGTACCTTGATCATTATGAGTTAGGCTCTGTGTTGACATAATCAGAGCTACCCCGGTCATCATCACTGCTCATACTTCCACAGGACAGACCTGTTGGAGGGCAGGAACATGAAAATATTTAATTTCATGGAAATGAAAAATATTAATTATTAGGTGTGCTGAGCATATATATATATATTAAAAAGTTTGACATAAATCAGTACATTTTGCTATTCATGTAACTGTAAAATACAATTAATGTGAACTTCAAGTATAGTGCTAAAGCTAATGAATTGATGTCACTTAATCATCAACATTTTGTTTGTCCATATAAAAATAAGTGCTAAGTGGAAGTAATTTTTTTGAACAATCACTTACGACAGGTTTGGTTTTGGGGGTCTGAAGAGTTTTGGAAATTTTCATAATCGTGACAGTCTGTAAAAACACCACAGCATTCACACACTCTAAAAAAGTTGCTGCCTTAAATTTGGATGTTTAAGTCATTTCTACTTAAACGTGACATATCATGCCCCTTTTCACAAGATGTAATATAAATCTATATTGTCCCCAGAATGTGTCTGAAATTTCAGCTCAAAATACCCCCCAGATCATTTATTATAGCGTGTCAAATTTGCCCCTTTTTGGGTGTGAGCAAAAACGCTTCGTTTTTGTGTGTGTCCCTTTAAATGCAAATGAGCTGCTGCTCCCCGCCACAGTTCAGAAGACGGCAGATCATTTACACGAGTTTCGGATACAATAAAATAGCCAGTAGCAGAGTTCATCCTTACAGAGAGACTCTGGAACAAGCTGCAACTTTTAGACGCACCTGGACGTTTCTGAATGGTTAGTGGATATATTTATGTAGTTGTTGTGGTGTTACATTAGAGGCTTTCGCACCTGAGGAACCTTTTCATAGTTGCTAGAACTAATGGCGGAAGTTACCGGTTTTTGGCGCGTTCGCACCACAGGAACTATTTTAGTTCTAGGAACTCATTTATACTTATACAGATTATAGCCTATATATTTACTCCAGAAACTAACTCTACGAACATGGAAAACAGTGATAGATGGACCTCTTCCTTTACGCTGATGAGAAAATCCAACTTGACTTTGAGGGGACCAAGTCAAACATGATTATGTATTTCTGCTCAGCTTGCAACATTAGCCGCTTTCCGACCGGAGGAACCTTTTCACAGTTCCTAAAACTATTGGCTAAAGTACCCGGATGTTCCTGCGGCGCGAACATGCCGACTAGGAACGATTTTAGTTCTAGGAACTCCATTTGGAGGAACTAATTTAGCTCCTACTTCAGAGTAGGGTCTGACATAGGCTAATAACTTTTTTTTCATATACTGTCTACTTTCTATGTATAACAGTTCTATCTAATAACATATTAAACAGTACTGTTAGACAGATCGATAGCTAATGAACACAGAGAATGCGAGCATTGTTTGCTCTGGCGTTCTCAGCGCCGTCAAAATAAAGGTCCGCCGCGCTGTCAAAATAAAAGTCGCCGTGCTTGCGTCACTCCCTTACCCCTCCTACCAGTTCCTATGGCCACTTGGCCAGTGCGAACACAAAACCGAGTTTGGGGGAGAGTAGTTCATAGAACTGTTTAGAAGTGGACAGTTCCTATAACTAAGTTCCTGTAACTACTTGGTCAGAAAGCGGCGATTGAGCATCAACCACACGGCAAACACTAATTCTTTTTCATACACTGTTTACTTTGAATAGCAGTTCTATCTAATAACGTATTAGACAGGATTGTTAAACAAATGGTAAACTAATGAAGACGGAGAATGGGAGCGTTGTGTGCTCAGGCGTTCCTCGGTGCCATCAAAATAAAAGTTCCAACAACAAGCGCGGTTTACGCCACTTAAGAGTTCCTACTGGCGGTGCGAATGCAACCATAGACAGTATATAAACTGGACACAGTGACCTCATAGGTTTCAACGGAGAAAAGTGAAGTCAATTAGAAGCTCTCACTTCCTGATGGTCGAGCGTACTGCGCAGACTCAAACTGAGCTTGACGACGTAGATGTGACGCGAGCAACCCGTCTGTCTTCTAGTAGCTGTGCCAAGAGAAATCTGAATCATTCCCTTCCGAAACTTGCAGAGACGGAGAGCGTGAGTTGGAGGTGTCCATGAGCTAGGAGCAGGAGCAACTTTTGCTAAGTATTCTGATTAATTACTTTGTCATTTTGCCTCCACGTCCCCCCGATTGCGCGCGTGCTTCTCCTCCTGTCCATACGGTAATTTTTCTACTGTGCGACAGAGAGTCGCGTGGTTATGACGCAATCGTTAGCCTATTTTTACAAAAACGGCTTCTACGGGGCCATAACGTAAGATACAAGGTAATGGAGCCTTTTATACATTTGCGTGTTTCTTTAGAAATAAATAATGGACAAATGGAGTCTTTAAACGACTCAGATGTAAAGTTATTCGCTGTCAAAGTGACGCCAAAATGAATGGGAGTCAATGGAATGCTAACAGCAGGTGATGGTCCGCTAATCAATGGCGGCAGCCGGGGAAGCTTCAATATTTTATGAAACCCTGCCCCCCTGAATGCAACCAGGAAAACATTCCTATGGGAACCACCCTGAACTAAGTTCCTAGAACTATCCGGTGCGAAAGCCCCTATAGATTCATCTGTTTCTGGGGGATTTCCGTTGAAAATAAAATCAATCCACTGCTCTCTTGTCTCATACTGAGGCTGGGACTCTAAATAGCGTTATGTACTCATCTGTGCAGCCAACGACAGAACAGTTTGCATGCTTTGTTCGAACTTTTGCCATTGCATTAGAACTGGTAACACTGTCGCTTGCGAAAACTAAATGGCGATTAACGGGCGGGTAATATTATAAAAGGATCCCCTTCCTATGTCAGAAGGGGAGCGAAATCTGATCGGCTTATTTTTTGACACAAGCAGAGAAAGGCTTACCAAAACAAAGTTACTAAGTTGTCACTTTTCACGTTTTGTGGGTTGGGGAGATGCACCGGGGACCCAATTATAGCACAAGATCTTCATGATATGTCACCTTTAAATTACATTAAACTGACTTTTTTTTAAATGAGTTGAATCTTGAATAACACAAGTTATGATATGTATTGAGCTGTGTAGGCCTACCTGAGTTTGAGTCATCCTCAGAGACACTTATCGCTTCATTTATATACGTTTTTTCTACAAAATTAGATAAAATCATCAGAAGATTTTATTTGACAATTTATTTATAATTAAACAAACGTAAATAAATCGCTATCCTTGTCTAATCTCAAATATTTTACCTGAACTGTGGGATGAAGGCTGTGTGCCTGGGGAATCTGGAATCACAATACTGAAAAAAAAAAAAAAAAAAAAATTCCTTCAGTTTCATACGGAAAATTATTCAGCTTTAGCCTAACTAATAGTTTGGAACAACTTGTGAAGATTTGGGATCAGGAATGAGTGCTCTTCTTACATGTAGTCACCTGGACGCTGACTGTACGGTTCATCTTCACTGTCTAGAGAAGAATCGCATATTCTGGATTATTATCCAGTCAATCTCTCATGCACACACATTTGTTCACTCACCCATAACTCAGTTACATAATGTGTAAGGCACAATTACAATACACTCCATAACTACTCAAAAATGTGTCATTCGATTTCTGACCATGGTCTTCGACATGAATGTTGCTTTCCTCCTCACCGTTTTGATTCACATAACTGGCTTGACTTCCAGCTACAGAGACAAAAAAATGGAAATGTGTGCCTTAATAATAATAATAATAATAATAATACTCCTCATCATTTACTTGCACAGCACCTTTTATGCATAAAGTGTAGTTCAAATTGCTTCACGGGGTCAC
>NC_140209.1:47600714-47945449 GCF_951802725.1 Rutilus rutilus | reverse complement strand
GGACATAGCATAACGTATGATTAAAATATTATTTTTCAAAAATGTTTTTTTACCATTTGTTTATTGTGCTCTAAACAGTGTGATGACATGGAAAAAAAAATATTTCTGGGTCCCAGGAGGATAAAGTCAGAATTGCGAGATATAAAGTCAGAACTGCGAGATATAAAGTCAGAATTGCGAGATATAAAGTCAGAACTGCGTGAAATAAAGTCAGAACTGCGTGAAATAAAGTCAGAACTGCGAGATATAAAGTCAGAATTGCGAGATATAAAGTCAGAATTGCGAGATATAAAGTCAGAACTGCGAGATATAAAGTCAGAATTGCGAGATATAAAGTCAGAACTGCGTGAAATAAAGTCAGAACTGCGTGAAATAAAGTCAGAATTGCGAGATATAAAGTCAGAATTGCGAGATATAAAGTCAGAATTGCGAGATATAAAGTCAGAACTGCGAGATATAAAGTCAGAACTGCGAGATATAAAGTCAGAACTGCGAGATATAAAGTCAGAACTGCGAGATATAAAGTCAGAATTGCGAGATATAAAGTCAGAATTGCGAGATATAAAGTCAGAACTGCGAGATATAAAGTCAGAATTGCGAGATATAAAGTCAGAACTGCGTGAAATAAAGTCAGAACTGCGTGAAATAAAGTCAGAATTGCGAGATATAAAGTCAGAATTGCGAGATATAAAGTCAGAATTGCGAGATATAAAGTCAGAATTGCGAGATATAAAGTCAGAATTGCGAGATATAAAGTCAGAATTGCGAGATATAAAGTCAGAATTGCGAGATATAAAGTCAGAATTGCGAGATATAAAGTCAGAATTGCGAGATATAAAGTCAGAACTGCGAGATATAAAGTCAGAATTGCGAGATATAAAGTCAGAACTGCGAGATATAAAGTCAGAATTGCGAGATATAAAGTCAGAACTGCGTGAAATAAAGTCAGAATTGCGAGATATAAAGTCAGAACTGCGAGATATAAAGTCAGAATTGCGAGATATAAAGTCAGAACTGCGTGAAATAAAGTCAGAATTGCGAGATATAAAGTCAGAATTGCGAGATATAAAGTCAGAATTGCGAGATATAAAGTCAGAACTGCGAGATATAAAGTCAGAACTGCGAGATATAAAGTCAGAACTGCGAGATATAAAGTCAGAACTGCGAGATATAAAGTCAGAACTGCGTGAAATAAAGTCAGAATTGCGAGATATAAAGTCAGAACTGCGAGATATAAAGTCAGAACTGCGAGATATAAAGTCAGAACTGCGAGATATAAAGTCAGAACTGCGAGATATAAAGTCAGAACTGCGAGATATAAAGTCAGAACTGCGAGATATAAAGTCAGAACTGCGAGATATAAAGTCAGAACTGCGAGATATAAAGTCAGAACTGCGATATATAAAGTCAGAACTGCGTGAAATAAAGTCAGAATTGCGAGATATAAAGTCAGAACTGCGAGATATAAAGTCAGAACTGCGAGATATAAAGTCAGAACTGCGAGATATAAAGTCAGAACTGCGAGATATAAAGTCAGAACTGCGAGATATAAAGTCAGAATTGCGAGATATAAAGTCAGAACTGCGAGATATAAAGTCAGAACTGCGAGATATAAAGTCAGAACTGCGAGATATAAAGTCAGAACTGCGAGATATAAAGTCAGAATTGCGAGATATAAAGTCAGAACTGCGTGAAATAAAGTCAGAACTGCGTGAAATAAAGTCGCAATTGCGTGTTATAAAGAAAGATGCGTAGGGTAGAGCGGGGCACAAAGTAACGTTTTTTGACTTTCTCAGTAAATCTACTTGGGGTTCAGAGTATTTATCTTTCCCCACATTCATTTCACACGTCTAGTACAATTATGTGGTTTTGTTTTATTAATGCAGTATATACCCCGAAAGAGTGGAAGTGAAATGTGACAACATGCCCCATAGTACATTGTAACATGACCATATGACAGCTTAAAATGCTATCTGAAATAAAATATTTTCTCAATAAAATACAATTATTAACCTTTTCATATAAAATAATGCCATTTTTTAATCATTAAATATAAACTCATTTTTGGAGTTTTGACTACGAACACAGGAAAACACAGCTATACAACATAGTTCAAAACATATTAATAATTAGTCATTTCTGAGCATTAACTCTCAGTCTTTATTCACCTTTTTCTCATGTTTTCTCAATAGAATTCAAAAAAGTATAGAATAGAATAGCATAGTTCTAATAGGGGCTCATTGTAACGCAGTGTGACAACATGCCCCACCTGCACAACTGGGATTTAAACCCGGCTAGTGTCTTCTGCTAGTTAGCGAAGCATTAAAGAACTAGGCCTATATCAACCATTAAATAACATATTGGAGATTAAAATAATATCAGATTTGTCTAATTTTAAATAAACAAAAAATAGAGATGAAAAATTAACTTTTTAATTAAATTTAAATTTAATTTAATTAAAAATTAAATTTTTGCTATGGTTTAATAAATGTCTATGGATATCTTCCAAAAATTTTTTTTAAATGTTGGTGCAATTTTTTCTCTATATAGTGTTGATATGGCAACTAGTAAATACACCAAGTTTCGTCATGCTAGCATGTGTGGAAGTATTTAAAACAAGTGTGTTACAACTAGCCCTGTGTTACGTTGTGCCCCGCTCTCCCCTACCCATGTCTGTTCAGCGTCTCTCTCTCTCTATTAAACAACAAAGCTGTGAGTTTGACTAATTAAGAATAGCGATGTAACCCCCTCGTTGCTGAGAAATATAATGTAGCGATTCAGTTTTATTTTATATTTTTATTCTATTTTATTAATAAAATTCACGGGCAGCGTTGATAAATTCCTGTGCTCCTAAATGTTTCTGTGTGTGCAAGCATGATCTCTGTGTGCTAGTGACGTGTGTGTGCGCTTCAATGAAAACAGCGCATTAATATAGAAATGTGATTAAACTGACTTGGAACTACCTGTGCATTAAAGTCCCCATGAAATCAAAAACAAAATTTTTTTTTTTTGCTTTTAGTATTAATATGTTAGCCTTACTGATATCTATAAGCTAGTGTGCTCCAAAACAATGACAAAATTCGCATTTAGAAGATAAAAGCGTTCAAAACTTAGTCTCTCACTTCCGCCAATATGGATCAATGATTCTGATGACATCACTCTGCACTTCAGCTTCTCATCACATTTTCTGTCCAATCAAATGCTCTCTAGAATCTGAAGCGTCCCGCCCCCTACATTACAAATAGATGATGAAGCTGCGGCTAAAATTGGTCATTTGTTTACTGTTTTCTAAATGGTGAATGGCACTTAGTGCTCTATGAAGGGGATAGAGAACGATTCAGACGGTGTGAATGCTTTTCATTGGGGCGAATAAAGTCCGGTTTCAAGTTAGTCGCGCGAACTGCCGCAGCGCACAAACAGTCTGTGTCCAGAGACACAGTAGCAGATCATATGCACGAGTCGGCGCAGACCACAAAACATATCGGACCCATTTGAATTCTGCACAGAATGCTGTATTTAAAGCGATGGAGGAGATTAGGAGGAGAAGCGGTTAGAGATTAGGAGGGAGCTCAACGGATCTGGCTGAGCTGTGATAAACAAAACGCTAATGGCTACTTTAAAAAAAAGGGGAGGAACTGTTTGATATGTCCCACCCTGTCTTCCTGTTTCAGTGGAAATTACATCAACACATTGAATAATGCTACACTTTTCAAGGCACTTCAGTGGGCCAGTTTTATTGCACACCTTTCAGCCAATCAGAATCGAGTATTCAGACAGACCATGGTATAAAATACTAGCATGCGCAGAACGCAGAGTCTGGCTAACAAGTCTATCTTACAACTCTTCCTCATAGGGTCATTTAAGAGTTGTGCGAAGTCAAGTTGTAAAACATTTTTTATTGAAACATATCACAAAACATCCTTTTTAACACGAAGCTTTAACGAGACCTTTTTTTTATATTTTTTATTACAGATAAAGAGAGGAGGTCTTACTTGGTTGTTTATACCGCCAGCAGTATGTACAAAGACTGGTTGCGAGTATGATTGACAGGAAGACAGCCCCGCCTACCACAGACAGCAGTGAAGTGACGTCCATAACTGAGAAGACAATGTGAGAACATCAATTTATGGCAGTATTAGGCCACAACGAAGAGCAACAACCTTCTTCTGAACCTGTGGTTTCAGGTTAGTATGACTAACCCGGAGAAAAGCTTGCTCATTTTGCATAAATGAAGCAGCGGCATGTGAAAAGTTAGGTGAACTCATTTTAATTTCGTTTATATGAAACTGACCTATTTAACTATATAAATGAAACAACAGTGAGATCATCAGAGATGATTTGTTTAGGTTCTTTTTCTCGTAGCGACACAAATTTTAAGAAACAGCTGAAGATCCAGATCTTCCATTAAATTAATTTCCACCATGCACATTTAGATCGCTTAACTAGCTTGCATTTCTCTGGATACTTTGTACTCTTAAAAAATTAAGCCTTTTTTTAAAACTTAAGCAAATTGAATTAATAGTAAAAAATCCGTCATTGAATTGAATAATCCTTACGTATTTTGAGTAATTGAACAATCCTTAATCAATTAATCAATTAAAATACGTGAGGATTATTCAATTCAATTTGATGGATTTTTACTATTAATTAAATCGCGTAAATCTTAAAAAAAGCCGTTTTTTTTTTTTTTTTTTTTTACGTGTATCTTTGTCTTTCAGAACGGTGCTGTTGATTTGACTAATCGTTTGCTTGTACACTGGAAAAATCCTATTCTTAATCAGTATCATCTTCTTTTCCAGTAAAAACCAAAACATTTTCGAAAGTACATATCTTAAAAATAAGATTGTTTCTTCAAATAAAGGACAGTTTTAGACAAAATCCCTTTCAAGATATGTACAAGTCCAGGTTCTGTTTTAGCCCTGGGATCTTTTAGAAAAACAAAAATTAGTCTAATTTGACTGTTGACAATGTCAAATAGCATAAACAATGATCATATAAAGAATTCTCACCTGTGTCATGTCTATTGCATCTCAAATAATGTATTGTGCTTGATAGCGTTTTGTGGAAATTACATTTGAAATATTTTTGCAATAAAATTAACTCCCCGCCAAAGATCATTTTATAGCTATAGCATTTTGTGCATCATAAGTTCACAAAGATAATTATTTTCACACTTTGACACATTATTAAAAAATGGATAAGTGATCTTTATCTTGATTTCTCTTTATTCACACATCACGTCTGATTTCGCTCTTCACTGATACCGTTGCCTTCATGATAAACAAATAACACACATTTTTGAAATCTTTGTTTAGATTATTATAGTTTCAAATATGTAATTCTCACATTTTTATGTATTTTTTTCATGTTTTAAGACTGAAAGTCTTGGTTTAGACAAGGGTTAAAATAAATAAATGAAAACTAGAATCTACACACAAAAAAGAAACTTGATATGCATAAATATAAATTATGAAAGTATGATTTAAAAAAAAAAGTTTTCAAGACCGTTTTAATGTGACCACATAAAAACTAAAGCTAAAAGCTAAAGTTAGTACTCAATATGTTAGTTTTAATAGAAATCTGGGACATAAAAGCACAGAAATTGAGCAAACTCCTGTAAAGGTATTTTATGAGATATTTGGACTTTTGTTTTCATGAGTATAAACACCACTGTGCATATATATATATACACACACTGTCGTGCAAAAGTTTGGGATCGTTAAGATTTGTAACGTTTTTAAAAGAATTCTCTTCTGCTAACCAAGGTTGCATTTATTTGATTAAAAATACAAAATACAAAAAAACTGTAATATTGTTAAATATTATGACAATTTAAAATAACTGTTTTCTATTTGAATATATTTTAAAATAAAAAATTTTCCTGTGATGCAAAGCTGAATTTTCAGCATCATTACTCCAGACTTCAGTGTCACATGATCCTTCAGAAATCATTCTAATATGATGATTTGATGCTCAGAAAAACATTCATTATTATTGTCAATCTTGAAAATAGTTGCGTAAAAAAAAAAAAAAAATCAGGATTCTTTGAACGCGTGTGTGTGTCAGCTAATTTAACACCATTACGTATAACACTCGGATAGAAAACAAACTCCTGATTGCCTCAACATGAATCAGTGTGCATTTTAGTGGAAACAGGCTCTTCTTCTCTATAACATTTCAAAAAAAAAAATCTCTGAGAATCAGCTCTTTTCAGACGACACGTTTAGCTGGTTTTAATCAGTCAAATTCTAAATCTGCGAAATTTCACTCGGCATCACCTTTCTTGCAAGCTTTTACACACCTTTATATATGCTAGTGTGTGGCTGTCTGTGGTTGCATTCAGTGCCAGGAAACGGATTTCCTGTATTTTGCAGTTAGATGAGAAGAAAAAAAACGACATATTATGAGAGGTTTGGGCCTCACTTAATCCTAGATCTGTCAAGTTATAGAGAACTACTACCCAGAACCCCAAAAAGCGGGCCAGATGGTCTGCACTTCCTTATTTTAGAATAATTTTTCTCCTTTATTTTTTTTTTTTTTTTTGGCATGTTCTTTGCCACCCAATACTGTATTATGGTCATTTGACAAATCAAATCATGACCTGATTCAACACAACAGGATTACTCATTTATATGCATAAAATTATTAAAAGTATTCGTATAACATGCTTTATAGCACCCATTAAGAAAAGATGTGAGAAAAAAAAAAAAACTAAGAACATGAAATTCTTTTGAAATTGGTTTGACAAAGGAAATTGAGTGTAATAACGAGGTTTCATTTGCGGTTGAAGACATCTTGACCCTTGGATCCTTATCAAACTACAGCCATATAACAAGCCAGCAATACTGTATCAGTCCGTTTAGAGTGACTGTAAATAAAACGTCTAAATAATGTGATATATGATCTACAAATATAGATATTTTGAAACATTTTCTTAATATGAACTCCACACCCAAAATGAAGGAAAGTCACCTTTCAAATTCATTTTTGTCCTGATAGATGTTATAAGCTCTTCACGTCGGTGCTCAATAGCATGTTACTTGCACAGAAGAAAACCAAAGGTGTTGACAGTAAAGCTTGGACTTGCAAACTTCCTCATCTCCACTGATCAAGAGCGGCAGATCATATAGGATCTCTAGAGTTTGTGGAGTTTCAGTTTGCAGAAATTAGATGTAAATGAGCATTACTTCGCTCAAACTCAAGCTCTCTGTATCGTATCACAGAAAACGTCAAGAGCATTCCACATATAAGTATGCCGCAGTTTTACATGGTGAACAGAAAAGGTAAAAAGCTTACCGATGAGAAGCAGCAGTCAAGTCAAATCAAGACACCACACTTTCTGCTCAGCAGAAACCTGCAACCAAACTGGAGACCAGTTCACACTCACGCTGTAGATGGTAAAAATCACACCTAACTCACAGCTCACTATGAAGGTGCCACCATTTTTTATTCTTCCTCCCACACAAATGACTACTTGTTCATCCGTTTTCTAAACGACCTCCCAACCCAAACTTGAACGATCCCAGTAGTCAGTCTATTAATACGCTCATATCTGCTGAGAGGTTCCTTAGGTTTTATTAACTAATACGAGACGTTGAGGTGTGTCCTGATCTACAGGGCCTTTGCTGCAAAGAACTTAACTTTTAGGTTTCTCTCCTCGCTGCACTTGCTCTCTGCATCCTCATAGGCTCATTGAAAGCGCCGTTCCATCACTCGCACCAGTCAGCATCTTTTTCCCCCCCCTTTTCATCTCTGTAACTGGCTGCTCTCTCGCTCACTTCACCTCCCTTCCTTATCTCGTCTCTCATATCTGAAGGTTCGCTTTCTTGCTCGGTTTTCTGTCGTCATGCAGATTCGATTGCTTGTTTTAGTTTTCTTTCTTAATTTTCATCATTTGTCAGACGTCAGAGAACATAACACGGACCACTAAATGAGCACGGGTAAAAGGTGAAGTCAATAAGGCCTCGTTTTCTGTAAAACCTGTTATCAAACATTATAGATTATTAAAAGTGCTTTTTAAACTGAAAAGATCGAGATTCATTAGGCTGAGAATTTGAGCACATTAGAACAAAAATCATACTTTTTTCAATGTCAAATAATAATAATAATAACTGGTCATTTTAAAAGTCATGCTTTATAATGTTCCACAATAAAGTTACACACAATACACACAAGTGTTTCCCCTGCAGTTTCATGAGAAATGAATGAGTTCTAAACATGTGCAAATTAAAAACTGTCTGTTTAGAGCTGTAAGCGTTAACTCTGCGCTTCGTTATGGCGGACAGTGAGTCATAATTTCTCAGTCTTGCCTCCCACTCTTGTGGCATTTTGTGGTGTTCTTGTAGCCTACACAAACACAATTGACAGGAATGACATATAGGTACAAGTATATTCTCACATGCACAACAACATCCACCAAATGCTCCACTGCACGGAGAACGCATGTTTCGATTCAGGCTCTTCGCTTTTCATAATTCATTCACGAGACTAATTTTCACAGCAAATTTACCAAACAGGCTTGCATCTCTATATCCCACCTACAAACAGGAAACCACAGCAACTGAAAAACCTTATGATCGTCATTGTTGCCACTGCAGAGAGAAAGAGGACGCAAACATGCAAGAGAACGGAGAGAAAGATATAAAGAAGTAGTTCCAAAAAAGACTTGCCATTATTAAGATATGCTGTAAGGAGAAATAAAGAGAGTAACACATTTAAAGATTTAAAAAAAAAAAATTCAAAAGACACAAATAAGATTACATCTCTAATTTAATATTTAGAAAAGTTACAAAACAAGATTAGCAAGCAAGTTTGCAAATTATGTCAAAAGAATGCACTACAAACTGCCTTCATTTAAAAAATAAAATAATAATAATTACAGTACAAATGGCACATTAAAACATGCCATGAACCAGGCCATCGCGACAAAAATACGTAACAATATTATTTTTAAAAATATCATCAAACTAATTAGTATCTGAATCATGCCATGGTAGCATTAGTGTTTGTTTTCTGGTTCCGTCCTGAAAGACTCTGACAGCTCAAATGTAGTATGGAAGAAAACATTAAAACAAGAAGAAAGTGGAAAGTTTGTAAAGGCAGATCACAGACATCTGCTAGTTTTGATGAGGAAAAAATAAAATAAAACAAATGCAACAGTAGTTTGAGAGTGAATGATTTGAAAAATCAATTCAGGTCCCCTCCAATTTACACTTGAAATGTAAAACGCGACTCGATGAGTTTTAATTAAAGGTGAAGAAACATCCCCAACGTATAACCTCGTGTGCCTCTGTCTCCTCCCAGGCAGAATGGTTGATGGCACACAGGACTTCCCAGATGTAAGATGTTGTTAGTTCATAATGTTCCCAAAAAAATCAATATTGGCGTTAAAAAATCTAAGCATAATAAATTACTATAAAACTCCATATTGTGGAGATTGTCCAATCAGTGATTACTTTGTCTGACACTGCTCCAGGATTGGCTGCTGATGGCACTGGCTCTGTCTGCCAAAGCCAATCAGAATGTTGTTCCCCCATGTTGAAAAGCATCCAAATTCTTGCATCATCTCAAATTAAAACACTTGACACTGACACTTTAGTGGACCTGCCTCTCTTAGGGACAACAATTGGTGCGTCATCTGGAAAACAAAGAGACATCAGTATATTAGATTTCTCACGTGCCTGTAATGACCCTGAAAAATCAGCATGTGAATAAGAATTATAACAACAAATAAATAAAAGGAAAAAGGAAAAATGGACTTGAAAGTAAACAACCAATCAGTATTTTAGGAGGAAAAAAATGGAATATTTCAAGCTTGATGTCTCTGGACTGCATTTGTGCTGTCAATTATAGTTTACTAAAACCATTTAAAAAAAAAACATTTAACATTTTTCATTTTTATTTAGTATAACTACTCATTTAGCTATACATTTTAATTTAGTATAATACTAGAAAAACTTAAACTAAAATCTAGACTTAAAGTCTAATAAAAATACACAAAACAATCAAATTAAATGACACTTAACCAAAATTAAAATGGAAAATGAATATATAATAATTAATTCAAAATAGTAATAAAGATAATAGTATCTCAGTTATACTAAAATAACGCTGCTGTCAGATAACTGACTCACATCTTCTAATTAAAACAATAATACTTAAATGTTAAATAAAAGGATTTTAAAGAAAACTGTATTTTTTCCCCCAGAGGAACTTGTGTACAGAGTTATGTCAGGTCAGTCATACACAACCTCAAATAAAAGGACTAGGATAAAGTAACTGATTAGAGAACATGAAAGTTGAAAGAAAATATTCAGTGGTTGAAAATTGCTAAAATAACTTTTACTGTGCATACAAATGCCAATCTGAACAAATGATAACGTATACAAAACGCTAGCGGGTTTTGTGCCGAATTCTGTGACCATAGTAGGTGCTGTATTGAGCTAATGCTAATCCTAACCTTATACCTTGACCAAGGCTACTTGTGCCGAAACATTGGTAATAAATGTGCTTAAGAGAGTGTGTAGTTATTTTTTCTTTGCATCAAGTTTTTCGCTTTAACTTGCACCTCATAAGGTGTGTTTGCTTTGCTGTTCTTATGAGAACCCTAACCCTACTCCCACTACATTATGTTTACGGTCACATAATTCACTATAAGACCGGCTCCAGGAGAGAGTGAGACAGACAAGCAAACATATCATGTATCGTATCATACAAGGTACATAGAAATAGCAGTAAAAAAATTATGATTCAGTATCTTAGTTGATATTACTCGTCAAGTTCTGATTTCTGAGAGACGCACCTCATTTCATTCACAGAGTTTACACTCATTCATGAATACATACAAGTTTAAAATGTTTAAATAGACACATCAAATAATAGAAAATGTGTATAATGTACTACTTTAGCTTCATTCACTCACATTACAGGGTCCCCGCGGATCCTTAAAAAGTCTTAAAAGGTCTTAAATTAGATTTTTTAAATTTAAGGCCATAAAAAGTCTTAAAAATATATATATTTTTAAAAATGTCTTATTTTTACTTATGAAAGGTCTTAAATTTTAGATGACACTTTGACTTAGACTTATCTTGCTTTCGAAATTAAAACGGAAATTATTATTTTTAATTCTATCTTGGTGGATTTGCTTGTTCACGTGACAATTCGCGTCACTTACGGCAGCATATTAGCCCACGTCTGTCTCCTGCACGCGAGAGGAGAGAAGAAAACGAGTAAATGTCAGTTCAATTGTAAGTTCATTCTTTATGTGCTTAGGAGTGTGCGATGTTGTCTATGAACTATAATGATATTGTAATCATTGTTTTAACTATGTACGAGCCACTGCGAGTGCGAGCTGACATCGCGTTTCTCTCATGCTTGACTTCACTGCGTGATGTGCCCAAATGAGTTTTTGTCTTATATTTATATCATATTATGTTGTTATATTAGAATATCATATGAGCAAGAGTGCCGTTTTCCTGTGCACAATTGCAAATGTGATATTTATTTTATACAACCGTTAAATTAACAATAAAGTTAACATTGTGAGTTACTTTTTGGACACAATATTGTCAATTTTCACTTTATATCGCCGACGAGAATTTCATAATGAAGCCGTGGTCCAACAGACAGCGATGATTTTTTTGTTTAACTGAAATCCGCGTTTTGAACGAATCATTTTAACGATTCAATGAACAATCACTTTTTTTTCTGAATGAATCAGCCGTTTGAACAAATCGGTTGAATGAATGACTCCAACAACTCGCTTATTCTTGCCGCCACCTACTGGTGGTTTTAGTTTCATATTTAAAGTATCCTTTAATTAAAACGTTGAAATTATAAATCATTTCATATTTAAATATTGAATAGCTTTATTTATGCAATTGTAAATGAAGTGTAAATATAGTAGGCTAATGCCAGTTTTGATGCCGCTTCTGTGTCACCTCTGCACTGCAAGGATGGATTTGAAATTAATGATTTATTTTGACATTGGTACTGTGTTATTCTAATATAATTTAATTTGAATGTTAGAATTTGACATAAAAGGTGATGCATACCTCTAAATACGTTTAGAAACAATGTCCATATATAGGTGAAAATGCCCCTGGAAATCAATTTAAGATAGCAAATATTGCCGCTTAATAAAAATGTTAATTTCGGTCACTACTGTGAACTGACCACTGCATAGAATATAAAAAATATGAATATCGTGGGTTTGCTGTCAACAACAGGCCTAAACCAGCCAGGGTACCAGTACAAAAACACAATCAGTAAAATATCATCTAATTATTATCAACAAAACTTTGAAAATATCGAGACATATTTTTGTCAATATTGCGCACCCCTAATGTACGGTATTAATTTTGATTTCTTCAGGTCTTAAAAAGGTCTTAAAAAGCCTTAAATTTGACTTTAAAAATTGTGCAGATACCCTGCATTATGTTGATTTATGTCATAATTTGTTAAATGTTTAAATGTCTGAATAAAATAATAAAATCTGAATCTGAAAATCAGACTCATTATTAGTGTAGTGAATTTTGGAAGCCATTTTCAATGCTTTTCAGACTAAGATATTCGGCTTCGGGCACATCCCTAGTATTTAACCAGGAATGTTTTCTTTGAAAATGGCTATTAATGATGTAATAATTGATCATTCAAATACACAAAATAAATAAACAATACATTTATAAATATATACACAGAATAAATAAAATGAATAACTAACTGGATTTGGACAAGAATATCCTGAAAATGGCAAATTCATTGGAAATAATAATGGCCTGTAATCTAAGAGAAGACTGTGAGGTCATTAGTGATATCACTCACCAGAGGGGACATAGTTCTCGGCCAGTTCTCTGTCCTTCTCAATGAAGAGGGCCGTGGCAAGGAAGAAAGCTCCGCCCCCCACAGCCACGAAGGAGCACAGCAGGAGTGACATCTGAAGTGAACGAAACTCCCACATGTATGAGTCCGACTCCTTTATCGAGTCTGACACCTTAATAGGGGGAAAACAGACCACATGCAACCTCAAACGTCTTATTAAAAGAACTTTTCTGTGCATTCGTGAGATTGACGTACCACTCCTATGAGGTAAGGGCTAATAGCGTCGCCCAGCAGGTGCGAGAGCACAATCTGAAACGCTTCTGCGGTGGAGCGACGTGTAGGGATCACAACATACTGAAAGAAAGAGAGAGAAATAAGGACATCGAGAAAGAGAACTCATGTTATTCCACACATATTTCAAAGTAAATAATAGTTAGGCTATTAATGGGGCAATAAACGTTTACATCTTGATTTTTTTGTTGTTGTATTTTTAGCATTTTAATCATGTATTTATATTTAAAAAATATATATAATGAAATAATTTTAAGTCCTTATGTGGTTCCACTACTTTATAAGACTTTGAATATAGTGTGCCAGTGATATTAACTACCTTTTTTGTCATTTTTTTTTTAAACGTTTGAATGGCATTGAATGGCAATAACTGATTAACGTTTCTTCAAACAAGTCTAATTTTGTGTTTCATACCAAAAAACACAACTAGTATACAAGTATGCAAAGAAATGAGGGTGAGTGAATAATGAAATAAAACCATCTTTTCATTATTTTTCAGAATTGGTAGTGGATTAAATGGGAGGAAGGGAAACTCACCAGTAGGATATCTGCAACAATGGCCCAATTCATAGACAGGAATGTCTCACCCAGGAAGATAAAGACCTGATGTGAAAATAAAATAGTCAACCACCATTATGATCAGCATTAAACTGCCCTAGATTGAAAAACAGCACTGAAGTCAATAAAAAAACATTTCCTGGAAAAAGAGCTTTCAGATAAAACCAGGTCAGAGGAGAGGTCAGATGAGTGACTTACATAAGTGGCTGAAGTGCTAGCCTGGGCAAACATGATGGACAGATAGAGAAAGGGAGCAGAGAGGAGGAGTCCTGCAGCACAGACTAGGGGATCAGCTCGAGGGGTTCTCGTCCTCAGCATCTTGCTGGCTTGCACTCCACTCGCGACGCCCAGGATGCCCGACACAACTGTGATGCCGCCAAATATCAGACTGCAGAGCAGAAGAACATTACCAGTGCATGTTCTTAACAGAAGTATATTTACAATACAGCATGTGCAAACGCAGTACTCTAAATGGTAACGTCATAACAGTATCATAATACTACAAAGACATTAAAAAACAAAAGTCGGTGCGAATGTCATGGGGTGTATCTTTAGAGAGAGATGTTTGTGTGTGTGTGAGGGTCTGGTACCTGTCAGAGTTGTCACAGGGGATTGTTAAACACGGCTGCTTCTCTCCTATGAAGACGCCTGCTCTGAATAAAAAGGCAGGGGCCCACAGGGCCAGTGATCCTGTCACAAAGGCCACCGCAGTGAAGCCAAACGTGGACAGAATAAAACTTGGACTGAGACAACCACCAAAAAAAATAAATAAAGAAATAAAGAAAATCAAGAGGGAAAAGGGAAAAAGCATTTAGTTCAGCAAAGAAACAAGCAGTGTAACTACAATTTTTCAATGTTTCAGCATTTTTTTTTGGACGCACAAAATGAAAGTCAATTAGGTCCAATGTTGTTTTAAGCTCCACTGACTTTCAAGCTATTGGCAATACAATGGAAACATTCTTAAAAACATGCATTTCTAACAACGGCAGTCACCGAGAGCAATGCTAAAGCTACAGCTTTATGATAAAAAATTACCCTGAAATCTGATCAAAATTGCTTGTGATTGCTCACGACTGATCATATCAGAGGCTGCAGTGTTATCAGCAGTAATAACAGGAAAAAACCCTCAGTCAGGACAAGCAGCATTATCAGACATTGAAAATTTCCCTGCGTGACATCCAAGGCAAAGGTCATGATTTAAAAATGATGCTTTAAAGGCAACATGAGCTATCAGTGACTCACTTCCTGCCGAGTGCTTTCATATCCACGAGCCAGCTGGTTCTGTGCAGCGTGTGCTCCGGGCGAGCTTCGATAGCACCGCGCATCGGTTCCTTAACCACAAACAACAAGAGGATCACGGCCAACAGCCCCAGACCAGGGGTCACCTAGGAAAGAGAAACAAACAAATAAATAAAAGGAAGAGACACAAAGAAAGTGAGAGTAAGTGGGAGAAAATTACAGAGAACTGTTATCATATTTTATCTCCAAGTGTGATTTTGTGGTGAAAGCAGCGTGTATTATGTAATCCACCCATAGACAGATAAACAGTGAAAGCTTTGGTGCTGCAGACGTACCCGAAGAGCCCAGTGCCAATCCCCAGCCATTTCATCCACTTTTGAGCCCACGATGTAACCCAGACCACTGAGGAAAGAAAAGCCAGCAGATCTGAATGAGAACTGGGATGAAGTCTGGTCCACACTGCAGCTTATGCTGGCAGAGAACTGCCCATTTAAACAGGAAGTGAATATCTGATTGTAGAAGTATCAAGTGACCAAACAGTTGATGATTAGGCCTGTCTTAATGTGCAATTTGAGACTCTAATATTCAAAAGTTTGGGGTCAGTAAGATTGTTTTTAAGTTTTATTCAGGAAAGACGTTAAATTTATCAGAAGTGTCAATAAAGACATCATTTTACAAATGTTTTTTGAGCAGCAAATCAGCCTATTAGAATGATTTCTGAAGGATCATGTGACACTGAAGACGGGAGTAATGATGCTGAAAATTCAGCTTTGCTGTCACAAGAATAAGTTACATTTCAAAATAGAAAACAGTTATTTTAAATTATTAAAATAATATAGGGTCATTCCGTGTCAAATCAACCAGAGGTTCCCAGCTGGGTAAAATGCAACAATTTGAACTTTGAGATCCCCATATCTATGAGACTGAACTATATAGGGCCTTGGAAATGAAGATTTCAAAAGGAAAGTTTTCAAAAGGAACGTTACAGGCATGTAAACTTTGGAAAAACAATATTTATGGCACTCAGAAAGATATGTTCTATGCAATTGCGTTGATAAAAAAAAAAACATGAGATACATTTTCAGATATTCCTCTTCAAAAGAAAAAAGTATCAGCTTATATGCAAAGTGGCCCACGTTTGGTTTTTGACCACTGAAAATGTTTACAATTTACTCATGGAGCCGCATTAAGATCTCCATATCACTGGGATAGAGCCAATCGAGGGCCTTTAAAATGAAGATACCAAAAGGAAAGTTTGTTAAGAACCAGAATCTTTAATACTTCTTGAGTTAAAGGCACGCAAACTTGAGGCAAAAGACACAAGAAGTGCTTTTTGCCATTTTTGAACCATCATCGTTGACATATAATGAAACAAAGATTGCGAAAGCCAACAGACTTAACTAATAGACCTACCAATCTCTGTGTAAAAAATAAAATAATGCTGCTGCTGCTTTCTAAAGTCATTTTACCCCTCTGTAAATTGGCTCCAAATCTACAAAATAGTGGATTACTCAGTAAATATACATCTGTGACAATTAATATTTGGGCTTTCATCATTATTTATGTTTGTTTTTCTTCAGAAATAAATATGAACAAAATAACAATTTTGAGCTGGGCGAAGTTTCCAAAATTTGGTTGATTTGACATGGAATGACCGTATAAGTAATAATACAAGTGATTATATTTCCCAACATTTCTGCAACAATGAATAATTGTTGAATTTAATTGAAAAACGTATTTAATATTTACACAAATTAAAAAAACAAGCCTTTCAGTAGAAGTTGGAAATGTTTTATCGATATATTTAAAGTTGAACATTTTAAACGAAGCGGAATTAGCGACAGGTTTTTCTTCCATTTTGTGATGTACATCCGAGGACATTCTATTGGAAAAGAAAAGTAAATGTAGGAGGGACTTTGTTCAATCCACCAGTTGTTGATTGGATGGAGGAACATCTGAATTTGAGCTTGCAGTCGAGGGTAAGTAAGGGCCGGGGTTTAAGCAGACTAAACGATTGGATGGAGTCCGGCATACGTCACGAGAGAGAAGTCTGTCTGTCATTAAGTTGACATTTTGATTAAGAACCAAGGAAAAAATGACATGCATGGATGAATTATTTACAATAAGATCAATAACATGCATTTAGAAAATAGAATTTATTTCATGTCGACTTTAATTATCCTCACAACATTTAACAAATCCAGTGACTCATTTGCCCTTAAAAGTGCTCAACAGGAGCAGCCAGGAAACTTACAAAAGCAACTCCATTTCCTGGAGTGAATAAAACTGATAATGCAACTGTGTGTGACAGAGTGTGAGAATGTGCATAGAGCTAAAGTGTGAATAACCTAGATACCAGTATTTCGACTGGCAGTTCTCTCTCTGTGTGTGTGTGTGTGTGTGTGTGTGTGTGTGTGTGTGTGTGTGTGTGTGGTCCCACCTGCCCACTGGGATTGCAAAGTAGAACAAGGACAGCATGTTGGTCCTCTTCTCTTTGACGAACAGATCAGCGATGATGGTGGGAGCAATGGTGGAGTAACTGGCCTCTCCAACACCCACTAGCCCTCGAGTCAACAACAACGCCCAGAAATGCTGAGAGAGGATTTATCCTATTAGTTTACTCTACAAATCACACTTTAAAACATAAATACAATTCAGTATATCAGACACCGAATCAAGAGACTGAAAGCTATTGCTTTGAAACACAGTCTTTGAGTAAAATGGTATTCAAATATAAGAGTGAGGTTTAAGCCTTAGGCATCTGGATAGTCTAAAATGTTTTGTGTAGGACTTACTTCTTTGCTAATGAAGGAGCTGGCAAGTGTCACCAGACACCAGAAGAAAATACCCACACTCATGATCAACTTCCTGTTGTACCGGTCACCCAGGTATCCAAACACAGGAGCCAAGAACATGTAGCTGCAGATGAAGACTGAAGGGCAATAAAGAATCAAACAAAGTGAATGAAAAATGTAATAATTAAATAAATAATAATAAAACCAATTTTACATGGTATGAATCTGCTCACCTGTCTGAAGTAGCCCTGATTTTCCATCACTAATGCCGAAGAAACGCTCAATGTCTGGAAGTACACCTGAAAGAGAGGAAGTATATTGTTATCACAGCTTTATTACTGACCAATTCATACGCTGTTGCGCATTATATGTTTTAAAATCTTTTTTATTTACAAAATCAAACATTGGCAACCAACAAGAAATCTCTTTTTGCTCTACTTTTGCTATTTTATTAATATTACTTAACCTTTAAAAGAGCAGGGTTGTTATTGTTAACTAAAACGATTAAAATTGTTTTCATTATGGAAATAAAGCTAAAATAAAATAATCGTGTAATAATGTGAATATAGTGATGAAGAAAAGAAAAAAAAAGTACACTATTGGCATTGAAATACATGTGCACAATTATTTTGATAAATAATAATAATTATTATTATTATTATTATTATTATTATTATTATTATATATATATATATATATATATATATATATATATATTATATGAGTGTAAATGTTAAGGTTTGATTAATGCAGTAATTAACAATTTTCTGCATATCAATAAATGAAAATCGTTTCCCCAAACCTAAACAACTTATTTGCACGACTGCAAACATGAATATTAGACGATCAATTTAAACTTAAAATGAAAATTAGAAATGGTACCAAGGAAAATACCTTTAAATTTAAGTACTAAAATGACTAAAACTGAAATAAAAATAAATTAAAACTAAACAGAAATAATTAACAAAATGCCACAATTACGTACCAAAATGACTAAAACTTAAAATATACAAATAAAATCGAATTCGAAATTTGTATAAATAATATAATAGTTTATAAAATAAAAAAAATAAAATAACACACATAAAAACTGAATATGAATTTTCAGAATTAGCGATGTGATTTACAAGTGATTCAAAAAGAACAATCCAGACTAGGATAATCTTATACCATGAACATAAAGCACATTATCATGCCGTTTATGGGTGTTGATGATGTATGCCTTTGTCTTGTGCATTTGATCTGGATGAAAAGGGAGCACCGATGCGCTGAAATCTAGCACTGATTACCTGCCACAGTGAATCTGTCCATATAGTTCAGCAGGTTGATGTAGCAGAGTACAATCACAGTCAATATAGCTCTCTTATCAGACACTCCACTGGCAGACTCCTCCTCCTCGGGCTGAGGTGAACCCACTCCATTGTCAGCCGGCACCTCCTCCTCATTATAATCTGAGAAGAAGGGTGTGGTGTCCGCAACATCTGTCCGTGACATCACTGCTGCCGAAAAAAAAAAATACATGTATAAAGATGACATAAAGCGAAAGTGCCAGTACAAATCAAAGTCTTAGCAATAATACTGCATAAACACAGATTTAAAAAAAACTTCTTTCGAACATGGATGGTTTGATCTACCACAATCACATCCAAACGGGAAGTAAAACCATTGACATTAGCCTACAGTGTTAACTGCTCAAGAGCAAAAAAAGACCAAAGTCTACTACTGATTACACACAAATATTATTGATCACATCATTGTAATCTCAACCTCACATGAGAATGATGAAAATGCTTATAATTTGCATGCAAAAAAAAAGTGAATGAAGTTGCTGTGACATTAAAGGAGCGTATTTGATTAGTGACCATATATGGTGCAGAATCTTTTTCTTCTTTTTTTCCATTGTCTGAAATTTTTTATTATCTACTTTTTTACATTTACAAAATTCCATAATGATTTATTTCAGGGTTTAAATTAAATTTTAAAATAAGTTTTTAAACGTGGACTTAAACTTTTGATCCCCACTGTCACCTTTGTGTGAGATAATCCGTTTAAAATATAGACAAGCAAGACGATGATGAATACTGAAAGAGCTCTTTGTTTAAAGCCCCGAAGCCATTTATCTAGAATAGATTCCACTGGGACAGAAGTCATGATTTATACTTATAATCTAGTTTGTCAGGAGTGTAGTTTAGATGTATTAGGAAGAAGACACATGGAGAGGGAAGTAGGTACAAGCTCGTGATGCGAATTAATCTCACCACAATGTCATGTGAATACAATGATGGGGGAAAAAAAACATTAGCAAGAAAACTGTATGAGTGCACGATTTTGATAAATAATATATGAACGTAAATGTTTAGGTTTTTTTAAAACAGTAAATAGATTAAAATCAGTGCCCAAACCCTGTGTGGGATAACGTGTCAGAAGAATCTTTATCTACTTTCAGCAGATTGTCAGCTGAATCAAAATAAAACTGAACCGTTTTTTGCTGATTGATGATATCTGATGCCTGGTGTTGACCAACACTAGTCTATGTAAAGACATGATGCTGATTAAGCAACATATTCCACTGACAGCAACAAAAACACACACAAAGCGCGGTATTTCATGTGGTTATTTTGGAAAAGGCACAGAAAACGGTAAGGTTAATGGTGGTTTATTCGTTAAAAAAAAAAAACTACATTGGAAAAGCAAAACATTCAATTACAAAAATAAGGAACAACCGTTCATTTAACATTGTTGACAGACACATGTAAATCACGAAACCTATATAAAAGAGCGATATAAACTGTCTCCCATCTGATCTATCCGAGACTGTTTACTGATCGGTATACAGTGTTGTTTACCTGGAAAATGCAAAGCGACGTCAGACGTGTCCTTAAAGTTCTTCTTCTGGACGCTGTCGGGCTCCCTCTGGGTTGTCGTGACGTTTCAGGACCTTTACCTTATCTCCTGTGTGAACATTTTTGAATTGCAGTGGAGAGTCTCGAAGCGAACTGTGTGCAGCTGACCGACTTATACAGTTTAGTTTCTGATCTACAAGCTCAGTGCGACGCCATGTTGGAATGACGCAGTACTTCCGCTGCACAGTCATGTGAGCGCTCCCCCCTCCCCAACAGCTGCTGTCTTTTTTTTTCTTTTTTTTTTATTACTGCTTAAAACAATACACAAGTAATAACAGATAACAACAGAATACAAAAAAAAAAACAACAAAAAAAAAACAAAGGGGGAAATAATATAAATTAAACATTAACAAATTATGAGAATGAAAAAAAAGGACAAGGAGTTACAAACATAATGTTTTTAAGGCTTTTTTGTTCTCAGACAACCTAATTGAGAAGAACTACACTCACCTAAAGGATTATTAGGAACACCATACTAATACTGTGTTTGACCCCCTTTCGCCTTCAGAACTGCCTTAATTCTACGTGGCATTGATTCAACAAGGTGCTGAAAGCATTCTTTAGAAATGTTGGCCCATATTGATAGGATAGCATCTTGCAGTTGATGGAGATTTGTGGGATGCACATCCAGGGCACGAAGCTCCCGTTCCACCACATCCCAAAGATGCTCTATTGGGTTGAGATCTGGTGACTGTGGGGGCCATTTTAGTACAGTGAATTCATTGTCATGTTCATCCGAGGATGGGTACATGGTGGTCATAAAGGGATGGACATGGTCAGAAACAATGCTCAGGTAGGCCGTGGCATTTAAACGATGCCCAATTGGCACTAAGGGGCCTAAAGTGTGCCAAGAAAACATCCCCCACACCATTACACCACCACCACCAGCCTGCACAGTGGTAACAAGGCATGATGGATCCATGTTCTCATTCTGTTTACGCCAAATTCTGACTCTACCATCTGAATGTCTCAACAGAAATCTAGACTCATCAGACCAGGCAACATTTTTCCAGTCTTCAACTGTCCAATTTTGGTGAGCTCGTGCAAATTGTAGCCTCTTTTTCCTATTTGTAGTGGAGATGAGTGGTACCCGGTGGGGTCCTCTGCTGTTGTAGCCCATCCGCCTGAAGGTTGTGCGTGTTGTGGCTTCACAAATGCTTTGCTGCATACCTCGGTTGTAACGAGTGGTTATTTCAGTCAAAGTTGCTCTTCTATCAGCTTGAATCAGTCGGCCCATTCTCCTCTGACCTCTAGCATCAACAAGGCATTTTCGCCCACAGGACTGCCGCATACTGGATGTTTTTCCCTTTTCACACCATTCTTTGTAAACCCTAGAAATGGTTGTGCGTGAAAATCCCAGTAACTGAGCAGATTGTGAAATACTCAGACAGGCCCGTCTGGCACCAACAACCATGCCACGCTCAAAATTGCTTAAATCACCTTTCTTTCCCATTCTGACATTCAGTTTGGAGTTCAGGAGATTGTCTTGACCAGGACCACACCCCTAAATGCATTGAAGCAACTGCCATGTGATTGGTTGATTAGATAATTGCATTAATGAGAAATTGAACAGGTGTTCCTAATAATCCTTTAGGTGAGTGTATTTTTCAAGTTCTTTCACAAATATAAGAAAGAGAGGTTTAGCATTAAGATATTTAGATTTATGAATATGGAATTTTGCTAGTAACAAGATCAGATGATTAATCACATAAAAATGACCTTTTTTAGATTGGTCAAAATCAACAAAGCCTAGGACCACATCCTTCCAATACAACACACATTCATTATAGATTTCAGACCTAATAAATCCTAAAACATCTTGCTAAAACATTTTCGTAAATGGACAATGCCAAAAAAGATGAACTACAGTTTTGTCAGAGATGTCACAGAAAGAGCACTTTTTCATGTATTGATTTGCAGGGTAGCACTTATGAATTATTTTAAAAGAAATCTCTTTTCCCAACAGCTGCTGTCAAAACGTCATTGTCCACTCACTGCACTATTTTGAAAAGATTAAAAATAAATACAATTTAAAACCGTAAGTGATAAGGATATTCTGATTTGGGCTTTTAATTCATTTTATGTATTTGTAATTCTGCAACTGTGAATTAATAATGATGGTACATCATCTATAAATTATAAAAATAAAAAAAAACTTTTCTTTATGCAATTTACTTTTAAGACAAAAGATGTAAACAAAATCACTAGTGAATCTGAGTATTTCGTTAGTCGCTACTTTTTGTGCTGATGAATGCTGGTGCTTTATCAGCACAAATTAATGTGAAGCAGCGATTAATTGTTTGAGTTGATCAATGACCCGAGATAACATGGGTTTACATAAGTGTGTGAAGCTAATATTTGCTGCATTTAATATAGGTTGTTGCTGCCTTGCTGGGTCAGAAAAGTCTCTGTAAAGTGACAAAATACCCAACATATCCGTGTTGTTAATTCCTAAATTTACTTATCAAATAATTTATATATTCCCAAACTCAGAGGCGAATGTTGGCCTATACAGCTACTTTTGCATTTGATTTTTAAAGGTAACATCTATAATTGTTCAAGTCGATCATTTCTCTCAAATGATTAATTCAATTTAATTATTTGACATAAATGAGTGCGATAATGTTTCATAGATCTTTTTTTTATCTAGATTTTAATAGTATTCTCTCATAAAAGTAAAATGCCCCTAAAAGCCAATTCTAGTGACACAAGTACTGCATACAACAAAAAAACATCTTACAAATTTGTCATTTTATTATATTCCATTCAATAATTTTTCTTTTTATTAAAAAAATCTATTTTTAAATAAATCTGGTGTATATACACAGTGTAAAACGGATTTATATTGTTTTTGCATGTCCTCAAACATAAGTCAAATGTATGCTGTTCATGGAACCTAAAAAAACTAAAACATTTGTCTGTGGTTTGTTTTTTCAGCACAAGTGATAAAGGTCTAAACCAGGGGTAGGCAACGTCGGTCCTGGAGAGCCACTGTCCTGCAGAGTTTAGCTCAAACCCTAATCAAACACACCTGAACCAGCTAGTCAATGAGGCTACAGGCAGGTGAGTTTTTTTCAGGGCTGGAGCTAAACTCTGCAGGACAGTGGCTCTCCAGGACCGAAGTTGCCTACCCCTGGTTTAAACAAATGTCAGACATCCTTTACAAATCTTTTTCTTCCTCCTTGCATACAGAACACGGTGTCGAGAAAGCACAGAACTCCCAACAACATCAATAGTGTCCGTCGTTCAGACCCAGACTTCAATGACGTCACCGTCCTCCATGTCCAGGTCAGCTGGAGTCTGATCATGTGTGACCCTTGACCCGTCAAAGAGAAATTTAGCCCTCCGTCTAGCACTGGCAGCCATACCAGAGACATACTGAGACATGATGGACCCTAGAGGAGCATTCTTAAAAAAAAGAAGAAAAAAGAACAATGACTAAATGCACAAAGGCACAAGAAGAACATCCAAAAAGGCATACAGTACAGACCTTTTGTAGGGAATACTCCTGCACAGACGCTTTCTCTTTGCCTTGCAGTCGCAAAGTGATAAGATTACGTTTGTCGCTCACTTCTTGTTTATTCTCTGTTACTACACAATCTGGAAGAGACAGAAGGTACAAAAAGGATTTGCATGAAGGTTTCAAGAAGTGTCATTTATAGGATGTTTCCAATTAAAAACATTCAAAAGGATCCATTCAAAAACAATGGGATAAATGTACTGTGATGCATGCTACTGAATTCAGCTCAAAATTCCCACCGTTTTCTATTACCTATAATGTCAGCTATGCCGAGACCCAGCTCACTGACAGACGAGTGAATAGGGAGATCTATATCTTTCTTTAATAACAGAATTTGGCTGGTTGAGACATTGAGTTTGATGGCCAACTGTTCCACAGCTTTACTCAAAGGAGCCGTCTGCAATCGAAAGACACTTATTTAATGGCAGTCCGAGTCAAATTTAAAAACATTAATTTGCCATCTTAAATAAAAAGGTAAATATATTCATATACTTTTATTATACCAAACAAAAAAAGCGTTTATTCCACTTACAGAGAGTATTGGGATTTTGTACAACTCTGTTCGGCAGCGGAATTTTAGTGAAATTTCTCGCGCAGAGTCTCTGTCCTCAGTGTTCAGGGGACGTCTTTTCTGTTTGCTGTCAGAAGAAATGATGATGATGTCATCATCATCATCATAGTCATTCACAGGAGATGGAGAGTTTCTGTATTCAATGACAGGTTCTCGAGGCTCAGGGGACAGACACACAAGAGAGCCGATCGCATTCAGTTTCCTGTTGATTTCTCTGGAACAGAGACGGAGAAAGAGAACGAGAACGTCAAACCTGTTTACTCATCTCTGGCCTTACTTGCGGTTCATTTCATTACTTCTAATATTGTTATTAATTTCTGTTTCCTCCTTGAAAGGTAATTATTGAATGTCATGACAGAATTAAAACACTCAATTGTGCTCAATTTCTCTCTAAAAGAGAGATCAGGACAAGTATGTATTTTTCATCACTGATGATGTCACTCACTGTATTTTTGGGTTTGCTCGTCTGCTCTGTTTCACTGGTGGGCTGCATGGTGGTGGGGGTGGAGAGGGAGAACGAACAATTTCTCTAAGGGTGAGGAAGATGATGATTAGATGAAAGGACACAGCTTTGAGTAGGCTAATCAATCAGCTGATTAACTGGCCTAGCTATAGGTGCGTTCACCCCATGTGGTAATTACGAGATTCCAACTTGTAAGATCCTCGCAGAACTCGTAATTATCGCAGAAATGATCGTAAAGCTCCAACTTGTACCATGTGACCGCTGCATTCATTTAGGCGTTATATGTTGTATATACATTTATTTATTAGGCGTTTACCATAGAAAGGCATAATTCCGACTCCATGAACAGCTCAGAGTAAAAAGTCCCGTGTTGTCATCTCGAAATAACGGTAATTACAACATGGCGTGACCGTTGCGCAACATATGATTCATTTGGATGTCAAGAAGCTATTTTTGAGGCAGCTGTCACAAAAACAAATAACATTTGTATTGGGTGCATAATGACTAATTTTTTATATGCCAAGAGAAACTAAACTAAAGAAACTACACTGAAGTCAGTCTGTGTACTTACTGAGCTTCACTCTGTTCTGGCTCCTCCTCTGAGCCACTCAGATCAATGCTGATTGGCCGTTTCACTGCACGGGGTGGGGAAGGAGACCAAAGAGGGCCACCCTTTTCCTCATCTGGTATGGTAAATAAAAACAGCGAGGATGCCATTGGATTAATCCTACTAACAAAATGATAAATATCTATAATAAAGAGTCTACAAGTAATGAGAAACCTTCACTCACAGGAAGCAAGTATTACATACAGGCAAGATATACACGACCATTCAAGAGTTTGGGGTTGGTAAGATTTTCTTTGTTTTTGAAAGCAGTCTCTTACAGTGAGGAAAATAAGTATTTGAACACCCTGCTATTTTGCAAGTTCTCCCACTTAGAATCATGGAGGGGTCTGAAATTGTCATCGTAGGTGCATGTCCACTGTGAGAGACATAATCTAAAAAAAAATCCAGAAATCACAATGTATGATTTTTTAACTATTTATTTGTATGATACAGCTGCAAATAAGTATTTGAACACCTGAGAAAATCAATGTTAATATTTGGTACAGTAGCCTTTGTTTGCAATTGCAGAGGTCAAACGTTTCCTGTAGTTTTTCACCAGGTTTGCACACACTGCAGGAGGGATTTTGGCCCACTCCTCCACACAGATCTTCTCTAGATCAGTCAGGTTTCTGGGCTGTCGCTGAGAAACACGGAGTTTGAGCTCCCTCCAAAGATTCTCTATTGGGTTTAGGTCTGGAGACTGGCTAGGCCACGCCAGAACCTTGATATGCTTCTTACAGAGCCACTCCTTGGTTATCCTGGCTGTGTGCTTCGGGTCATTGTCATGTTGGAAGACCCAGCCTCGACCCATCTTCAATGCTCTAACTGAGGGAAGGAGGTTGTTCCCCAAAATCTCGCAATACATGGCCCCGGTCATCCTCTCCTTAATACAGTGCAGTCGCCCTGTCCCATGTGCAGAAAAACACCCCCAAAGCATGATGCTACCACCCCCATGCTTCACAGTAGGGATGGTGTTCTTGGGATGGTACTCATCATTCTTCTTCCTCCAAACACGTTTAGTGGAATTATGACCAAAAAGTTCTATTTTGGTCTCATCTGACCACATGACTTTCTCCCATGACTCCTCTGGATCATCCAAATGGTCATTGGCAAACTTAAGACGGGCCTTGACATGTGCTGGTTTAAAGTCCAACTGAAATCAAAATGGAACCTATTTACTTTGTTAGCGCATATTACTAGTCTTGTGGTGATCAATTAATCCGTGCAAGTTAAAACACGGAAAAAAATGTTTTGGCTTCGTAATCTTTAATCAAAATCTGAAAATGCCCCTCCTCTCTGCCTTGGAGGACCTTCCCTGATGACGTATGCTTGACGGCTTGGGTTGAGAAACGCTTAACCACTCCCCTCAAATCGTTAGTCTGTAATGAGCGAGAGATGGAGAGGAGGAGCACTTGAGTAAAACCCTGCCCTCTGTTCAATATTCCTTTTCACTGGGAAATACGTCACAGCACTGGAGAAAAGTCGTTTGCAACTTCCGGTTCACGCGGACTTTAAGCAGGGAAACCTTCCGTGCCATGCATGATTTCAAACCATGACGTCTTAGTGTATTACCAACAGTAACCTTGGAAACGGTGGTCCCAGCTCTTTTCAGGTCATTGACCAGCTCCTCCCGTGTAGTTCTGGGCTGATTTCTCACCTTTCTTAGGATCATTGAGACCCCACGAGGTGAGATCTTGCATGGAGCCCCAGTCCGAGGGAGATTGACATTCATGTTTAGCTTCTTCCATTTTCTAATGATTGCTCCAACAGTGGACCTTTTTTCACCAAGCTGCTTGGCAATTTCCCCGTAGCCCTTTCCAGCCTTGTGGAGGTGTACAATTTTGTCTCTAGTGTCTTTGGACAGCTCTTTGGTCTTGGCCATGTTAGTAGTTGGATTCTTACTGATTGTATGGGGTGGACAGGTGTCTTTATGCAGCTAACGACCTCAAACGGGTGCATCTAATTTAGGATAATAAATGGAGTGGAGGTGGACATTTTAAAGGCAGACTAACAGGTCTTTGAGGGTCAGAATTCTAGCTGATAGACAGGTGTTCAAATACTTATTTGCAGCTGTATCATACAAATAAATAGTTAAAAAATCATATATTGTGATTTCTGGATTTTTTTTTGTTAGATTATGTCTCTCACAGTGGACATGCACCTACGATGACAATTTCAGACCCCTCCATGATTTCTAAGTGGGAGAACTTGCAAAATAGCAGGGTGTTCAAATACTTATTTTCCTCACTGTATGTTAATGATCTTATGAACACCACATTTATTCGATCAAAAAACACAGTTAAATAGTAATATTGTGAAATATTATTACAATTTAAAATAACTGTTTTCCATGTTAATATATTTTCAAATGTAATTTATTCCTGTGATGGCAAAGCTGAATTTTCAGCATCATTACTCCAGTCTTCAGTGTCACATGATCCTTCAGAAATCATTCTAATATGATGATTTGCTGCTCAAGAAACATTTCTTTCAATATCATTGCTGAAAACAGTTGTGCTGCTTGAATTGTAAGTTTTTTTCAGGATTTTTTTATTAATGTTAAGTTCAAAAGCACTCATCCCCCCAAAAATGTTACATTAGTGTATAAAATGTGATTTACTCAGAGGTAACAGTGTTCCGAAAGTTTTGATACCTGTGAGACTGGTGTTTCTGAAGGTTATTGGCTTCAGATTTAAGGAGCTGTTGACCTAAAACACAATAATATAACATCTGAATCACCTTTGTTTGCACCTTGCATCCATTCCAATGCATCTAGATTACAGTCATATTTTAAAACATGTGGTAAAGGTCAGCAACTATATTTTTGTTTGTGTATTTTTTTACTCACCTTGTTGGAGTAAACAGGCACGTTTGTGATGGACGAGGAGTCGATGATGCGCCGGCGTTTGGGAGGATGTTGTTTTGGAGGGTCTGAAACAGAAACACTCTTATCCTCGACACTGTCTGATACCTGGAACTGAGAGAACAAGACAACATATTTCCCATTTAATCTCATTTTGGGTTTCAAAATGAGATTAAGGTAAATTAACTGTCTAATCGTAACATAAGCGAAATAACAAACTGGTTTGTTTTGCACTGACTTGTGTAAGTAACAGCTACAGTCGAAACTGTTCGGTAAACCGGATAAAACAATGTTTAAAGGACCTAAGAATTATTAATAACTCCAAATGAGGCTGATTTAAGTGAATTTATGGGTTTTGAATGTAAGCATAACCGTATGAAAAATCTGAAACCAGTGCTAAATAATGTTGTTGTAACTTCTCTGAGTACAGCAAACTTGAGGCTAAACCTAACACATTTACTTGAATAAAGCCTTTGAAACTGGTTTACATTTTCTATGTTGTTGTTGTTGTTGTTGTTGTAACGTTACATTAATCAATTTGACAACTGATTAGCCAGCGGTGCTATTGCACAACACGACAGGCAGTTACGTTATATAGATTACATATTCAGATCATTTTCTGACAGGAACTCTTCAAACGTCGAGTCCATGTAAAATGTACAGAGTAGCAATTACTCTTTAAACTTAATCCTGAATAAATGTTATACGACAGATCTTACCATTTCAGCCATAGTCCGCTTCCGCGCGCTCATTCCCGTGCGCGCACACTAGGCTAGTCCGCGTGACGTCACAGAACAAAGCCTCGGTTACTAACTGCGCACTTTACTCCATTGACAAGTCTGCACTCTCAGCCATTTAAACGCTTCATTCTTTTATTAATGCGGTGAATATTAAAAATTTAGTAAGATAAGGTGATTTGTTTATTTATTTCGAGACGTAAATTACTTAATTACAATAACATCTTCATTCTATAATACAATATTGTAGAAAAGGTCTTCTCTATAAGGAGGGGTGTAATGTTCATTTTAAAAAATGTAATGAACCACTAGAACAAGTTTGTAATTCAATATTCAATATGAATATGAGAACGAGAAAAAGCGTAATGTATAATGTGTGGCCCTGGATATCTGTGGTGTTAAAGCCCTTTTCAAGATCTATTTTTAACAGTTAAAAACATGCATCACTCTGCCTTTATAAATTACAGACAATAGATGTGTGTGTACATTCACGTGTAAAGGGTTTATTACTTTTAGCACAATTCACTTGCAGTTGGTCTCTTTGTATCCAGATCCACAAAAAACATCATACAAAAGATGCAGTAGAAAATATACCAACACTATATACATGATAACAGAAAAAGAGGAGAAAAGCACATAAAAACAGAATGGATGCTCAATATCCCGTTTTCAATCACAACAATCATGCGGGGTCTTTTTGCAAATAATGTCCCATTGTTCTATATTTCTGTCACTTCTTTTTGTTCTCTTTGCAGGCCACTACATATCGCTGAGCAACGTTGAGAGGTGGAGAATATCCATCTGCATAAGATGTATCCTCAAACAGCACTGAGTAGTCATCCTGGGGCTGGAAAAGAAAAGAGACCTGTCATATTGTGTGGAATCTATTATTATTCTACTCATACACAGTGATGCCATAAAACCCATAATAAAGTCAAGAAATATTCTAACAGACTGTCAACATTAATCCCATGAGGGTTTAGAGAAGCATCTTTAGAAATCGTGATAACAATCTCAGTCTTTTAACTCTTTTCATTCTTGTTCCGCTCACCCGATGTGGCGGCGTGTGGATCAGAGCTCTGTAAAAGCAAGTGGTCTGTGGATAGAGGGCCAGCACCAGCTGATCTTTACTGAACAGGGCTTCTGGGTCGGACTCTGGGTTTGCTTTCCACTGTGGGAGAGGAATGATTCTTCTCCGACTCAACGTGTGTCTCCTAAATAAAAGAGAAAATGAGACAGTGAAAAAAAACAAAACAGGTCATAGATTGTTTTTTAATGTTTCTTGAAAGAAGCCTACATTTATTTGATCAAAAATACAGTAAAACAGTAATGTTGTGAAATATTATTACAATTTAAACATATTTGAATGACTTTTAAGCATCATTACTACATGATCCTTCAGAAAATTATTCTAATTATTTGCTGCTCAAGAAACATTTATTATTATTATCCAGGATTCTTAGATGAATAGAAAGCTCAAAACAACATAATATATTGGAAATAGAAATCTTTCTTAACGTTGTATATGTCTTTGCTGTTACTTTTGATACATTTAATGTGTCCTTTCTGAATAAAAGTATTAATAAAAACTAAAAAAAAACATAAAAAAACTTTTGAACAGTAATGTATGAATTTAGTGGTGGGTGAATATTATAAAAAAAAATGGCATTGAACTTACTCTTTACCCTCTTCATCAATATCATCCACTTCATACCTGATAAAAGATAACATCATGATGCTACATTATCATTTCAAACCATCAGGTTTTAAAGCTACATGTAAATGTAAATATACAGATCAACTGGAGATCAACTGGTAGATGATTACTTGTTAGTGGAGTGATTGTAGCTGACGACTTCCGCAAGAATCCACTGTTCATCACCATCCACAGCCTTCACACGTGCTGCCACCTTGTCCCCCTGCTTAGCCACATAGTCACTGCTTGCTGGTATAGCGCCACACAGTGGTGGTGGACTGAAGGAGTAAGACAGGTATGAATTAATGAAATGTAACAATCATTACATGAACGATGGTTCGAAGGGAACATAAGAGATAAACCAGGAGACACTGAACGGTACCTCTCGCCAGGTTTGCCAATCCAAAGAGGAAGGGTCATGGCTGACTGTTGTAACAAGGTCATCAGGACACCTCTGCGCATGGTCTTCCTGGGTGGGTCGGTGTCACTGTACACTCCTGCCATCCTGGCAGCTGCAGAAAGAGAAGGGGTCGATCAGCTTCCACAACTGTTCAAATGCACAAGTTTACAAACTAACATCCAAAACGTACCAATCCGTCTTTCCTCCAAAAGAGATTTAATTTCAGCAATCTTGTCAAGTGCCCGGTGAAGTATACTGTGGGAGGGATGCAGATAAATCTGATCATTTACACCTGACATAAAAAAACAATAATTTCTTAAAATGGAACAGTTTATTGAACCTTTAGGGCGAAAAAACAAACAAAATTTGCATATGTGTTTTTTGTGTGTGTTGAGTTTCATATTTGATACAGCAGAATTTGGAGCTCATACTTTAAAGGAGGCAAAAACACCTCAGTTTTACTCAGAGCCCCAAATTTAGCAAAAATATGCCATTGCTGATATTTATATGGCCAAAAAGTAAGATGCAATTCTGATCGCTTGTAAAGTAAATCAAAGAGATCTATTTAAGTAAAAAGCATATAAATATCAGATGTCACTCTATATATGTCTTAGTAAGGTGACATTTAAACACTTAGTTTTATAATTAAAGCTCTGTAGTTTTTTATTGCAGGGGGCAAAACATAGAATGCAATGCAATACAGTGATGATTGAGAGAAATAAATAAACTTAATAAACATTCCTCTAAACATGCCTTTAGAGTCTTTAGAAATCTGAGTACCAAATATGAAGTAGGCTAGGCTTATAGGGTTAATAAATGTTCAAAAGGTCTGTCTGTCCAGTCAACACATTTGAAAGCCTTGGGCAAAATTACCACAAGATGGGGCTATATAATCACAAGATGTTTCTTGTGAGAAGAAAAACAAATAGTCAACACAGAAAAAGATAAAATCAAGAACAGATCACCTGATAAATCATCTTGTGGTCATTATGTATTTCTCACAGTGAAAAGGCATACTTTGCATTAAAGTAAAGTGGTGCAGCGAGGGAAACCAAATGCAGCAACAGTCATTCAGCCTCAGCCTTACCCACATTCAGCCTCAGCATCAGCTTTAGCTGTAGTGTAAAGACCCCTCAGCTTTGTCCTATAATACGGAGACGCTGAGGAGAAAGATATTAACAGGTTTAGTATGGAACAGAGATCTCAGACAAGAAATTAAATTCAAATATGAGAGAAATCCAATTTGAAAAATATAGCTGCAAGCAGCAATTATCGGGGCCAAGCGCAAGCAGATGACAGGATATGCCAACATGGCTGAAGGTGTCAGACCAACTGGAACAATGAGCAATTAAATACATTTAAAGAGGATTTTAGATGAAATGGCTGAAAAATCATATAAAAAGTCATTTAAAATATGATTTAATGGATTATCACTTTCGACCAATAGGTGGCGCAGTTACAAAAGTAATGTGATGTGGTCAGAGTGAAGTGACAATGACACATACAAAGTTTGGTGTCAATATGTCAAGGCATTGCAGAGATAAAGCCTGAATAGTGCTTTTAGCATCATGCCTCAACTTTGCTGCTACACTATACGAAAACGGTTTCGTCTATTGACACGAAATCCATAACTTTTATTCAGCATAGTCTGGAGATGATACGATTCGATTTTGGTGAAAATTGGACAAACGGTCTAGGAGGAGTTCGAAAAAGTAGGTTTTGACTGAAAATCAAGATGGCGGACAGGAACCTAGGCCAAATAAGGAAAACTTGGTATCTATGTTCTCGGCTTGACCCAGGGAATCTATTAAGACCAGTGGCATTTCAGTAGCCAGATTTATTCAAAAGTTATTAGCCTATTTGGAAATTTTGTTATAACTTTTGACCACTAGGTGGCACTGTCTCGAAATATTTTGGGTACTTTCAGGGGATGGTGCTGATGGCACATTTTGAGTTTCGTAATATTACACCAATGCATTTGTTTAGTATAGCATTTTATTTCACAAAACTGTATTGAAGTCAATGGGAATTTCATGTTTTGTTCTATTATAGCGCCACCAAGAGGCTGAGTCCCACCATTTTTTTTACATGTCCTCAGAGTGAGCTCGTACATATGTGTGTCGATTTTGGTGAAAATATCTCAATTCGCTTCGGAGTTATAGACATTTATATGAAAAAACACGTAAAAAATGACTGACACATGACTTTGATTGGAATTTACTACCCCTAAACATCAATATTTTCGCATTTGGGCATTGGTGTATAGCTATCGACCTATGTTTCCAAACTTCTGACGGTGGTTTCGTCTCGATCGGACTAGCGGTTTCGAAGATATAGCCAAATGTTTTTTAAGCGCTAAATCACAACGCTACACAAACCGTAAGGCAAAACCTAGCATGTTTGGTATCGTGGGACTCGGCAACGATTCAGGACTCTAATGAGATGAGTCTCGTGAAAATAAGTCGACCACACCCAAAGTTATAAGCATTTGGAAACATTTGGAAAAAAAAATTCACCACTAGGTGGCACTGTTTCGAAACTTCTCAGGCTCCTTCAGGGCATCGTGCTGATGATCCATTCCGAGTTTTGTAACGATACGTTCACGCGTTCATAAAATACAGCATTTTTGCACATAATTCAGAATGGCCGACAGCCAAAATGGCTGATTGGGGAAAAATGGATATCAGTCGACTCAGCATGTTGCCCTGAATCTAACAAGACCAATTTTATGATTTTTGGACAAACTGTTCAGAAGTTATAAGCAAAAATAGCCATTTTTCATATCTCCGGACCAGTAGGTAGCGCTGCGCCGAAACGCAGCATGTCGCCTCAGGTCATGCTTGTCATGACATGTACCAATTTTGGTCTGAATCCGATAAAGCGTTGCGGAGATACAGCCCTACGACTGTTTTTGCAAGCGCTACGTAAAATTTGTTCGAGCGTTATTCGAAAACGGTTTGACGAATCAATTTGAATTCCATAACTTTTTGTCAGCTCTACCTGAAGATTATCTGGTTCAATTTTCGTGCAAATCGGACAAACCGTCTAGGACGAGTTCGAAAAAGTAGCTTTTTCAGCACATTCAAAATGGCGGCCATATTTATATGCCGGACAATGACATCATATGGTGCAATCGAATCGGCATGAGCTCAGGAATCAGAGAAAAAAAGATTTTTGTTGATTGGCCTTACGCTTCAAAAGTTATTAGCAAAATAAAAGTGAAACTTTGGACAGCTGGTGGCGCTAGAGGGAATGACTTAGAAACACCAAAATTGGTGTATTTAATGTTGGGACTGTCCTCTATCAGAATGTCAAACCAAAACAACTTTCCCGCAATCGGTTCTATGGGCTGCCATAGACTCCCAGTTGGAAGAAGGAAGAATAATAATAATAATAGGAACGGGAACGGATACAATAGGTGCCTACGCACCTTCGGTGCTTGGCCCCTAATAATAAGAACGGGAACGAAAACAATAGGTGCCTCCGCACCTTCGGTGCTTGGCCCCTAATAATAACATGCTTTATCGCTTGAAAAAGTTCTGATTGTAGACAATGCAATAGGAAATCATGTCTTACTCTTATTTTCTGTCTGCATCCTTTCATGTGTTTTCTGGATATTGAGAAGGTTGTGCTCACTTCTTGATCGCTCTTCCTGTGTATTTAAGAGAGATTAGTGTATAAACACTGGGTGAAGGTACGGGGTGTTTCCCGAAACATATAAACCCAAACTACAGTGATCATGCATGGGAAACAGAGTAGTGCTCACCTGAGTCTGCTTTATAAGCTGATGCAGCTCATTCAGCAACTCTGCGATTTTGGTGTCTGCTGAAACTAAAGCCATTGTATCTGCAAGAAAAAAATTATTTCCAGTTATATATAAAAATCTATGTGTTTATGTGTTTTGACCCCATTTCATTATGTTCCACTTTACAGTTTAAACCTTAAACAGCACCACCGCGCACATAGCAAAGATAATGTTGCCATAAATGCATTAATTCTAATAATAATGCATTTAGGTTTGCGTGTTTTTTTTTATTTATCTCAAATCTACATAATAGAGCGCCGTGGACTGGGAGGATCTCAGATCACACCCTCCGCGCGCACACAGATAAGCACGAAAAGCGTCAATCTCACCTTCAAACACACAGTTTCGCGATGCTCTCCAGAATCACCTTGTGTATTAATACACGAACTATGATCGAAAACCATTTATTTATTATAGTTTCGCTTTCCTTAGCGAATTTTAGGATTTGTTTTCGCTTTGCATTGATTGGGTAGCTTTGCAGCTAGGCCTCGTACGGACACATTGAGGGGACAAACTTCATGGCATGTTTTCAAAACGCCTTATTGAAAAAGAACTACTGGGTGGGGGAGTCGGGACCAGGCATCAAATTCACGTTTGAGATGTTTTAACTAAACGCATCTTGCATTTTTGCATTTGGTACCATTGTTTTGTCTCAAAATACACATCAGTAATGGTTTTTCTTTTCTAAGGCACATTTATAAAAGCTGCTTAAATGCCCTAATTGAACTAAGGCCTAATCCAGGCTTAATCTGAACCCTGTCTGTGAAACCAGTCCTTAGAGAGATAAATAACAACTACCAATTGTTAATTATAAACTGTTATTCAATATATTGCCACTATCGTGCATTTTGGGCACATTACATGATAGCCTAAAGATAATATGTAATGTGCAACAAAAGAGCATCACAAGTTATCTTCATCATTATCATCGCTATCACCACATTAACCTTACATATTTTTGGCTAGATAGGGTTATGTTTAGATGCAGAATTTTCACTGTTTGATCAGGTTGTTCTTAATCTTTAAATATTGCTTAATTTTTTATATTGCCATAATGTTTTATTTTACACAATTTAGCTGGTGTTATTTATGTTTAATACTTAAACCAACTTTGAAAAAAGTGCCATCATGAGAGAGCGAGGACAGAGAGAGTTTAAATACGTCACATATAAGAGACCATATGGGGGGAGCAACTGTTAAAGATGAAATGAAAGAGACAAATCATTCAGAAAGTAATAAGCCCTCGTATATCTGACCTGCTCTTTACTGTGTCCAAAGGCTGTGAACGATGAGATAATATGGAGTTAATTTTCAACAGAGACACTTTGAGGGGAGGGTGAAAAACAAAAAACAGACAGACGGAGATAAGGGGTGGTTTTTCTAGCACAGAAATCCTGGTCTGGCAAGAAGAAAGAAGAAATTTGTTATGTTGTCGAATGAATGTTGGCTCAGCCAATAACTTTGTAAATATTTACTGTACAGCACGCTGCACTCTCACATGATATTAATTTGAGAGCCAAGGCAAACAGTGCAAGGCAAATAGGGGAAGGGAAAGAGAAGAATGTGTACTAAAAGAGCAAAACATTAAATAGATTAGGGAGAATAAAAGGTTTTGTTTTATGAGAGAAAACAGAATCAACTCTGTTAAAGAACTATAGCCCTATTTAGACAGAAAGAAAAAAGAGAAACACATTGTAGTGCATTGGGTTTTACCCGTGTGCTATGTTCAATTTAGCCTATTGTTTGTGGCTTTGGAAGAAGAAATATTGTCATTTTTTGCCAAGTATTCGCTTCACTCATTTCTCACGTAGCTCATGCACTCTGGTAACCAAAGAATACATCTTGGAACATTTGAGCACAGTAGAAAAAGTGAATCTGCTGTACACGTACTCTCTCATTACAACAGCACAGAACCACAGGAGTCTTACAGTAAACGTCGACATTGCCCAAAAATATCCACTGGAATGACTAAAGAACTTCATGCGCTTGTGCAATGGAGTGCAAACAAAGAGCATGTCAGTAAAAACAAATGTTAAACAATAAATACATGCACTTCATATTAATATAGACAACAAAAAATAAGATAGACTTTATCTTTATATTTATTATTTGTATAAAACATATTTTTTTAAGCTACCAAATACTGGTAAGAAGTTTTTTTCTTAAATATAGATTTTTAGGACATTTATTTGATCAAAAAATCTGTCCTTTTTTATTAACAGTAATTAATACTGTGAACTGTTTTTAAATGTTAACATATTTCAAAATGTAAATTGTTCCTGTGATGTCAAAGCTGAATTTTCAGCATCATTACTCATTCCGTTTCACATGATCCTTCAGAAATCAGTCTAATATGCTGCTTTGCTGCTCAAGAAACATTTCTGATTATTGTCAATGTTCAAAACAGTTGAGTAAAATATGAATTTGATGAATAGAAAGTTCAAACAAACAGCATTTATCTGAAATGACATATGCCAGCAGGCATAGGCATGCTAACCAGCAACTTTGAACATGTCCTATTAATGTTATTTAGTCTATGAACTGCAGGGAAATCTTTAGTCTGCTAGTCTTTGCTTTGATGGTGCTAACGTTTGCCTGACGGCAAGGAACAAAACAGCTTGCAGCCGGACTGCAGAGAATCTTGAATGATGGATTGGGCTTTGCTTTGCCAGTGGAGGATGTGGATTTTGCCAATTGTGGCAGATTGCATCCTATGATCCTCTGTGCTGATGACAGAACTCACTGTATGCAGTTTGTTATGCTTGGTTACACACGTTTAATGCTTCTGTATAGCACAAAAGCACCACTGACAAAGAGAATAAACTGAATTAGAGAGGATAGGACACTGTGAATCTAGCCAAAGGTACACTACAATAAAGACAAAAGACATTTCTTCTGCTGTTTCTACCAGCATGTGCAATCCAAAAACAATTTCCCCCATAGTCAGTCAAATTAGGCTACACTGTTTTGACAAAATAATCATCTGTAGATCTCCAACAACGAATAAGCAAACTAAAAGAAAATGTAAATAGACATTCACACAAAAGGCTACTGAAATGAGCCTTGCATACTCCCTAAAGACAAGTGTGCAAAATATTTCCTTTAAAACAGAGAAGCAGGTTAACAGGTCAGCGGGGTCACAGTCCACAGAGGGACGTGAGAAGTCTGAACACAAAGTCAGGTGTAAATAACACAGAGAGACAAACATTAACTGAATTAATCTAATCTTTCTAATCTTTATCAGATAGGCAAATATACTCAGAGAGAGGGAGAGTTAATGAAAATATGGATGTTAGACAAAGTTAGAAAAAAAAAAGAGTTATTTTGACTAAATAAAGAATAACAGCATATGTCAGACCTAAGTTTGGAGATCTTATCAAGTGAAAAATATAAAACAAAAACAAGAACATTGTCATCTGCTCTGAAGGACATCCTGTCTGGCAATACGTGAGGTCTACTGATCAAACATTAACTCGCATCTGATGCAACTTTCCTTCTGGTCATGGTGACCCAACCACAGGCGGGGAGCTGAAGGAAACGAAGGCGGAGCCACGTCTTTAAAAGAGGGCCACTTCCAAGCTTGTAAACAACGCTGAACCGAGCGAGGAGGACAAGAAAGAAGACACGTAGAAACAGCTAACTCAACATCGAGTTTTTTTTCTAGCTTTTCCAGAGCTAAACTTCTGTTCGTCTTTATCCACTGTTGCTCTTGAAGTTCTAGTTTCGCTATTCACTGTCAAAATGAGTAACCACGTCGAGGTGAAAAACATTGAACCGACCACCTTCGAGGACAGCTACTACGATGAATATGAATATTATAACTTAACAGACCGTTATACCGGTAGGTTGTCAAGAGCGTTATACGTTATTGTTGTTGTAATAAGCATTATTACTCTGAAACTTTTATGAACTTTACGTAAAGTAGCCTTTTTTTGAGAGTCGAGTCCAGTTTCTGATTAGGCTATTTCTTAAATCGCGTTCGTTCATGCTCGACATTCTTCCTAATGTTTGTTGGTTCTAAGTTTGAAGTCATTCTTGTTTTCTGTTAATTATAGAGTGCACTACTCGCAAGGGCAGGACGAAGAAGGAGGCGAGTTGCAACACGAACAGACCGAACCCCGGTGGACACGAGCGCAAAATAGTGGAGAAACTCCAGAACGCTGAGAAGAAATCCAAAGTGTGACGCAGAAGAGGTGTGTGAGTAAACATCTTTCCACATTAACATTGAAAAGTGTAAAAAAAAAAAAAACCCTGAACAATCACATTTGTCCTTTAGATTCAATCGGACGGCTATAACTGGCAATCGACCACAGGTGTCTCTGCGGGAAACGGGCGCTGGGCTGCAGAAGGAGAGACTTCACTTCATGAACCTCAGTCTCAGGATCAGATGAGCGGGTGGAGGCTGAGTGAAGCTCCCGGTCCAGTGACTCGTGAAGTGGGGAGTTTTGTCAGGCGCGCTCTGCTCTTGTGTAGAATGCGGTGGGCCCTGCAGAACGAGCACCTGTTCAGAGGAACTGATATGCTTGTGGTGGTGAATGTACGTTTTAAATCGGAGTTTTGACCAAGTGTAGATTTTAATCCGTTTGGGGGTTTTAAATGGTACATTTTAAATGTTTCTTTAAATAAAGACACTTTTCCATCCAACTTGAGACTTGTTTGATACCTGCCTCTGACCATTCAAGTCATGATAAAAATGCAGCTGCTATAGGCATATTTTCAAATGAAAAGGGTACAAAATGGGCCTGAAACTCTTTAAAATAAACAGTAAACAAATAGTCCACAACATTTAGTGTACAGTACAACACTTATAAAATGGTAAAACAACACCTTTGGTAACGGTTGTAAATGTTTTAGAAAAACATATCTTGGTCACTAGTAGGCTGCAATTCAATGGGTTATGTAGGATAGACAATAGATTAGATAATTGGTATGAAATGTAGCTATACTTATCTAGGTTAATGATATGTTAGTTTATTAGAACAACAAAAACATTTTGTGCATTTAATGTTTCGTTTCTAAAGCGTTCTGTAATGGGATGCCAAAGTATATTGTTTTCATAGACCCATTAAATCCCACATTCTATCAAAGGTAGGGTAGGCAATTTAGGAGAGGCTAGCAATAAGCTTTGAAAGCATGATATGTTGACACAGAAAGCATAATCCGAGTGATGAGGACATGAACAGCCCCGGGTAGAACGTCACGGGTTGCCATCTCGTAATTTTGGTTACGGCATTAAAACAGCATAAGTTTGTCGTTTTGGTTCAGGAGGAACTGTAAAAGGTGGCTTTTGTTTGTGGTGGTCGGGGACTGACTACAACTCTGCATTAGGCGAACACGCTGATGATGTGTGATATCTGCACGAGCAGGGTGTACAGAGGTATGGAAAAACATATGTTAACAGGCAGGTAGGACATCGTTTTGCGTGATTCCCCTGCGTTTAACTCCACTTTTAGATGTACTGGCAAACTTCTCTAAGCACTTCCCCTCGGGGGAATCCCCGCCGCCATTTTGAAGTACGTTCAACTTCATCAAGTGGGTGAGGGTGGTTTATTTGGACAGACCCTCGTCCCCTCGATTACCCCCACCCCACACAACTCTAGTGTATATTGGAGTTATTTTAACATTTAATTGCATTATTGTAGCAACCTTAAGCTGACTTATAGTTTATTGTATTGTTATAATTTTTGTTTGTGTATTTTCTTAATATTTATTCCAACAGCCCAAGCATACATACAGACTTATAGAAAAACAAATCCATAAGAAAAAGAAAAAAAAACTTTAAATAATAAATCAGCTCCATTGTGGATTTTGAGTGATCAAGGGCTTAGGGCGTTCCATTTAAACACATTGAAGTGTTCCGCCAGAAGTCCGCACACGAGCAACGTAAGCACTGTCATGCATCCGAGTGAACTAGACAGAGGCAAGAAGTTAGCCAGGGAAGGCCATAAAAATTGGACACAAACGCAGCCAGATAGTCACTGAAAGCCGCAAACAAACAGGAACCCCTTTTTAGAGTTTCTCCTGAGCATGCTCCTTCTTATATTCTTGCCTCCCTGGATGCTGTGTATCATGGTGCCTTAAGATTCATTACGAATTGTACGTTTTCTACACATCATTGTGCATTATATAATAGAGTTGCTTGGTCTTCTCTTGCTGTTCGAAGGAAAATGCATTGGTACTTATTGATATACAAAGCTATTTTGTTTTTTTTTACCACCTTATCTTTGTTGTCTGATTCGGCAAAAAGCAGTTGGTAACTATTCATTGCGTTCACAGTCTTATTACAATCTCCATGTACCTCCAGCTAGAACTAATTTAGGTAAAACAGCTTTTAACTATGCTGCACCATCAGAATGGAACTCTCAAATGAAATTGAGGCTAAATCATTTTGTGTCTTTCAGCAATTTTAGAACATTTATCCATGGACTGGAAAAAGATTTAGTGATTTGCAAATACTTCTAAGATTGTACTTTTAATGATACCTTATTGTGTGTTGTATTGTTTTATTGTTATATGTGTATTTGAATAACTGGGCCGCCTATCTTGAGATGGTACTCACTGCAGAACATGACATCCAGGGGGAGGAGTTGGATCCAGATCCAACTCCTCCCACCTTACATATACCTTAACCTACCCATCTCCATCCCCTGATCCCTAAACCCACCCCTAAACCTACCAATCTCCACCCCTTAGATGTTGATCCAACTCCGCCCCTTGGATCTTGTGGACTGCATTGAGGTGCTACTGGAGAATCTTGGCCAGGACATTCCTGTAAAAGAGACTTTAATCTCAGTGAGGTTCTCTCCTGGTTAAATAAAGGTTAAAGAAATAAAGAAATAAACTGCAGCAGTCAGGTTGTACAAGTCAGAGCTCTGTAAGTTGTTTACGTTCATTATTATTGTAATGTTTTGTGCTTTGAGATATGAGGTAATTTAACGCCATCTCTCGTGACGCTTTGCAGACTCTGCTCTGGCTGTACGTGTTCATGTGTTTTGAAAGAGGTGTTTTGAAACTGATTTTGGACAGACTTCTGAGGCAGCATAACTGTTTAATGATCTACAGCAAAATAGAGAAAGCTTTGGTGAAAACTAAACAAATATTTAATTACTACAGTAGAAAGTGGAAACCGTTGGTCAAAAAAACGTACATTTACACCAAACCTGACCAGCAACTGCAACTTTCAGATGCCATCTTTCTTTTTCTAGCTCAACTGTCACCAAATGGAATGCATAGGATTGTGGGTTATCAAAAGCAGTGAAGGATCCATCTGTGCTGCCTTTAAAAATCTTTCAGATGAAGGTATCTCAGGAGACAGGAAGTGAAGCTAGCATTGCATTCGGACATGCCTTGATGCCTTCCTGTCTTGAAATGCATCCTTCGAAGGCAGCTTTTTTAAGTTTTTGGATGCAGCCCTTATGCTTTCAAAGCTAGCTTGCTATTGCTAGCCTCTCTGAAATTGCCTATCTTTAAACAAATTCAGCCTGTTTCGCATGATTGGTGCACAATAAAATAGATGCAACCCCAGATTTTTACTAATATTCTGCCATACCTTCTATTTACGAATTTACTATAAAGTGCGTATGAAGTGCTCAGACTGACCCAGCATAACACTAAATGCTGTCATGTGTCTTGCCACATGTAGGTGAAAACGATCTGTCACTCACGGCAGCATAAAATCCTCACAGAGCAATAGCTCAGCTCGAGACAGATAGAGGGCAGTAGTGAAGCAGTAAAGAGATGTGGAGATGAAAATGAGATGTGGAAATGAATTTGGCACAGAGGATTATCTAGAAGCGCCATGTATCTCATTTAAGAGCGCTTTGAAACGCATGTGCAATATAAGGAGCAGTTCAAAGAAAGCCTTTTCAACAGAAGCAAGAAGTGGAATAATCAAATGCAACCACTACATCCGCACAACTCCTTATGCAGAGATTGTGAGCTCTTTGCATGTGCTATACTTCATAACATATTTCATAAATCTTCCTAATTTATGTAAAGTAAATGAAGTAAAATTATGGTAACACTGAAAAGAACAATTAAATAAACTCATGCTCACAGGATGAACAGTTAAATCACTGGCAATTTCTTAAGCAAATCTGTTCAATAAACATGAACTGAAGAGGAACCAAAGGAATATGAAATAGATTTTTCTTTCTTTTTTTTGCCTAGGGTGAGTTGTGCAGACTTTTAAATGGAGTCCATAAATGTTGAAAGATCTATATTAGGCTAATTCAACATGTAGAGATATGCACACAGAAGAACCAAAGCATTAGATTAAAACCTAATCAGTCAGTAGGCCACAGGAATCTCACTTGATCAGTTTTTAACTGCTTTTCTTTTTCCAAACGTGCATTGTATGTAATCAGCACATTAGGGTCAAGAGTAAAGAGGTTTAGGCTAATGTGCTGGGGAAGGATATAAAAAAACCTGGTAAAAAAACAACAACAACAACAACAACAAAATGAAGAAAAATGCATGATTATTATGCGACAAACTCAAAATGTTGGAATATCTCGTGTCTCACAGCAAAATGAGACCTTTGAAGTAGCTGCACTTAAATAATAATAATTACTAAGATAACATGCAAAACTGTCTAAAATATACCCAAGTTAAATTTGAGAGGGATGCAAATTATATTCATTATAACATCTTCATATTCATCATACACACTGAAGGAACAGAAATTGATTCCTCTTCACCTCCCCCTTTTACTTTGCTTGTACCGTTAACACAAGATAATCCATTTATGTCATTCTCCCACGGACACACTGCGGAAAGCGCAATCCTCTTTTTCTTCCTTTCCCATAATCACCGGAACAAACACATGGTTAGAAGATTTCATCGAAAAATCTCAATATGCAAATGAAGTCCTGAAATGTGAATGCACAAATATCAGAAAGTTTCCAACAAAGTATATTAATTCACCTGAATTACTCAATAGGCCTAGAGTTTTACTTATTAATAAATTCAGCACTAGACTTAATTTCCAAATGTCAAATGGATGAATTGAAATGAACTGTATTAAAAATAGATGCAAAAGTAACAGGATAGCAGTAACTTTGTGGAGCAGTTTTAAAAATACATTTAAAGTATTGTGTTCACCCCCTCCATTTCTCAATCCACTTCCCTCCATCGTATCACTACGGGCAGAGAAGCTCCTCTTGTTGCCTAGCAACAAGCCTTTGGAAATTCCAAAAGAGACCACAGAGACCATAGACTACCTCTCCTCATGGTGCATGTGTGTGTTTGTGTGTGTGGGTGAAGACGGATGGGTGCAAAGAGTGTGTGTGGAGTCAGAAACTCTCCGTAAGTCAGACATGCAGGTGCGCAAGTGTGCATTTGTATGAATATCTCTTCAGTTTGAACATCTGGAGGGCCCCTGCTGTTGCAGTAAGAATGTGTGATAGGGACGGTGCAAGTGTCAACTGGTGTGAGTGTGTTTGTATGTATTCATGCATGAGACTACATGGGTCAGCACTCACGTGCGAGTGTGTGTGTGTGTGTGTGTGTGTGTGTGTATGTGCAAGTAAGTGTTTAGATATTCATAGCACACTTTGATATGATCCCTCTCTATCTGCACACATGGTCAGTGTGCTAATGTGCCTGTCACCATATTTCTCATTTTATGGTCATGTCTGTTAGTCTTCCTTTTTATTTGTGTGGGGACTCACATATGAAAGAGTGTGCCCATTCCTCAGAGTATCTATCTATCCATCCATCCATAATACACACATATATATAATCATATATTATATAATATATTTGCAATTATATATATATATATATACCCTATATATACAGTCCTGGTCAGAATTATTGGCACCCTTGGTAAATATGAACAAAGAAGCCTGTGGAAATAAAAATGCATTGTTAATCCTTTCGATCTTTTATTAGAAAATTCACAAAAATCAAACCTTTCTTTGAAGTAAAAAATAAAAAGGGGGGGGGGGGGGGGGCTGCCTTTTGTGTGACGAAGCCTTTTCTGCGACAGCTGCAAATCTCCGATGCACAGTGTAAACATCAGCGTCCGAATTCACTCACTTTATTTCATTCACTCCTTGCCGATATAGTGCACTCAAATACCAAACACTTGGATTAGTGAACGAGTGAGCGGTTTCGGACACAGTAAGTGGTCATGTAAGTGACAGGCTGAAGAGACCCCAATGACCTCGGATGTTTTGGTCAGCTAGAGGATTAAATATATGTTTTTTACATATGTTGGGTGCCTCTCTCAAAAACATAGAGAGAGCACATTCCAGTAAACAAACAGGTAATTCTACGATTAAGTAAAATGTCAGAAGCTTGAAGCAGTCATTAAAATCAATTAATATGTAGAAGGATAAATATTGATTATTGATTAATACCTTGATTATAGTCACTCATTAGATATACACTGAAGTGGCAGTGGGTTCAAGAATCCACCCCCTTCAATAGAATCCATGATGCCATGTCTCTGAACAAGATGTCCAGGACCTCCAGCAGAAAAATAGGCACAAATTTCACAGATCCATCAGTATATTTAACCATGGGCATGGGGTACTTTCTATCCCGGTTTGCACCAAAACCATATGGTGGGTTTGCTGCCCCATAACTTTTCATCGGACCATAGAACCAGGTCCCTTTTGAAGTTCCAGTCATGTCTGACAACTGAATAAGCTGGAGCTTGTTTTTGGTGAAGAGCCGAGGATTTTCTCTTAAAACCCTCCCCAACAACATGTGGTTTGATATTTTTTAGGCTTTCTGACCCCAATACTCAACTACTTTCTGCAACATCTGTAGCTGATTGTAACTTCTTAATTATATAAATATGTGTGTGTGTGTGTTTAAATAAAAAATAATAAAAAAGTGTGATGATAAATTGATTTCACTGGGATTTTATAATACTTTTACCGCACTTCAATACACTTTGCATGCATACTGAACTACATGCTGTTAAAGTATTGTAGTTCATCCTTATATATTCACAGCCAACACTTATATTGAGGGAAGAAAAAAAACATGCACAAGTAATATGTGTTTATTTTATGCTTTAATGCCACTTAGTCATTCCAATCTGCTTGCTGTTTTCTGCTCACCTTCTGGCTCTGGTCTTCCCATACCTTACTTCTCTTCTCCTGGTGCTCTTTCTTACATGTTATTTGTACCAAACCAATTATCCATCAATTTCTCTCTTAATCGTCGCCTGTAACTTGTTTTCTTTCTGCTCAATGAGCAGCTGGTTAAGAGTATAGGCTGAATAATGAGACTCTGCCCAATTAGTCTCTAATGGCCTTTAATTAATTGAGAGGATAACAATCCAGTTTTAATTTCATACACATTAATGTGCACTGCTTTTAGACCCTTCAGGCTTCTCCTTCTTCCCACCCATCAATACCCACCCTCCACCCTTTCCCTGAACGTTTGAAGGTGCTCTCTGACAAGACAGGAATTCAGATGCCCAGAGTTCAATTAAATCTCAATTTGAGTTTTGTTTGACTAAAAGAGAAACGTGAGAAAGTGAAGCGAATGGCATGCATTCTAGTGCACTTCAATAACAATTGGTAGCCTTGTGCAGCAACTCATTACCATGGTGACAGTCAGGTCGAATTTAGGGGATATGACATCATCACTTTGATGTCTGTTAGTGTCAGTGTCACTGTCACTCAAAAGAAACAGCAGCTTTCCTCTTAGCTCTCTTCTGATCTTTCTTTCTTTTCACTTGTACAAACACTGAAAGCTTACATTCATACACTCCTCTTTTATTTTCATTGAGTCACTTACACATTCAAAAGAAAAAATCGTGCCAAGTGTATGAGAATCTCCTGATTTGTTTTGAAGGCACGTTTGTCTGTAGAAAAATGTGTTTTGGAATCAGTTGCACTTGAGAGCTCATATAGAAAACTCATTTGAATTTGAAAAGATGAGGAGCTAAATTATCACAGAAATTCTTTGTGCAGTAAATGTATTTCCTTTCAATTTGTCTCCGCTAACTGAAACACGGTTCTCCGAGAGTAGGGGAGAACAGAGAATGTGTTAACATTTTGTTTAACATGACTGTGTGCTATTTTGTGCTACATGTCTCAAATGTTGATATAATATTCCAATACTGTCTGCTTAAAGTGAACTAAAAGTAAATAACTAAATTATCCCTGATTTGTGTAGATTAATGTCAAGTACAAAAAGTGCTCCCCTCCCTCCCCATCTTCTCAGCAATGATATTTCTTGTTTAAATGATTTGTTATATATAAAATTAAACTTGCTGATTCAGATAATACTAGATATGTCATTTAACATCTATTAACATGATTATTTGCAATTATTATAAATATCATTATGAACCAGGTGTCACATTTTTGTTTATACCTTCAATTTGTCACACAACCTCAGGGGCTGGTGCTCCTGTTCGCTTATTCCTGGTCTCTACGACATAAAAACAATATCTACAATGCCATACTTTATGCATAATATAAAGCAGTCAAACTGTGACCTCCTGGGACCCAGTAAAAATTTTAAATAGGTATCTTCATATATAATTTTCATTAATTATTACCGCTAATTCCTGTTTTAATGTGTGTATTTTTTGGCAACTTGGAACACAAAATAACTTTAATTGTAATGTCATCCCAAAGGTAAAAATTGACATTAATACCCAGAATCCCAGGCACTGAAATCAGTTGAAAAGTTTCCATTGTTACATTTCTAAAATATTTGTTGAAAATTGTCACTCACACAAACATCTGGCATTTCTGAAGCCCAGATCCTCTGAACATTCAGAAAAATCCTATAAAAGCAAGACAAAAATCAATGGATTGGTGTCAGGAATATGCTCTGAAGACTAAGCCTATTTAGTTCAGTGTTAACAGAAATATAAGCCAAATCCCTATTTTAAATCCAAAATGAGAGGCATCAGCAAAATTCAATTATATCACAAAAGCTCTTAAAGAAGCAACAACATATTGTTTAATGTTTTGTGCAGCGTTTCAATGTTGACACTGAAAGATAAGGTCTTCAATCCTGCGATAGCGATCATGTAATATCCGCATTCTGCAAGTTATGAAACCTGAATCATGACCATCACAACAAAACCAGTCCCATGCTGCCAATGTTGCTGGCTTTTGAACCTCTAACTTGTTTCGTTTCTTCTTAATAGCAACTCCAGTCCTCCACAATAAGAAATTGCCCGGGCCTTTTCTGATCGAGTGCCACTTGACCTCTACGCCTTACATTAAATGAATAGAACCTAATTAGAGCGGTTCAATAAGACATTGATCTGAGTATGTTAATAACAGCATGATCTCAGACAAAAAAAAAGATCACGTACTGAGGCTGCGGGGCTGATGGGTAGCATGACGCTGGTTAATTGGGATGGCGGGCCTGCGCGGTAACAGGAGGCTTTTTTTCGCTGTGTGCTATCTCTGCTATCTGTCAGGCGCTTAGCTCTGCTTTCATTACATCTGGACCACAGAGCCTCTGATCAGCGCGATAGCGTCCTAAAAAGAGTTGCATTAAGAGAGGGGCACAACGCGAGTGATTTCATAAGCAGACAATATAAAATGCCACACACCAGTGAAAGAGGCGGTTGAGCCAACGTGATACACAAAAGAAAGAGATGCACAAAAATATTCTCATTCGTTCCATCTCAGTCGCACACGTGTATATTTAAGCATGCCAGAGGAAGAGATCCTCTGGGTGAAGATGGAAAGAATGGGGGGGGGAAGACAGGAGTGGGAGTGAGTGGGAAGAGTAAGGGTGAAATGCATAGAAAAAAGAAAGGGATGAAGCCAGGGGAGATTTTTAATGAGAAAAAACAAAGAAACGAGCGACTGCTCATGCTACGGACCACCTTTAATCCCCCTGTCTTGAGCGAGAGAGTTAGAAAGAGAGTTGAGGTGGAATAAGATCAGTGAGTCCTCGTCAAAAAAAAAATCTTTGTGGAAGACTGGGTTCTGATTTTACAAAGTGTTCTGATATTGTATTGTGCAAGTGTGTGTGTGTGTGTAGGAGTGTGTGTTCTCACGCATGTATCATTAGGCATCATTAGAGCAAATTATATGGAGGGAGAGAGACAGATGCTTCCTTTGGCACATAGTGAGAACCCTTACACCACTGCAACACACTGCAAGGCCAGCAACTAAGACAACAGAAACATAATATGCATAAACAAGCATGCATACATACATGCAGATCATTTCTACTGCCTTAAAAACAGTACGTGCAATACTCACAAACAGGGATAAAGAAATAGCTCTCACTCTTTTTCTCTCTACGTCATACTGTGTGTGATGTGTTTACAATTATTCTTTTAGTCTACAATCTGCACTGTAACATTAATAAGCAGGGCTTCTTTATCAGTGACTAAATGAAGGATTTAGATTCCTCTTAAAGGGATAGTTCACCTAAAAATGAAAATGTTGTCATCATTCACTTTTTTTACTTTCATGTCGTTCAAAACCTGCACAAGAATCCTACTTCTGTGGAACACAAAAGAAGATATTTCAGTTTCAGTGGGGTCCTGTACTGTTTTTCACGACACTGGAATAACATGAGAGTGGGAAAATGACGACATGATCTGAATTTTTAGGTGAACTATCCCTTTAAGAGGAATCTAAATCTTTCAGTCACTGATAACAGAGCCCTGCTTATTAATGTTGACAGTGCAAATTAATGTAGACTAAAATAATATTGCACAGTACGACGAGAGCGAGAGACTACAACAACAAGCAGAAAACATGCCCACAGGAAATGGAATTAGCCATTGTGCAAGTAAAATTGTTGCACATGTGGCTCAGTCCAAACCACAGTTTCTCTTTCCATATCCATCCATCACACTGTTTCTCCAGCTACTGCGCATTCTAACAAATTTCTCCACCATTCTTTCCCTCCCTCTCTTCCTCCTCCTCTTCTTCACATTTCTGCATGTGTAATCCTATAGATTCTTTGATGTTATGCTACACACTCTCTCCTCACTATCTCCTCCTCCTCCTCTCTCCCTCTCTGTCTCTCCCTACCCCTCCTCTTCTCTCTCTCTCTCTCTCTCTCTCCCTTTCTCTATCTCTTTCTCGTGCACCACCTGTTAGTGCAGACCCCTGTGCTTTGGAATTCACTTGTTTATGAGGGAGTCTTTCACACTCACACAATCAAAGGTAAGAGAAAATCCTTCTTATTTATCTTTGCCTGGAACTTCCTAGTATCTGTTATGTAATTGAATCTCCCAGCATTTTCTTGTTTATTCATTTATTTGTTTGTCCCTCTCTTTGCAAACCCCTCCCTCGCTTTCTGTCTTTTTGGTAATTAGTCAATTCATTGTTAACCCTTTCTTGCAGTGTTATTCTCGTTTATATTTCTGGAAATGGAATGATCATAAAGTCCACTCTTTCTATTTGCCGCCGGTCCCCTTAACCTCTCTTTCTGTCCTTGTCCGTGCGCCCCCACAACCTGCACTCATTCTGCGTTAAGTATTAATGTACTCATGTATGCATGCACGTTAACCTTTTCACTCTCTTCCTGTTTCTCTCTCCCCTCCCCTCCCCTCCACCCCTCAACTCTCATTTGCCGTTTTGTTTTTGCATAATCGTAACTTTAGATGGAGAGAATATATGTGAAAAATCTGATACATGGGGATACTGTGATATGAGATACTGTGCATGCGATGTTTTTTTTGTTTTTTTTTATCTCTTTTGGAAAGCGTGCGATGCGGACTTCTCTCTATCTCACTCTGGTAATCCATCAGTGTCTGAGTGACACAGTGACTGACTGTGAAACGGTGATGTGCTTCTCATCAGGACCACTGATCTGGTGTGAATAAAAAGAGAACATGATAGCACTGATGAGACACATGAGAGAGTTCAGAGAGACAGATAGATAGATAGACAGAAATACAGACAGATAGACAGATGCAGATGTCAGCATGAGCAGATTTAGACTCCAGGCAGAAAGCAGCGGAGAACTGAACAAGAATTTTAAACACTGAATGAGACAACTGACAGAGATGGTGAAAAAGTGAAAAGAGTCTGCATAACCAGATACATGTGTCAGTTACACAATTAAAGTATTGTGCAGCTCAGTCAGCTTGTTAATTTGATCAGCTAGAGAGTATGTTGACAGCAGTCCAAATCACATCTAGCCATTGTGTTTGGCTTCAAATGCCAACAGTGTCATTATGTACTGTGACAACCCACTGCCAAACATGTCAGTAATATACAGTACTGGAAAACCTCTCTTCATTACTTCCTCTCACTCTCACATCCCACCCCCCCCAGTCCGAGGCGTCTTCTCAACAGCCTCTTCATGTCTTGCTGTGATCCAATCTCAAGCACTGACATTCATTCATTTTGTGACTGCACTCACAGAGTTAGCGGGTTATTGCGCAATGCGTACAGTTCACTTTGCAAAGCAGTAGGCGAGAGAATCTGCACTATAACAAAAAAAATCTGTACAAACAGGGCACAATGTACTGTATTGATCTGAAGGAATGTCCCGTATTTGTTTTTTTACAGGTGTTTTACCTGTATTTTGAAATTTACACTGCATTACGCTGCGTTTTAGAGTTAACGTAAATGTACGTAACATAAAAAGGATGATTTCCTGGTAATGAGCTGCTATTTTACGGATATATTTCTTAGTGTGCACACTGCCACGACACATTGCAGAGCGTACAAGTTACTGCAAGTTTGTTTTTCTTTTTTTATTGATGACATTAAAACAGCAGTGCCAACATGACAGCTTACTTAATTATAGATTGACTTAACTAGCATTGCACTAGCCATTTGGGTTGTTAAACACTAGATTTCCTAAAAGATTGCACTAATGAGGTCTACAGTTGCCCACCAGAAGAAGCACACATAAAATCTATGCAAATTAGATTACATTCGAATCCACCGCTGGCTTGGAAGTTTCTGAAACACATAAAAATCACTTTTGAATAGAAATGAGCCCACATAGTTACCTCTGAAGAAATCGTCTCAGAAAATGCACAAATATATACGATACAATCACATTTGGTTGATAAAAATATATTATATTATTATTCAGATTTGTTCTAGTGTGCAAGTATCATTTCCAAAATCTCATTTTGTCACATAATGACTTTAGATACAAATTGACATTTCCCTCAGTCTGAGGGTTGAAAAGTAATCCTTAGATTTCTAGTCCACGCCAGTGAATTGCAAATCATTGAAAATGTTTAAATAAATAATGAAATAAAAAAAGCTCATAAACATCACAGACACGTATTATTATGTACAGCAGGTGGTGGGAAGAGATTTGATTTGAAGTCTGAGAAATAAAATTCTGCTAAGCGTGAGGTACTGTGCTAATCGCTAATCTTGTTAGCGTCCATGTGTCATGATCTCATTAGCGGTGCCTCACCAATGCCATTATGACAAGTTACCTGCCACCACCGTGGAGACAGCCATGGTGCCTGTCAAAACAGTGGACGGCCTGATGGATTGACAAGTAGAAATCGCTGCAATGGCATGTAATGATGTGCTTTTGGGCAAAATGCCTCAAAATTACCTTAAAGGTCAGCTACTATATGTATGAGTATGTGTCCTATTCCTGAATTCTTCCTTCTTTTGAAACTACGGCTACGAGTGTCTCCCTTGGCAAGATGTAATCTAATGTTTTTGAAAGAAGTCTCTTCTGCTCACCAAGGCTGCATTTATTTGATCAAAAATACAGTAAAAACTAAAATACTGTGAAATATTATTACAATTTAAAATAACATTTTTTTATATATATATACATATATATTTAAAAATGTAATTTATTTGTGTGATGGCAAAGCTGAATTTTAATCATCATTATTTTAAGCATCATTATTAAGCAGTAGTGCTGCTTAATATTTTTATGGAAACCATGATACATTTTTTCAGGATTATTTTATATATACAAAGTTGAAAAGAACAGCATTTATTTGAAATAGAAATCTATTATATATTATAAATGTTTAAACTATAACTTTTGATCCTTATGCATCCTTGCTGAATACAACTTTTGAACAGTAGTGTATAATAAATAAATGATAAAAACAAAAATATTATATTTAAAATATGAATGTTAAAATTATTAATATTTCCATATTTTATCATAAAAAGGTAGCACTTTATTTTACAGTCCTGTTCCCCATGTGCATAGTATGTACTTATTATAGTAATTAAAATAACTGGGTAATAACTATGCCCTGAACCTAACCTTTACCCACTTTCTTAGGTAAGTACACTGTAATTACACATAAGTGCACGTACAGTAAAATAAAGTGTCATACATAATATTATATAGCTCCTTTTGTATTTCAAGGTTGTCCTAACTTAACAATGATGCTGACTGTTCCATAGTACCACCAAAGTACATGTGCTCTTTAAAATTATCTTCTTGATTGAAATTCTCAATTATTTCAGCTGGGATTAGCTGCAAACGCTCAGGGGAGCTTCTGCATATCAAGTGTACCCATAGAAACAAGACGTTGTGGCTAGAATCACGAACAAAGTCAAAAGTGCATTTTCACTTCTTATCAAATTACACACTCACTTTCTCTCTTTCTCTTAACCCATTTCCCATCCTCTCCTCATTCTAGCACAGTAACTCTCATAAACTAATATTTGGGGTCCTGAAACTGGCTCATTTGCGGTTTCTCAGTGGTGCTTTAAGGAAAGCGCTTAGTGAAGCTGACAAACCTTAACTGCTGCCCTGTTTTCCAGCTCGGCTCACGTTGAGGGTTAGAAGAGCAGGTTGAAACTGAAAGTGTGCTGTGGCACGCAGGTCTGGCAGCTCAGAAACAGTTTTGACAAGCCAGGTCAATTCATCTCAGTCTCTGGAGGTATTACAGATCAAATGCGTATCTGACAGTCTGTCAAAACAAACAACAACAAACAAGGTTGTTAAGAGGTCTCTGGAAGAAGGGTTTTAATTTAGAAAGGAAGACACAAAGGCTTACCAGTTGTTTCAATTTACATCGAATAAAACTGAGGAAGCCTGCAAGGGAAGAGGAAATCGGCCAAGCACTGCTTTTGGCTTCAAGCATAGATTTTTGCTCACGACTTCTAAATAAACCAGAGCAGGGCTTAGATGGCGAGTTCTTAAAGCTAGAGCTCAGCACAAACTTCTTAAGCCGCAGCATGCGAACGCCCACTCTCGTCCAACTCTGAACCTCCAGCCACTCTTTCCTCACTTCGCTTTGTACCTACTCATACTCACAGCCTCTAGCCTATTGCTCTTGTGCTGTAGTTTGCAGCTCCACTCAGCAACTAAGTTGCAACTCTCATGTATATTTGTGTCTGTTCAACGTTTAAGCATTTAAAGTAGAACGCAACAAAGAAACGTTTGGTTTTGGTCTCTAACACGGGTCTCTAGATCCAGTAAAATGTCTACAACTCATTTCAAGAACGAGAACAGCTCTTTCGTTCAAATTCAATGGCCTCAACATTCAAAGGAGATTCTAAGACGAAATGCATTTCTGTGAAACCAAGTGCCCTCAAGATCTGAGTAGTGAATTTCTGCCATGCTGGGGTGGACTACATGAACATCTGTGCTCATGAAACTGCTTTGAATCTGCTTTTGAAATAATGGGAAGTTTGATGGTTATGGATTTTTGCTGTTAACACCAAGTTCACATGTCTTTCCCCAAGCCTATTACCACATGCCCTCGAGTAAGGCACTTATAGGCTTCGTTCAGACTGCAGGCAAAAGTGTGTTTTTTTATGTTCATGACAGTGGGAACAGCACATGGAATCTGATATTTTTTTATTCTGATTTGTGCCACTTCCATATGTGGTACTAAACCAGATACAGATCCAATCTTTTGCAATGCAACCTCAGTCTGAACAGTTATATCAGAATTCGACACTCGACATTCATCACAATTCTGTGGTGACGGGAGTCACTGCAAAGATTTTACAAACCGGTAGCTCTTTGGTGGAAGATAGCTGCGAAGGTAGTCAGCGCATGGACTGCAAGGTGTTAGAACTCACAAGTATTATTGGTGACAGTTCTATACAAGCAAACTTCCTGGTCTTCATCCTCCTTGTCGCCTGCACACAGATTCACTAGCTTCTGTGGCCCATCACCTTAAAAACAAATGTGTAATCTGAGCAGCAAATCAGAATCAAGCACTTAGGCTTGCTGTGTGAACGAAGCTAGGATGGTTCACGCAAAAATTACAATTCTGTCATCATTTACTCACCCTCAGTCATTCCAAACCTGTATGACTTTCTTTCTTCTGTGATACACGAAAGAAGATATTCTGAAAAATATAAATTCAGTGAAAGTCCAATTGTAAGAACAAAAAACAGTGTTCTGCAGAAGAATGAAAGTCATACACGTTTGAAACAACATGAAGGTGAGTAAATGATGCATGAATTTTCACTTGAACTATCCTTGTAACCGCCGGTGACTCTGGTGCAACCGTCTGTGTATTTTAAGTCGCTTTGGGTGAAGCACATCTAAGTGAATAAGTGTCAAAATAACTGTCTTTCTCTCTGGTTTAGCTCTATGACGGTGCGTAAGGGAAAAAAGCTTACCATCTCCATCCAGGAACACATGGCCATAGACGTCTGTCCTGGCCCCATACGACCAATTAGACAGATCTCTGCCTATTTCCCCCGACTCTCCCCGACCGCTGAGCCCATCTCTCATAACCCTGCTTCTCCACTGGCTCTTAGCCCAGGGGTTGGGACCTCTGGAGGAACGAGGGGAAGTCTCTTGTCCCCTCTCCAGGCAGGGGCAAGGGGAGGGGGTGGGACTCTGTCAGCAGCAAGCAGCATTGAGACATCTGTGGACATCTGCAGTTCAGACAGCGATGACAGTAGTAAGTTTTGACATTGTATGCTTAAATACCTGCAGAAAAAAAACACACACATATCCAAGGGAGACTATTTAGTCACACATCAACACACAACTGTAACTGTAAGGTATCATGGAAGTATAATAATGTTACATAAGTTGTACAGTCAGTGGCCTCTTAGCACATAACCAATCTGTGTGGTCACATGTGAGTGCATGGCTGCATGCATCATGGGAGTTCTGAGAAACGATGCATCTCAGAGGTGACTGTGACAAATAAGGGTGTGTTTTATTAGTCCTAGGACAACATTCATATAGGTTGATAAGAATGTTGTTCAAACCCCATCCATGACCCCTAAAACTATGAGTAGTTCCAAATATCCACATATTTTCGGCTCTTATAAAATACTGTTGGATTTTATTAATTATAGCCTATAGGGCTATATAAGCACATATGTGTGTGTGTGTGTGTGTGTGTGTGTTCCAGGAAAACAAAGATGGGGCATAGCTGTCATTTTAAATGAGGTCTATTAACAATAAGAGGTTTAGTATACAACAGACTTACCTCTGTCTGTTCGTTGACAGTTTATCAGCATCCCTCCATCGCATCATCTCCTCACTTCTAGTCCTAATTATTCTTATCACAACCGGGGGGAATACTCTGGGTTCGGGCCAAAACTCCGAGCCCGGAATCCTCCCTCCGGACAGCACGCATCGCATAACCCTTGTGAACTCGTGAAGTCGGATATAGCATGATTGAGCAAAGCGATTATACGATTTATAATTTTTTTTACTGTTTTGTAGGTGTTATTTTTTCTAACAAAGTCTCAGGTTTTAATTATCTTTGTTTCACCGCGCAATCCAAACATCAAATGTCTTACTTTTGGCGCTCTTTAATGTCACGTGACAGACCTATGTCGATGCCACTGACTGTTCAAACGGCGAGCGGTTGGATAATCTCTTCCTCTTTACTACTGGTGGCCTAGTTAGCTATAGCGCGATATAAATATGAATAATTATCAGAAGGTATGTTGAAAAAATTCAGTAAAACTTACTGTAATGTATCTTTTCTCAAGTAATCGCACAAGTATTGTTTCAACCGTGGGAAAAGACACCAAAACAATGCCACCTGACCTCAGGCGAGAAAACAATTCGTAAAATCATACATTGTTAAATGTATAGGGCCTATATTATAAATTATAATTTTACTTAATCTGTTATAGCTTATGTGGTGTGTGTGTGGCCTATATTTGAATAAATATCCTAGTTAACTTATGTCAAAAAATGAATGACAAAAAATCTTGTTTAAAAAAACAAAATAAATCTTCCATTTACTAAAGAAACAACCAAGCAACCAAACAAACTAATATATCGTCAGATATATGTTATCAAATATAATTTATTGTTTCAATAAATATAGGCTATTATCCATATAGTAATGCAAATCCACAAAGGGGCATCCTACCTGCTATATTCCCTGCAGAAATACAAAATTTTAATTTTTGTTGGTTTGCCTGGTAAAAATTATATAGGAATTATTATCTTAATAATTCTGCAATATTAAGCTTTACTTTGCATTGGCAATATGCATAGGCTAGTACTGGCTTAATATTCCAATTTGCAATGTTGCTATCCATCTTATCATCTGTCAGATATGCACGCCTCCTAATTGTGTTTCATAATGGATCGTTTAATCTGCTTCCTGTCAGGTATTATGGTAGATTTCATAGTGATGTTATTAACATTTATACTATCATTCCTGTGATTGTGTAGCTGCACTGGGGACGTTAGAGTTTGAACTGAGGTATGAGAGAGCAACCAGTTCACTCCACTGTACCATCATCAGGGCCAAGGTAACGTCCATCTCACACCTCTGCAGTTCACTACACACTCACACCTATCTGTGACTCACACTGCAAAAACCTGCAGGTGATTTACCCTTTAGCAGTTTGTTCTACTTCAACAGGGCTCCTTTGTTTCTATATATATATTTTTATGTAGCATTCCTGTCCATTAAAACGGCTTGTTTTTTTGTTTAGGGTCTGAAACCCATGGATTTTAATGGCCTGGCAGATCCGTATGTCAAACTTCATCTTCTACCAGGAGCCTGCAAGGTGAGATCCTGTTTGGAGTAATTAAACCTTTTATGCATAAAGTTCACTATAAGGGACAAATTTGTATTAGTCATTTGAACCATTCAGGGCAGGGGTGTAGTTTGCGGTGGGTGTGTGGGGGAGGTAAGCCACCAATAACCAAAACTAGCACCTATCACTACATAAAATGTGCGACCCATTTGATTCTATTGAGAACTTACTACTCAATACGCAATGGAGAAAGTCAAACATAATCTAAAACAGCCACATAAACTATAAAGGCTGATGAGAAGAGAAGAAAACATCATGTTGCATCAATATAAATTAGAAAGCTTTTTAATGACCGCCCTTATCCTAGCAACAGTTATTGTGGTAAATTTTTGTCTTGTAGAATTTATGATAGAAAATCTGTTAAGGGAGTAGATTTTTTACTATATATTTATATTACAACTTTGGCATGTTGTAGCTATTGTTTCTAAATGTGTAGGTGGCTATTTTTCACTACAAATAATATAGACTAAAAATACATATATATATATATCTACATTGGACTAAGCATGGTAATGAGGAGTCATAAATGGTATTATGATATGATGATTGATATTAGGAAAAACTTTTGATCTTCCCATCACATAGCCGAAATCATTAAGAGCCTGATGAACTGTTACTGAGTGGGAAATGTTAAGTAAAGTTAATTTGACTTCCCATGGCACTTTTAAGTAGAAAATTATCACAAAATTATCATATCCTATGTAAACAAGTAATAGTTAACTAGGCTATTACTTTATTGCAGTTACGTCATAAACCAACTATGCATTAGTGGATAATAGGTAAGACACCACAAAAGACCATTTTGCAAAAATAAATAAATAAATAAAATCGAATGAGGGAGCATGCCCTGGGACTCGGTTCACACTTCAACCCCCCCAACCAAATCTATGCCCTTGATTCATAGTTGTTATGTATCATCCACATCACCATGCTCTCTGACCTAAACAACCTAATTATGTATGATTTTACTCTTTTATACCCCCCCCAAAAAAGGACACCCGAACAGCAAACCCATATGTGCTTGTTGAACATTTAATCTCAAACCTGTGGGAAAAAAATGAAGAGTTGATCTTTCCTAACTGATGCCTCTTTTCTAGAGAGACTTTCTATTAGATGTTGGAGCAGGTACGCAGGGATTTGTTCCCATTCGGACAAAAGAGCATCAGAGAGGCATTGATGTTGGGTGATGGGGCCTGACTCACAGTCGGCGTTCCAATTCATCCCAGTAGTGTTCAATGGGATTCAGGTTTAGGCTTTGTGCCTGTCACGTTTTTCTACACCATTTCATTATAGATCTTGCTTTGTGCACAGTATTATCATGCTGGAACAGAAAAGCACGCTCCTCAGACCGTTCCAAAAATCATCTTCAGTTGAGTCGTTAAGGAGTCTAGCCAAAAACATAAATTAGAAGGGGATGTCAACATATTTTTTGGCCATATTGTGTTTTATTGATGAAACATTAAGTACATTTAATCCAGAAACAACTGCTACTAAAACTGTTTTATAGGATTTAAATTTGGCATTAGTTAGATATTTTTGTATGGAAGTAAAATAATGGCAAATGTTTTTGAAACAAAAAAGCCTGTTGAATTGCACTACTTGAAAAAAAAAAAGGCATTTTAATGCATTGTATTTTTAGGGCTTGCATTTTTATGGGCTGAAATTCAACATGGTTGAATATTTAAGCTGTAAATATTTCAATTCAAAACATTTTAAACACATTTTCATTATTAAAAATTAAATAATCCATATTCACCTTTCATATTTCACTTCCAAAATATTCAAACTGTTTAAAAATACAACCTATAATATTCAACAGGCAATTTTCGGTCCATTTTATTTCGCTCTGCAAATTCGCTTCCACAAATTCAGTGGTTCAAATTCAACAGTAAATTCAACATTGACATCCAGGAACTGCAGGAAAAGCAGTAGATTGCCGAGCATACTCTCCATCTGCTGTTAGTCTACCTCACCAGCAGGGGGTGCAAAAGCGCGTGTTGTTGACAAAGACCAGAGTTAGAGCAAGCCATTCATTCATTAAAACTCATTTACAGCAATTGAGCATGCATTACGTTTTTGTGATGATTATCTGGGTCGGTATTATATGCGGAAAAGATGATAAAGACACAAAAGCTGTGTTTATGTTTCATTGAATAACTTCATTGTTACTTTCCCTGTGTAGCCTACATGTTACCAGCTTTCTCTACCACGAACGGGATTATAATCAGTTTCCCTCAATACCTCATCATATCATACTCAAGGATTCCCCTTCCGTCGGGACAAAATGCTTAACGTAGCTTAGTGGACTAATACAGTGATATAAAAGACCAAACTCGCACCTTATTGGGGATGTAGGCTGTAGGCTACTATATAGGCTGCAGGCAAGCAGGTGGACTTGAATATGAACTTAACGCGCGCAGTTTCATGCTCAGCGTCTCCCAGTGATATACTGGCATAAAATCAACACTTGATCAATTAATACTAACACTTTCTCTTCTATTCTATTCTATATATATATATATATACACACACACACATGTACATGTACTGCATTAGAATAAACTGGGAAGGGTCATAGCACTTGCATATTGTAGTCCTATTGTTAGTTTAAGTCGCTTTGGATAAAAGCGTCTGCTAAATGACTAAATGTAGCCTAAATGTAAAATTGGCTAATGCAAGCATGGTTAATGCAATGCATATTTTTTTCAAGTAGTGCAATTCAACAGGCTTTTTTGTTTCAAAAACATTTGCCATTATTTTACTTCCATATTTTTGAAAGAAGTCACTTATTCTCACCAAGGCAGCATTTTTTTTGATCGAACATACAGTAAAAACAGTAATTTTTTTGAATATTATATACATTTAAAATAACAGGGTTTTTTTTATATATATATTTTTAAAATGTAATTTAATCCTGTGATGCAAAGCTGAATCTTCAGCATCATTACTCCAGTCTTCACTGTCACATGATTCTTCAGAAATCAGTCTAATATGCTGATTTGCTGCTCATTTCTAAATATTATCAATGTTTTGCTCAACAGTGCTGCTTAATATTTTTGTGGAACCGTGATACAATTTTTCCTGGATTCTTTGAATTATAGAAAGTTCAAAAGAACAGCATTTATTTAAAATATTTTATAATATTATGTACAGTGGGTACGGAAAGTATTCAGACCCCCTTCAATTTTTCACTCTTTGTTATATTGCAGCCATTTGCTAAAATCATTTAAGTTTTTTTCCCTCATTATTGTACACACAGCACCCCATATTGACAGAAAAACACAGAATTGTTGACATTTTTGCACATTTATTAAAAAAGAAAAACTGAAATATCACATGGTCCTAAGTATTCAGACCCTTTGCTGTGACACTCATATATTTAACTCAGGTGCTGTCCATTTCTTCTGATCATCCTTGAGATGGTTCTACACCTTCATTTGAGTCCAGCTGTGTTTGATTATACTGATTGGACTTGATTAGGAAAGCCACACACCTGTCTATATAAGACCTTACAGCTCACAGTGCATGTCAGAGCAAATGAGAATCATGAGGTCAAAGGAACTGCCTGAAGAGCTCAGAGACAGAATTGTGGCAAGGCACAGATCTGGCCAAGGTTACAAAAACATTTCTGCTGCACTTAAGGTTCCTAAGAGCACAGTGGCCTCCATAATCCTTAAATGGAAGACGTTTGGGACGACCAGAACCCTTCCTAGAGCTGGCCGTCCCTTGGTGAGAGAGGTAAAGAAGAACCCAAAGATCACTGTGGCTGAGCTCCAGAGATGCAGTCGGGAGATGGGAGAAAGTTGTAGTAAGTCAACCATCACTGCAGCCATCCACCAGTCGGGGCTTTATGGCAGAGTGGCCCGACGGAAGCCTCTCCTCAGTGCAAGACACATGAAAGCACACCTGAAGGACTCCAAGATGGTGATAAATAAGATTCTCTGGTCTGATGAGGCCAAGATAGAACTTTTTGGCCTTAATTCTAAGCGGTATGTGTGGAGAAAACCAGGCACTGCTCATCACCTGTCCAATACAGTCTCAACAGTGAAGCATGGTGGTGGCAGCATCATGCTGTGGGGGTGTTTTTCAGCTGCAGGGACAGGACGACTGGTTGCAATCGAGGGAAAGATGAATGCGGCCAAGTACAGGGATATCCTGGACGAAAACCTTCTCCAGAGTGCTCTGGACCTCAGACTGGGCCGAAGGTTCACCTTCCAACAAGACAATGACCCTAAGCACACAGCTAAAATAACGAAGGAGTGGCTTCACAACAACTCCGTGACTGTTCTTGAATGGCCCAGCCAGAGCCCTGACTTAAACCCAATTGAGCATCTCTGGAGAGACCTGAAAATGGCTGTCCACCAACGTTTACCATCCAACCTGACAGAACTGGAGAGGATCTGCAAGGAGGAATGGCAGAGGATACCCAAATCCAGGTGTGAAAAACTTGTTGCATCTTTCCCAAAAAGACTCATGGCTGTATTAGATCAAAAGGGTGCTTCTACTAAATACTGAGCAAAGAGTCTGAATACTTAGGACCATGTGATATTTCAGTTTTTCTTTTTTAATAAATGTGCAAAATGTCAACAATTCTGGGTTTTTCTGTCAATATGGGGTGCTGTGTGTACAATAATGAGGAAAATAAATTAACTTAAGGGGGTCTGAATACTTTCCGTACCCACTGTATGTATTTACTGTCACTTTTGATCAATATATACTATATATATGCATCAAAGAATTAAGGTATTCCAAAATCTTTACTCTTTTAATGTAATTTTATTTATTTATTATTTGTATAAATAATGTGACAGCAGTTTAAATGTTTTTATACCCACAGGCCAATAAACTGAAAACCAAAACTGTACGTAATTCTCTAAATCCTGTTTGGAATGAGACTCTTACTTACCTTGGCATCACGGAAGAGGATATGCACAGGAAGACTCTGAGGTTAGTGAAGACATCTGTGCACCCTTGAATCCGTCTTACTTTATTGGCGACTCCAAGCAGCCTGTAAATCTATTCTGGATGTGTCTTAAATTCTTCTCTCTGAGAGCAGTGATTTGACAGTAGCCTGCATATCTTGCCTCGACAGTAGGTGTGTAGGTGTTTGACAGCGAGGGTGACTGCTTAGCAGACCTTCCTTTTGCTTATGAACCTTCAGGAATGATCTAGTTTCTTGGGTACAACTACTGTTGTGCACGTCTTGGAAATTCAGCATATATTTAGCCTGAATATTTTTGCAGTGCTGAAGATGTTCTTCCTGACTGCTGTAGCACTCTGGTTTATCCTGTGATTATCCACAGAAAATTGCCTTTGCGCTCATGTTATAAATGAACAGTATCCCCTGGCAATATGAGACTGGGACTGCTGGTGTTTTCAGACTTGCCCTTTTTTCAGTGGAGGGGTGACAGTAGTCAGAGAAAAGTCATTTAGCCGTTTATCTCCAAGGGAGAGTACAGGAGCAGAGGAGAGTGTCGGTTCCACAAAAACGCTAGCAAACCTTTGAAAAAAAGGGCAGGCGCTTACTTCCGACCAAACTGGCGAAGCCAGAAATATCACCCTAATCCCATTCATAAATATACATTTCTGTCTGAGCCATTTCCAGCTCTTGCTGCTCTACGGGTGGTATTTTTATAGCCTTTTTTATCATTTCCGCCCATACTACATTTACAACTTTAATGTTTACCTTTGCTCTCCTTCCAGTATAACTGAATCATTCTCTCACTCTCTTTTTTTATGTTGTTGTTGTTTTTCTCAGGTTATCGGTGTGCGATGAGGATAAACTGACTCATAATGAGTTTATTGGAGAGTCTCGAGTGGCCCTACGACGTGTGAAACCAGACCAGACAAAACGTTTCTACACCTGTTTAGAACATCCACCACCTGTAAGACACACATACACACACACACACACACACACACACAGTCAGTTTGAGTCTAAATGTCACGTCATTGTGATCAATGCCTGATCTAAATCTAATTAATATAAGTTTGCTCTAGCTAATCAATTGAACTTTTCTTAACCAGTTATTGTTGTAGATAGATAGAAACTTATTTTTTTTAGAATGCATTACCTGTTCAATTTCTTTTAATTGAATTCAGTAAATTCCAAATCATGCATTGAAAGGAAACCAATTCTACATTTCAGAATTTTGCTTAAAAGCACATTTTCATGTTAATTTAATGATTAAGACTGATTCAAGGTGAATGCAAGTCATGTTGGAAATATCACCATCAAGTACCCATAAAAAGCCAATGGAACTGCCTTGAGGGATCTTCCACAACACCAACAACAAATACTAATACACCAATAGGAGGAGATTCCAAAGATTTTACATCTACTTCTGTATTTCCATCGGAGCTGCTTCCATCCGTTTTGCGGCCAGGGCGCGACTCAAATGCTACGCTGTACACTTAGCAAAAAATAAAGGCAGCAGCTATTTCCACAAAGTACAGTACATATAGCGATAGCTGCTATTTACACTTAGTTTAAATAGCAATATTTTCCATTTACACCATGTAAAAATAGCAGTATTTTCTTTGCAATAAGTGTAAATAGTAGTTAGATGCTATTTATACGTATAAATGGTGGCAGATACTATTTGCACTTCAGTGTTGTTGTACATTAAACGGTATGCAATAATAACAGAGTGTAAATGATTATATTTATTAAAATTATTAAATGGAAGCCGCCTCATTGGCACAATAAAGCCCTCCCTACACCTACCCCTAACCAATAAACACTTTATTATTAAACACACGTTAGGCACTTTATTTCTAATATTTTCTTCATTTAAAATAAATGCCTTTCCGATCTGATATGTGCTGGGAAAAGGGAGTAGAGCGAGTTCGGCAAAAGGCGGATTCGAACTCTGGTCGGATCCTACCCCTACACTATTTCTACTGTTGACAATCCTGCATCTTCCACAATTTTGTCCAGACGTCAGTGGGCGGAGTTAGTGTAAATACCCTTTGCCAACAAGGTGGGCTATTTGGACTTAGTGTAAATAGACACTCCGCAAAAAGGAAATGCATTCCAAGTTGATTTTGGTTCATTTAGAATTGATGGATGAACTTGCACCTGGACTGGACAGGTTTATTAATTAACTTGTCAATTGTGATAATACCTTCCTCAGTTACGAATGTCACTATCTTGTTTACTTTAATCAGTGTTAGAAAGTCACAGCTATAGCGAGATTAGAAAAGAAGCTTGATTTTAACATCTGTTATCGTTCCCAAACACTGACTGTTTGAATGTAGCAAAATACATACAGACACTCTGCTCTCTTCATCTCGGTCTCCTTTATGTCTGTGTCTTCCAGCTTCCCTCTCCTACAGCCATGGGAGCAGCACTGCGAGGGATTTCCTGTTACCTACGAGAGGTACTCTACCCCAAAACCACCTGTTTTCTCTCCGTCTCTCTCACAGCGAAAAAGACCATTAATAAAGCACTGACATTTCCAGATGAGAGTTCGCAATGACGTTTTAAATAATGCCTGCTGATTAATGCTCTCACACTCAAATGTTTTTACATTGGGATCTAAACTCATTTGCATTTCAATAAGAACATTGAGCACATTAAGATAAGTGGGACGGAAGAAATTGATTAGCATTTTCATTACCATCCAAAATTGTTCTCAACATGCTAGGCGCCCCACGATGAGAAATACTGGAAAGTAAAAAGGACAGGAGGAGGATGAGGACGGGGTCGGTTAAGGAAAGGGCAGGCATGTGGATGTGCTATCCGCCCATTTCCGTGTTTAAAGCAAATCCCTTCTCTGTCTCTCAACAAGAACGAATGTGGCATCCATAAATTACGGATAAGATTAGCTAAACGGCATTGTGGCCCCCAGAGAGATGAGATGCAATTGGTTCTATTTTACTTGGTGTTGTAGTAGAGCACTTATGTTGCCAATGCTCAGTGTTGACAATTTCACGACAGAAGCTGCTGAACAGTGAGCCAGAGAGAGAGAGAAAGGATTCAAATCCATTTCTCTTGATTTAACCAGGGGGGGGGGGGGGGTGGGGTGGGGTGGGGGGGGGGGCATTTTAGATCTTATCAGCCTGGCTCATGAATAATAATTAGGTGACAGTACTAAAAGCGTGTGAATGGACACTAGCCACATTAGGGTTACTGTTTACCCATTGTAATTATGCATTCATTCATTTGATTATTGCTCAAAACACTTATTTTATATACATTCCTCGCTCTGTTTCTCATTTTTGTCATTAATAAAATGATAAAAGATAAATTTGAAAGGACAGAGGCGGAAGAACACTTTGCCGCCCACCTGAAAGCATCAGAGATTTCTGAAGACCAGAATAATAACATTTTCAAAGGAAGGGGAGCGATTATGTGAAAAAGACAGGAGAAAGCCACAGACGGCATAGATAGGGAAAATGAAGAAAGAGGGAGCGAGAGGTTACAGGGTTATGAATGGACAGAGGGTGCTGGATGAGTGACAGACCACACACTCACAGGTCTCTGGAGGAAGAGAACAAGAACTGACAGGGGAAAACTGCCGAACTGCTTAGAGGGATCACAGAGACATTGATGGCCAAGTGAAATGATGGGACAGTTCACTCAAAAAATTTAATAATTTTATAGCAAATTAAATCATTTACTTACCCTCATGCCGTTCCAAATATGACTTTCTTCTGTAGAGAACAAAAGGAGATGTTAGGCAAGATTTTAATGCAAATGCAACAACTTTGTTTAGGGAACAGACTGAAACTTAAGTCATTATTCCTGGAAAACTTCAGCATAACAGATGCCCCTGTGGGGGAAAAAAAAGTACATTTTAGCATACTTTTAAAAAGAGTACTTATTACAGAAATAATAATCTTTAAGTCCCCCTGTGGTGAAAATCCAGCTTTAAAAGTTGTTTATATGTACATGTGGTGTTTATAATATGCTTTAAGACAAACCATGTGCAAATTCATAAGTCAACAGTCAACACCATTGCAGAGTATTTTCTCTTTAAAACTGCAGTGAACCAAAGACAGTCTCAAAAACGTGGTTTGAAATCGCTGGTGTTTCTGACGTCACAAACTACCTTGTAACCAATCACGTCAACGAGTGGATCTCTGAGCTGGTGTGAGTGAGTGGAGGCGGGGCTAATTTGCATATTCATAGAACCGTGTATCCTAAATGAAGCAAGGGTGTAGAGTTACATTCAAGCTATTTAAGGCATGAAAAAAAAAAAATTCAAGGAACAATTTTTTAATATGTAATTTTGGTGATCAAAGAGGAGTTTTAATGGATAAAATTATTGATACTTAATACTTTGTCCTTTTAAGGGAAATTTGTTTTGGCCAATACAGGTGAAGCTGCATAACAAGATACCCACATCAATATCAATCACACAGTCATGTCCTTTGCACTACAGTTTAACAACCTTGTAGCCAAAGGAACAAAATAATTTTTATAGCGGTTATACCTAAACCTTGGGATACGAAAACGTCGACCAGATGGAAGTGGTTCGAATTCTGGATAAAGCACATGAGAAGGGTCCAGAGTCCTTTTCCTTGCCTGGTTAAAAGATTGTTTTTCAACCCTGCTCCTGAAGGACCCCCAACACTGCACGTTTTCTTTGTCTCTCTAATCAAACACACCTGATTCAATTCATCAGCTCATTATCACATGGGTTAATGAGCCGATGAGTTGAATCAGGTGTGTTTGATTAGAGAGACAAAGAAAACGTGCAGTGTTGGGGGTCCTTCAGGAGCAGGGTTGAAGAACACTGCCCTAGACCAACCACCTTCATTGCCGTACGCACCAAATGGTTCAACTGAGATCAGGAGTAACTGTCAAATTACTGAACTAGGCCGCTATACCATACAGTAAGATGGATTCAATACAGGCATGATAAAACAGCAACATGACTCTCTGAGCAACTCCAAAAAGTCTAAGCCTCCATAAAAAGTAAATTTTTTGTTTCACCTTTTGACACAGATTATCCACACGCACCACCCATTAAAGTTTATTATCAATAAGCAAACCTAAGTTTTTTTACAAAGCAACTTGTCTAATGGGTCATTGTTAATCATGATAGGGGAGTGGTTGCCTACTAATTTGGGATCAAAAATCATTTCCTTAGTTTTTCTAACGTTAATTTCAAGACTGTGTTCTTTACTCCATGTAACAAAGTTAGCAATCTCTGTAGTATAATGTTGAATGACCTTATCCTTATACAGTAGACCAAGAATGGCAGTATCATCTGAGAATTTTATGACAATATACCCAGGATGATGTCCTACATTCATTGGTGTACAGTGTAAATAAGAGTGGTGAACATACACACCCCTGGGGGATACCAATACTAATCAGAAAGAGTCTTACCTACCAGTAAGAAATGCATGGAACCATTTAATGGTATTTAATAGCCATACTATTTGGTTTGTTGTGGCTGCACGGTATTAAAAGCAGAGCTCAGATCAAGAAAAACCAACCTGGCATAAGCCTTAGGATCCTCTAGATGTTTTAAAACATGATGCTCCACAGTAAGGTTAGCATCATCAGTGCCCCTATTGATTTGATAGGCAAACTGATAAGGATCAAGAAGGTCCTTAACCTCTTCCTTAAGCTTCCACACCATGATCCTCTCCAAACATGTAATCACAACGCAGGTTAAGGCGACTGGGCGATAGTCGTTATACTCTTGAGGACTAGGTCTTTTTGGAACTGGTATAATAATGGATTGTTTCCCAAATATCTGGAATAATATGTAACTCAATGGACCTCTGAAAAATGCCAAAAATGTCGAGATGGTCCTCACTGCAGAACACGAAATCCAGGGGGAGGATCCAGATCCAACTCCTCCCACCTTACATATACCTAAACCTTCCCATCTCCACCCCCTGATCCCTAAACCCATCCCTAAACCCACCCCTAAACCTACCAATCTCCACCCCTTAGATGTGGATCCAACTCCGCCCCCTGGATCTCGTGTACTGCAGTGAGGTGCTACTGAAAATGTCTAAAAAATGACAAAATGCAATTAGCTAAACTTTAGAGTGCTTTTTTGACACACTTAAATAGGTGTAGGAAATAGGAAAATAATTACATCTATTTTCTTTGAAATATGGTTAAATATGGCTATATATATATACATATATGTTCTACCAAATGTACTGACAAGAATGTATAGTAAATTTAAATATACTTAATGTCATGTAATTAATGTCATGTGTGTCATGTATTTAAATATATTTGTAACTCCACTTTGTAATGATGAAGTTACAATTTACTACATTTATATTAACTTCAAATGAAATATCGAATACCACTCTACAGTTAAAATGATAATCAAGTACTTTACATGCACTGTAGTATATTAGTCAACACATCAAAATAAGTGAACTTCTTTAAAGTACGACAAAAGATTATTCGAACATAATGATTTAAAATGTGCTTTAAAATAAAACTTTTAATATTACATTATTACAAAGTGTACTTAATTTTAACTTAGAGCACATTAAAGTGTACTCTCTTTAAGTACACCTAAGTGGCCTTTCATTTCATTAATTATTTTCACTACAAGGGCACATTCAATACAATTAAGCATACTTTTTCACAAGGGTGGTCACTATTCAATTTCATTGTATTGAAAAGAACAGCTTGGACATTCTGCTAAACTTTTCCTTTTGTGTTATATATAAAAATAAAAATAAATCTTACAGCTTGGAAAGCCATGAGGGAGAGTCTGATGACAAATGAAAATAAAAATTTTTAGATGAACGATTCCTTTCAAAAAAAGGAGAGTTGAATACAACTGAGAGTTGGAAATGTTATAAAAAGAAAAAAGGTGGAGGAAGAGAACAAGTTCCAGTCACGAAGGTAGGATCACAGACAGAGTTTATGGCGCAATAGTCACAATGTTTATTTAAAGCTCTTGTTTTGGTGTCATGACTGGCACACATACAGATTCTGGTGGAGGCTGATGACTGGTGCCATGCCATCTGCTGCTAATCACGCAAATCTGAATATGAAAGCTGTGCGAGTGCGCGTGTGCCCAGTCTCATTGCACACCTGTTTACCTGCTGGATACACCCCCTCATTATCATTAGGGAGTCTGCATGATGGAGGTCATTAGTTTGAAACTTCGTGGAGCACAGCAGCCAAAAACCCAAGCAATTCATGCTACAGCATTTAAACTGCGCTAAATGAATTTATCCCATTCTGAAATGCCATTGACATTTTAAGGAGTCGAAGAAACTTGCACTGTCAGAGGAAAGCCACTGCCATGCCACCATCTGCTTCTTTGCAACTAATTTGCCTCAATGATTTTCTAGCAAAAACATCTAATCTTATTATATGACGTTTGCATTTTATTGTAGTGAGCTAATTGATTATACTGAAACATCGTTATCATACCTATTATATGATATGTATGCAAATACTGGAAACAAAATCAATTCTTCCACCCCGAAGTATGCATTTTTATCTTAACATTGCATATTTATGTTTGCCCTAAAGTACAAATACGTAGGTGTGAAACCGCAACAATTGCAACTAACAGCAACGTCTAAGTGGCCATTCTTAGTGTAGTTGACCTCATGAGGCAGGGAATTATATGTGCGGCTATTTTGTCTGTCTCTTGAGCGTTTGGCAGCTGGGTTGCTCTCCTCGCTGTTTGCATTATGAGTTGTCTGTTTATAACACAGGGGTCGCCCCTCATTCTGCCCACTATCTGTATGTGTCTCCTCACTGTTAAATTAATGAAGGTCTGGCGAAGCAACTTTCACTCACTCCAGCTCTGTCTCGCACACACACACATGCATACACACTCACACTCTCTATCTGTATCTATCCCCACACAATTATATTAATGAAACATCAGGCTTGCCAGAAACAGGTTTGGCATGGCATGATTCTCACTAATGGGCACACACACCCGCAACCCTTGCACAAACACACACACACAAACCATGTGAAAAACAGGGCTGTAAGGGGAATTTCAAAGTGCAAGGTAAAGAACTAGAAATAACAAGGCTCTTTTTAGAAAAACAAACAGAGGGAGCGAGACATGTGATGATTACCTTATTGATCCTGTTCTTAAGCTGGTTACTGTGGGTGTGGCTGGGAGAGAGAAAGAGAGAGAGAGACACACACAGCTTAAAACAAAGCAAGGCAGGAATAGAGTATGAAAGACAGATATAAAGCTTACGGCTCTCTTTGTGAATTTTCATATGCAAAGATATTACACTTTCCTAATAAATGCATGGAAAATTATTTCCACTGTTATGTCACATCGAAACCGTTGAATGTGAAATCCTTTTAGCTTAAATATATATTGGTCATTCCTGTTATGAAGTACTGTTTAGCTCCGTAACTTTTATAAAATGAATATGCCTAAGTATTTCTAAAAGACAAAGGGGTACACCAGACTAACAGAAACTCAATTAAAATGTATTAATTATGCCTTGATTACTTACACAACAGCAAGAAAAAGAACAGGATGGAAACTAACAGATTGGACATGTAGAGATAAATAAGGATTAATTATTGCTTAGTGAGGGATTGAGAGTTACATTGTTGGTAAATTCACTATTTGTATTATATCATGCTGGCAAATCAACTATTACCACAAAACAGAATTAATCAAATCATTATTAGTCCGTACTTATGTTTGTGCTGTTGTTTTCCCAGCAAAAGTGCTGTCACGTCCTGGAGGATGATGTTATTAAGGATCTGGCATTTATCTGTAAGGGATAAGAGATAAGACTAATAGGAAAGAAAAGTTGAGCATACAAGAAAATCCAACATGTTTCTTAAAGTTATTTTAATAAGGGAATGAAAAAATTAAGAAACACTGTAATATTTCTTGAATATTAAATTGCAATTAAAAAAGTAGCATCTGTTCAAATCAAAGTGAAATTATATGCAATTTACCTGTGTGTGAAATTAAGAGAAGATAAAAAGGAACTAATATCATTTACATCTTTCAAATTTATTTTATACTTTAATATATTTAGACATACAGACATGAAAATGTACTTTACAACAGAAATGACACACAATTGATGTGCTCTTTATTGTGTTTCCTCTAATATCTCTGCATCAGTCTAAACTTTGATCTTCCCCATTACAATCATTTATAGCTCCTGACTCAGCCAGGTAAAAAAAAAAATAATAATAATGGTTTTAACCCATACAGAAGGTTTATCAAATATTTCATGTAAATATTGTTGCTCTTGTGGTGTAAGTGTTACATATTCAGTCACACTTGACAATTCCCTGCATGCATTATTAATGTGCATTTAAATAAGCTTCTCTCGAGCCTTACCGAGGCTTACTGTGAGTGTGTGTGTGTGTGTGTGTGTGTGTGCGCATGTGTGTGTGTGTGTGTGCGCATGTGTGTGTGTGTGTGTGTGTGTGCAAGCGTTGCACCAAATCAGACAATTATGTCTCATTAAGTCTCCATATCTCAAAATCCTGAAGAAGCTGTGCTTAGATCTTCCCGCTTCCCCCTTTGAGAGCCATTGAAGCTGAGCTGAGCCTAAACAGACCAGAAAGAGAGAGTGATAAATTACTGTCTGCATGTAGTCGAGGATAAGTCATCATAGAGCATTTACAGAAGACTACACAATTTTAAATGGTTATTTTCCATTTTACGACCGAATAAACATCTTGTATTAGAATCAATATTAGTATTTTATTTTATGGAAATCATTTTTATTTAATTTTCCAAAACAACAGATTGCCATGATTTAAAAATGAGCATAGATGTAACTAACATCCTGACATGCCATAACCAGCTGTTTATAATTATTCTACACGATGAACATTCTCAGATTTTACCCAGAGGGAGTCCTTGTCATTGGTTCGGTTGTATGCCTTGTACCAAGTCTCCTACTCCGTCACTTTTAATATAGATGATTTATTACAATGCTTGCAAGATAGAGCTGTATTGATATTCCTGGTTTGTGCTAAACCTCTCATTTACCACTGGTACTAAATGCTTAATGTATAGTTCCTTCAATCAAAAACGTATAATGTTAAGAATTTTAAGTACACAACCCTAGGGAGTCAGCTATTTTTATGGCTGTCCTATTGTCAAAATTGCTCGAAGGCATCAAAATGCACAAAAATTCCTACGAAATGAATTATTTGAAAAACTATACCAGATAGCCGTATCTGGTATAGACCATATACTGATCCTGCCGTAATGTACACAGTTAAATAGCTACCTTTAACATTTGAAACCATGTATGTTGCAGAAAACTGAATCGTCAGTGTTCCATTGTTTAGTAGATCAAGGCCCTTTGCTAATGCGAATTTAAATTCATGAGGTACTGATTCACAAGTCACAAAATTAACTCGTGTGAGACAGCTCAAGATTAAAGTTGGAAAATATTCCATTGTCTTACACATTCATAGAATGGTGAAATGTAACCAACAGCGATGGTGTCATCATAATATTTGCACACTGAACTGTCTTCTTTCTTACATTTATTTGCATACAGAATTTTGTCTGCGTCTTCATTTCATACATAGCTGCCTGATTGCTGATTCTCGAGTAACCGACTGCAAACAAGATGTGATGCGACATTTCATATGTCATTGCACTGGATCATTTAAGCCTTAAACCTAAGCCCACCTAAAATTGAGAACATAATTTTTTTTGCTGCCTTGCAACAACTTGTATTTTCTTCAGGAAAAGCCTAATCTAGATAGATTTTAGGATCTGACATACATTTGTTCTTTTTTTATTTATTTTTTTGCAGTGGGAGAATGAACAAATGACCAGTTTGGAAGAGAGGGGCCGAATATTGATCTCACTGCAGTTCCTCACCCCGCCTGCAGAGGGCGAAGGAGAGGGCCGACGAGGGGGCTTGTGTGTCGGAGTGCTGCGCTGTGCCCATCTGGCCGCCATGGACGTCAACGGCTTCTCAGATCCCTATGTGAAAATGTGAGACTTCTGCAAAAAAAAAAACACTGAGAGAGCACAGACATTCAGCGAAAACACACTTGCTTTGGATCTCGATGCCTCATGAGAAACACAGAAAAGAAGAAATGAACACCAGTTTGGAAGGAAGGTGACATAAACAGTTCTCAGACGTGGAGAGCGATTAGGAGAAACTGTAAAAAATAGAGAGAATAAAAGAGACAGATAGTGTAATAAGGCTAAAAAAAAATCTCTCTACGTCCTACGTCTTTCCTCTGATGTGTCTTTGCATCTCACGCTCTTATTTGTGCCCCCCTCTAATCTCTCATTATTTTTCTCACATCATGTATTAAAATAAACGCTCCCAAACAGTTCTTCCTCCCCAGGCAAAATGGCATAAGAACAGACAGGTCCCCCACCCACGCTCACGTCCCTTCCAGTCACTCTCTCTCTTTCTCTCTCTCTCTCTCCATTCCTTTCACAAACACACACATACTCATTCTCTCTTTTCCTCAGGATCAAAGCCATATTCTAACTATGTGTCTTGGAGAGGGTGGGGAAGAGTCAACAGCAGTACATAAAGCAAATCAAATTTTTATGGGAGCCAGTGGGATGTCACAGCAAAAGCCGAAAAGCAAACAGCTTGGCACGAATGTGTCCGGAGTCCATTCCGTATTTGTGCGACAGCAGCGCCGCTTGTTTTAATCTCCTGCTCTCCCACTGTCCTGCTCTTCCAACAGCCCTCACTTTGTTCCTCCATGTGCCTTTCTCTTTCCAGATACCTGAAGCCAGATGTGAAGAAGAAATCCAAACACAAAACGGCAGTGATTAAAAAGACTCTTAACCCAGAATTCAATGAGGTATGGATAAACTGGCAGGGAGTGTGTCAAGTGTTTTGAGTCTTAATGAGATGTCTGGTCCAATATTTCTTTGCTCACTTCATATTCCCAGAAGACCTCCGCCTAAACCCACTTTTGTTGTTCACGTTGTACGTTTCATTTCCGTCATGTCCGTTTCTCTCTTTTTTCCCTCTCCTCCTTCCCGTCTGTCTCACGCTCTCTCTGTCATGTGGGCGGTTGGCGGTCGCCAGTGAGGCTAAGTGTTTTGTTTCCATTCACTCAGAAGTAATACACACCCAGATTGGCCGTATAATTACTCCTTGGCTCAGACTCCTGCTCGCTCCAATCTCACACACCTCTATCTGCTTAAAAGCAGGTCTGCCCTCTGCTCCACAGGAGCCCTCTCAACAAAACCATAATATCACATCGTATTAAAACGGTTCATGAGGGTGATGAAAATTCCTGGGAGGAATAACAGCGCTCCTCAATGTATTATATTTAGAAAATGTTCCAATTTCCTTTTTATGAACCGTTTGAACATGTGTGTCTGCCTTTGGCTCAGTAGAAAGGAATGGAAAGAGGTCAGAAGAGGAAGGTCCAGTGGCTTGATCCCAGCACGATTTAACTCGTATACCCTGGATACGTTGCTATAAAGGAGCCTCCGTTTAGAACGTACTGCTTTCTATTGCATAAATGTTTTTTTTTTCTTGCTTTATTCCGGCACACGCCAAGCTTCAGTCGGTGGGTGTGATATCCCAGACTGGAACATCTGTTTGGCTGAACTACCAAATCTCATTTGTTTCTTGAAATGTATCATTCCCCAAGTTGCCTCTGAGCTGTCAGGATGATGCATATGAGATCCTTCAGTGTTTAAAAATGTCCTTTAATATGAATTTGGGGGAAATTAAAAGCAATGAATAAATAACATTTTGGCCAAGCCAAATGGTTGATGAAATGAGAAACAGAGGCATCGTCTATTAAACCATTCTTCTGATAATGTAATTAAACTACTGAAAAATAATCCACATCATTTTTTACCGCTTACAGGAGTTTTTCTATGAGATCCCTCTATCTGATCTGGTTCATAAGACACTGGAGGTCACAGTATGGGACTATGACCTGGGAAGATCTAATGATTTCATAGGTAAAAGCATGCAATAACAGTTTGTTTTTTTGCAACCAACTAAGGCATTTTTAAGGCATTTTTAGACAGACGTGTTTGAGCATTGCAGTATTGCAGAGAGCCGTGTAATAGACATTATTGTTGAATGTTGATAATGAAATTTTAGGCTTGATACAAGTTATAATAATCTTCACTGACATACACCTAGAAATTAATTTCTATTCTTGAATTCACTATTTGAAAGGACTGCCAAGACAAAAAAAAAAAAAAAAAAATGGTAGGGAAGCAACAATGTTAAAACTAATAAGCTGATATTTATTTTCATGCTATGGTTTCATGATGGTTTACGCTAAATGAAGTTTTATACTATAATAAATTAATTTAATTTAATTACACATAATCGACAGTTTGAAAATATATATTCATTTTGAGATTGTGATATTAAATTATTTTTATTTTGAAAGATTAAGCATGTCAGCAAAGGTATCCTAAATTACAAAAATGTGCATGTAAAATGAAATATCCAAAAATAGGCCTTTAGTTATATTTAACAACAAACAAATCTCTAATATCAGCTGAGTACTGACATGGTACTGATAAGATCCCCAAAAAATGCAAAAAAGTAATATTTTTAAGATGATTACTGCATACACTTGCAGATTTAAACATACAAAACTGTTTGAAATGCATCATGTATACTGTTGTTTCACATTCTATTTTTAAATAGTAGGCAGTTCTGAGCATACACTGTAAAAAAAAAAAAGAAAAGAAAAAAGAAAGTGTTCATGCTTACTCAATTTTAGGTTTAGTCAACTCAAATATCCAATCTATCACTTAGCACACTTTCCCATTTCAGGTTGACTTAACTTAAAATTTTAAGGCAGCCCGAACACTTATTTTTTAAGTTGATTATTCATTTATTTTTTACAGTGTATACTATGCGGCAGTCAGTAAGCGGTACATTAGTATGCCATTCTGAACATAGCCATCCATCCTTGATATTAAGACATGTACTTACACAACAAAAACTATATTCTTGAATGGTAGGTGGCGTGTGCCTGAGCTGTCACGTCCAAGGAGATGCTCTTCGCCACTGGATGGACTGCTTGAGGAACAAGGGTCAGAGGGTGGAGCGCTGGCATATTCTGGCCAATGAGCTGCCTCAGACCACCTGCCATGATTGAGGAAGAATCCTGCCAGGAACAAGGAAATCAGTCACGATAGGTTATTGGATTTGATTGATTTGAGGTGGACATGGAGATAATTATATGAGCTAACTAGGGACTAAGATGTTGGACGTAAATTACACACTTTGTGCTGTTTAAAAGGAGGGTGGAGGATGGGCCACCAGTCGTCTTCTGACTTGATGTCGCTCAAAGCGAGTCCCCACCCCTTTCACCCACTTCTCTCTCTCTCTCTCTCGCTCATTGCTGCATTGCTGCAAGTGTTTTCTACACATTTTGTAACGTTGAAGTGAATTTTACTCTTATGAAATCTTGTGTAGCACAATTCTCTTTTTGACTTACCGATTATAATGTATTTCAATGTTCAGTGCTTTCATAATGCTTGCAGACAAAGCTAAGACGCGTATTTATCAAAGTTTTAACACAGGGGTGCATGTAAACTACCTGGTGTAAACGCATCAAAATGATATACACATATGGTATCACCATGACAGCATGGGAAGGTCCTTAAGGGCCAGTCTTCACAATGTTGTCAGTCATATTTGAAACGAAATGGAATTTCATGAAGAGCAGGTTCATGTGTACTACTAACAAATAGACCATCCATTTTGTAGCATGATGCAATGTTTACATTTTTTACTTTGCACCAACTGTGTTTTCCAAGGTCTCAGATATGGCAGTTTTCGATTTCCAGTTGTTACTTTTCTTTAAAAAGGGGTTTTATGGACATGCTACAATTTGATATCGCATACATTACTTGATATATTTTTGGAATCAAATGTTTATATGTGCCGTATTCTAAGGGTATCTGGAGTGCGTCTGCATGCGTACGCATGTGTGTTTCGTCTGGTTGTTTTGTACCAAAAAAAGTGCTGTATTCTTGAGGGTTTGTGGTTTACATTTATATGAAGTGATTATGTACAAATTGGAAATACATTTGAAATGCATTGCTCTTTAAGATGTGCATCATTTCCCTGCATCCCCTTAAAGCAAACATATCAATAACTACAACTCGTAATCGCTCCGGCAAGCAGAACATATATTATGTGCACCACTCAATATAAGCACACTTCACCTAAATTATCTCATTCGCAAAGGCGAATGATTGTGGATTTGGGTATCTTTACACAATAAGCAATGAGATACTCTCTAAATGGGATTCCAAACCTAGATAATATTAGCTTTTCCTCCAGTGAAAAACTACTGCACTGATTCTGTGGTTCTTCAAGATGCGTCTGGTTGATTATGTGTTCAATGAGAAAATGCTAATTAGACGACCACTTAACAGCACACCACACTGAGGTAAATGTCACTATATCTAGCCCAGGCCACTGACTACCACAGTGCACATTTTAGAGGGAGCTGATGAGCAGAGTCAGGCGTCAAAAATGTCTACCCGAAACGAGCTTACCATTACACGAATAATGTATATTCATTATAAAAATACCCCAAAATCACATTTTTAAAATTAGGCTTCGTCACACCGTACAGGTTTTTCCAAGATGTTGGAAACTCTGGTCCTTAAAAGGACAAAAAGGGGGTGTTGAGGGAGTGAAATAAAGTAGTTGTTTTGGCTTATTTTAAACCACCTTAAAACTCCAAAAACTCCTTAATAAATCCATTATTATGGATACTTTATATAATAAATTAAGATTATCCCTCAAGTCATATTGACTGTTAAAAGAGAACAGAACATTTTACATATAAAGGGTTAGTTCACCTAAAAATGTGCATTCTTTAATCATTTACTCACCCTGATGTCATTCTCAACCTTTATAACATTCTTTCTGATGTGGAGATATTTAGCAGAATGTCTAAGCTGCTCTTTGTCCATACAAGTGGACGGGGATCAGGGGCCGTCGAGCACTAAAAATGACAAGCAAGCACCACAAAAGTATCCCATATATATCATATATGCGCAAGTCTTTTGATGCCAAAATTTACAGCTTTCCTTTAAAATATTACCTTGAAAATATTACTTGACAATCATAGTCACCATCCATGTTCATTCTATGAACTTTCCACTATAACTCATTTTGTGCTGCACAGGAGAAAGTCAGCAGGTTTGGAACAACAGGTGGGCCTCAGGATGACTTAAAATAATACAAAACCAGCATTAAAATAGTCTAAAACAGCAAAATATATATATATATATATATATATATTTCCTGTCTCCTTAAACCTTACTGTCTCAGAAAAACTGTAAGAAGCAGCCTAACTGTGAAAGTGATTTCTAGACCTGTTAATCATGCACAACAGGAAAACAAATTGGTTTTCAGCTCAAACACTCAGCTCTGGAATTCTGAAACTTAATTATTTTAATTTGAACTATAATTATTTTAATCTATTGACACTCTTTTCTGTAAATTTTTCAGATATTGTTGTAGACAATGGAGATATTGTTTTAAGATGAAACGTCGTTTAAAAAAAGTAGTTTCATATATCCACGTGTTTAAATTAGATATCAACATTAGTACTGACATTTTCAGTAAAAAAAATGTTTTAAACTCCAAGGAGGACTCCTTGTACACTTCCTCTTTCAAAAATGCTCAACATCGCCACCTGGTGGGAACTAATGGGACCATTCCTCTTCTTTTTTTCTTTTGCCCCAAACAACTTTGAACTGAAAATTCAAGAAGCCTTAACCATATATAATGATCACCTTCCCATAGAGTTAAGTTAAACACTACCTAAAAAGTCCAAGTGACCCTGAAGAACTTGATATACTTGTTCAGGTATTTAAGGGATTGTCCACCCAAAAATGTAAATTGTCATCATTTACTCACCCATGTTATATAACAGATGATATTTTGAAGAATGTTGGTAATCAAACAGTTTTGGTTCCCATTGACTTCTATTCTATTTTTTGTCCATACAATCAAAGTCAATGAGAACCAAAACTGTTTGATTAGTTACCAACATTCTTCAAAGTTTCTTCTATTACATTCCACAGAAAGAAAGTCAAGCAGGTTTGCAACAACATGAGGGTGAGTAAATGATGAAACACTTTTTTGGGTGGACTATCCCTTTAAGTACAGTAAAAACAACATTTTGAGAAGGGTGGGCCTTCATTGAAATAATGTGTTTTACACAGTTGCCCAAATAATTCTTGAGACCTCTCTACCTGCTGATAGAGAAATCCAAAAGAGAAAACACTCAATAAAATCTATAAATCAAACCATTTAATTTAGCATATTAAAAGAAGCAGAAAACAGTTGACGACACTGGCACTTGTTTGTTGCATCCTACTGGTCTGATGGCAGGGCACACAACAGGAACATAAAATGAATTTCAACACCACCATCAAACACTGCACTCAAAAGGTTTTCTGAGGACATCATCATGTGACTTATATTCTTCAGTGTGTCTCAATCCTGCCCAGAACGGCACATTTTAGATGTCTCTATAATCTAGAACAGCTGATTCAACTCTGATGTTCAGCGATCAGGAGCAGGAAAACTGTGAACAGGGAAACCGTCCCATGATTCTTTCATTAGCTTAAGTTCTTTAAATGTTTTCCTGCTGAGGCAGAAGCACCATTGCCTCACCTATTATGAACACGCATGTGATTCCGACAGGTGTAGGCATCCTTAAAGCTACGCGCGCACACCGGACAGTCAAACAGACGTAGCTGCAGATGCACTCGGCTGTGGTTCCTCAGAGTCCCGTCGTTGTTGAAGCGTTTCCCGCACTGGGCGCAAGCGTACGGCTTCTCCCCTGTGTGAATGAGCATGTGAACCTTTAGGCGTGAGTGATGAGGGAAAAGTTTTCCACACTGTGGGCAAACGTGCGTCTCAGGACCTCTTCCTCGTCCTCGTCCTTTTGCCCTACACTGCCTGACTTCTCTGCTGAACGCTGCGTGACATAGGGGATTGACCGCAACGTTAGCTACATGTATACCGAGATGACCGTTGCTGTTGATAGTGTCGTTCCTGACTGATCCGAAGTCTGTGTTTTGATGAGCGGTGTTGTAGTCGACGTGAGCTACGCCTGATTCAGGACAAGTGGTCTTTGACACATTTGGGCTAATTGTACTGATGGACAATTGCAAGGTTTTAGCCTTTAGCTTTATACGTTTAGCTGCTTGTAGTTGAGAGGAATTCGATGTATTGAAAACTTTAGGATCAGACGTGTGAGTGATATCAGTAGAAGCTGGTAACTGAGCAGAGCAATGAGGTAATGGACTGTAGACGGATGTGTTAGCATGGGCGGATTGTGAATTGAGGCTTTCAAAAGGCTCAGTCTTTACACCACAAGGTAATTCATTTACAGTGGATGTCTCAAAGTCTTGATCTGTCTGAGCCAGTGTGTTTGGTATTGTGGGACAAGGTAAATCAAAGTCTGATTCGGTCATCAGAAGCGCATGGCTGGAGAACTCTTCCGCTTTCGTCCCGGTGGGCTGTTCATTTTGTACCTGGTTCTGATAGATCTCTGTAGGCATTGTTTCCGTCTCAACGCTAGAGGTCCACTTTAGATGAAGAGGTGGAGATGATGGTGCAGGATTTGAAGCGGCTGGACCTGTAAAAGATGAAGGGTCTGAGGAGATCAAGTGGAAACATAGTATCTAAGACACTTAACTCATTTTGGTTACTAGGAGTTGACCGATTTCACAGAACATCGTGTAGTTTATGATGTTCACAGACTCTGATTCCATCCAGTCGGACATGCTTGATATTTTGATCGGATTTTAGAACACATATTGTTTTAATGTGTCATGCATCTCCGTGTTTCTGTGCGAGTTTGTTGTGTCGGACCAGCTTGAATGTCTGGTAGTGTGTGATTTTTCTCTGAAATCATTTATAAAGTAGGAAAATGTATGAGGTCTAGCCATTTACAATTAGTTTAGATTTTAAAATTTGTGTAGCGTATTATAGCCTTAATTCATCTAAACCTACTCCAGATTCAAACTTTTTACAACAAATGTAAGTTCCTATAAACAATTCCAGTCAGACATATGGACACACTAAAGTGAAGGCATGTTTTTTAAAGACCTTTAAAGCTTTTATGTCTCACAGATTATACATTTTTTATGTTTCAGTTTAAGATGCACAGAAAAATGTGTTCCTTCAAGTGCAAATGGTTTCATGTACAAATAGGCACTTAAAGTGAAATATTTCTAGGCATGGGTGGTTTTGGGCCCTTATTTTACACCTATAAATCTTGATCTTAAAACATAAGCATTGAGTGTCCAATTTCATATGATCATGAGCAAAATCTTAAATATTAACATTTTAGTTAGTACAATATTTTAAGGCACTGCTTTGACAATACTGGTGGCTATCCAGGAGAATTTTGAAATGTTGTATGGACAATCATTTGACCATGTAGTGATCATTTTTTAATAGATAAGTTGAACCATATACTGAAGTCAACAGTCAACGAGTAACCAGCATACATGGGAACTAATAAAAATAACATCCAAGGAAACAACTCGTGAGTAAGTGCGTAGAACAGCTAGACGAGGTAAGGCAATTTTGAAAAGTAAAAATTGTTTTGGTCTGTTTTCAATTTTCAATCACTACATAATTCCCATACTTTCCTCTGTGTTATTTCATGAGGACTTTTTTAGAGGACTCAAAAAAATTATTATACAAAACAACGAGAAGTTTTATTCAAACTGGTAATTTTGACTGTGTGTAAAAATGGTGTACGTGATTAATTTGTGGTGAGATATTGATGTATTCATATTGTTATAAAACATTATAAATACTATTTATAATTAATATTTGTTTATTTATTGGTTTATAACTGTCCTTGCAAAACCTTACAATGACATTGTAACCATTGTTTCCGCAAAATTACTAGTAATTCAAACCATAATGCACTTATATAAGAACTCATTCAAAATTTAGTCTTTCTGTCATTGTGTTTACCTTTTTAACGATAGGGTTGGCTGATGTATTTTACTGTTACCATGGCAGAAACTATAGTTTCCATGGTAATGTGTGTAAGGGAAGTAAGTTAAATAAACCGCTGGCTGTTATCGACAGAACACTTTTTTATTGTTATTATTATTATGAAAGGGCTATATGTACCGATTGACTCAACGATTTTCTCAATCTCCTTCAGTCTCCGTCTCAGATACTCGTTGTCCTTCTGCACGCTGTCCAGCTCTTTCTCATACTGCAGGACAGTCCCGCCGATCATGTCCATGATTTCATTGAGCGCCGCCATCAAGCGCTCCGTCAGAAACGTGTTGATGACCTGCAGCTTCGTCATCTTGACGTTGTTTCGCAGTAAATGCACTTATTTTATGTTCGGCGTACAAGTAAGACAGAATGTAAACAACACTCTTCCCTGTGGTCATATGACCACGTATTTGTTCCTCTTAACCACAGAAATAAACTGATTCAGCGCCTACCAAAGGAGAGGAGTGGTAAGGACAGAAAAGGCAGTGCCCTTCACACTACCACTGTGAGAAGATGGTACTGGATGGTGGTAGCCTACCATAATTTCCACCAAAACACTAAAGTTGCCACAATTGATGTTACTTGCATAAAACCATAATTTCAGAGGTCAGAGAATTCCTTCAAACGAATCAGAGATTTCCTTCAAACAGTTGAAGAACATTTCAGAACGTTTCTGTGCATTAATAGTTGAAAGAAAGGCATTTTTTTTTATTTGTATCTGACTGACCATGATGTTTTGGTGAAATATTATAGTTACCATGTCATATTTTTTACCAATATTACCAATATAATTTTTTAAGTCAACAATGAGAAACCTTCATGTAATTAGGCCTATTCGATTTTTTTATCTCATTATTATGAGAAATCTTCTTGTTATTATGAGAAACAAAGTCGTTATTATGAGACGATTTCTCATTATTATAGGAAACTAAGTCATTATTATAGGAATGGCCAGTTTCACAGACAAGGCTTAAGCATAGTCAGACTAAAACGCATGTTTTAGCTGTTTTAACTGAAAGCAACTTGCACTGGCATATTACAATATGTCAGTGTCATTATTTTGTCTCAAGATGCACATCAGTAATGTTTTTTTTTTTCTTCTAAGAAACGTTTATAAAAAGCTACTAAAATGCCCTAATTTAACAAAGGCCTAATCCTGGCTTAACCTAAACCCTGTCTGTGAAACCAGGCCAAAGTCGTTATTATGAGAAACTAAGTTATTATTACGAGAAAGTTTCTTGTTGTTATGAGAAAATTGGTCATTATAAGAAGGTTTTGAGGTATTGTGCGAAATTAGTCATTATTTTGAGAATTTAAGTCATTATTGAGAAAGTTTCTCGTTATTTTGAGAAACTACGGGGCCGTTTATACAACACCTCTTTTGTATTGTTGTCGTGTAATGACCCATTATTATGAGAACGTTTCTTGTTATTATGAGAAGCTACAGTAAGTCATTGCTATGGGAAACCAAGTCATTATTATGAGAAATTGTTTTTATGAAAAACTAAGTCATTATTTTGAGAAAGTTTCTCATTATGAGAATTTTTTTTTTTTTTGGTAATAATGTATTTTTGCCCATTTCCACAGTTGTGAAAATATGATTTTGTAAGTCATAATAATGAGAAACATTCTCGTAATAATGACTTAGCATAATAATCAGAAACAGTCATTATTAAGACATCAATAATGCTCGAGATGTTTTTGATATTTCTATAAATCCAAGATTTGTAATCTCATCTGAACAAATGTTATTTTTAGGAGGCGCACACTGAAACAACAACAACAAACAATATTCTCAAAATTAACCAGAATTAATTTATTGTAAAAATTAGTATAAAAGACGAAATCAGCTCAAAACTTCAAACATATGAACATCTTACATTTCTGTGGGGTGGTAAAATAGTCTCTAAAATTCTCTTTATTACAGTCTTCTTTAATATTAATCATGCCCTTGCTAGTTCATTTAAATAACATCCCATTATTATTTTTTTCTAAACAACGATGAAACATCCATTGGTGACATTATTCCAAGCTGTATAATTTTACGCTTCGTCTGTAACCATAATCGAAAGGCTTGGATGACCAACTCTATGCATACATATCTGACTGCCCTATCTCACCCCACTCCACACAATATTGATTTCGATGAAACGATTCGTTTGAAAACACACCAAAATCAGAATGTTACACAACCACTAGTGGTTCACTCAGCGGTTCGCCGTGACGCACAATAGCCAGTGTCCGTACTGACTGAGAGCGGTTTTAGAGGTTTTCACACAGTCTTTCTCGTAATCTCTTTCATTCGTCTCTTCTCAGCACTGCCAAAGATTAGCACATTTCCTGCAGGAATAACACAAAGATGATGTCTTGCTTTCCTCATATTTACCCTATTATGCAAGCACCATTAAGGCAGTTGAACAGACTGAGCAGAAATGTTGTACTACAGCAAATATATATATATATATATATATATGTATACATAAAATCAGAGAACAAAGGATAATGTTGTGATAATGTCAACATTTACCATGTTTCATCCGAAGGTGCTTTAGAAGGGCTGACGTTGTGTACTCTTTGCGACCACGAGATATGATGGCCCTGCACATAATGCACACTGCTTTGCTACAATCGCCTTCTTTTAGAGAGAAATACTTCCACACAGGGCTTGATTTGGCTATTGTCCTCTTTTGCATTTCACAGCATTTACTGCTACAGTACGCCCTGTTGGTGCACAGTATGTTGTGATATGAAACGTGATTAGCATCGTAAGATGAACTGCTATGCTGGGATACTGCGGGAGGAGCTTCACCGCTAGTGTATGTTGGCTGGTTTGGGTGTTGCGCTCTGTAGGGGTCCGATGACCCTAAAGGCAAGTCTGGACTGCGTGGCGACCAGCTCTGATATACATCTTCAGTGCTCCCCATTACATCGTCTGAACACAGGTTAGAGTTCATGAATTCAACTTTGATTTTAGTTGGGAAATGACAGTCTGTCATCTCATCCTCAACAGGATTTGTGCTCTGCTCGGTGTGATCAGTGCACATGTGCGAGCCCTCATTGTTGCTGGCTTCTGACGGCAAAGCTACAGATTCCCTGTAAGCGTCGGCAGAGTATTCAGGCTTTTCCGGTTTTATGAGCGGAGGTTGTTCGCCATGTCTCTGGCATTGGTCCTGATGGATCTCTTCAAAGGCTTCTGGCTCCTCATTCTGGCTGGAGATCCATCCAGGCTGCACAGGGGAGATGGGCTGATAAGACTGCACAGGAGCTAAAAAATATAACATAAAATGATAACATTTAAGATCCATGTGAACCTGTAATGTGACTACAGCTCCAATATTCTATCCATATTTTATTAAACACACCCTGATAACATTAGATTTAAAGATCCACAGATGTTTGTCCTGTGTTGATTTATTTCAAATTAAGAAGGGTAGCTGGGACAGTATTTATTAAAGTGCCGCTCTTCACCTATTTAATTTAATAGCCAATAGGCTTTAAAGTCACAAAACAGAAGTATCAACAGATCTTTTTTTCCATATTGTGGCGTGCATCCGAGTGTAATGGATTATTGAAAAAGAAAACAATGTAGGGCAGGCACTTAGTTCTGTTCACTGGATTTTGAGATGTGGACATTGCGCTCAGAAACGGAGAAGAACGTGAGCTTGCAGTCGTGAGGAACCAGAGCGAAGAGCGAAGTCTGGCATTTCACCAGAAGATTGATTTATACTATTTTGAGTAAAGAGTAAATAAAAATGCATGGATGAATTATTTTCAATAATTTCATTATTCAAATAGATAGGAAAAAGATAGTGTCGGTTTAATGTTGATTTCAAATCGTGTCACAGCAGTGAACCATAATTTGCTACTAGTTATCGCTGTGTCAGAGGCTAGGGAGAAGAGATTTATATTCTGGAAAGCATTTAATTGGACTCATCCACAAGTGCACAGTGATTGATTAATATTTTTGGTCGTTTTTTTGGAAGGATGATAAGATCCATTTTTAATACAAATGTTTAATACATTTTTAAGTTGTTAACTTGCACTAGCATGTCGCAAAACTAAATTTTTATTTGATGGGTGTTTAACTCTATAGCATATATATATATACATACATACAGACCCTTTCCAAAAAAATTTGAATATCATGGAAAAGTTTATTTATTTCCATAATTCCATTCAAAATGTTAAACTTCCATAGATTATAGATTCAGGGCCCGCAACTTAAACGATTTCAAGTATTTAGTTGTTTATTTGTGGATAATTTGGGCTTCCAGCTCATAAAACCCACGAAAACAGGATTTAAAAAAATTAGAATATTACATGAAATCACACAGTAATTACACAGTGATACCATGGTCATTGAACCAGGTGACCACAACCAAAACACGCGCACAAAATGACAAAAACTACACTCCATGGTCTCCAATTTAGATCCAGTCATATATATATATATATATAGAGAGAGAGAGAGAGAGAGAGAGAGAGAGAGAGAGAGAGAGAGAGAGAGAGAGAGAGGAAACGCATTCACCATGATATTATGGAGTTTAATAGTTTAAGCGTCATACCAGAGAGAGAGAGAGTGAGAGAGATTAAGGAAAAACATTCACCATGATATGAAGTTTAATAGTTTAAGCGTCATACCAGAGAGAGAGAGAGAGAGAGAGAGAGAGAGAGAGAGAGAGAGAGAGAGAGAGAGAGAGAGAGAGAGAAAGAAAGAGAGATTAAGGAAAAACATTCACCATGATATTAAGTTTAATAGTTTAAGCGTCATACCAGAGAGAGAGAGAGAGAGAAAGAGAGAGATTAAGGAAAAACATTCACCATGATATGAAGTTTAATAGTTTAAGCGTCATACCAGAGAGAGAGAGAGAGAGAGAGAGAGAGCGAGAGATAGAGAGAGAGAGAGAGAGAGAGAGAGAGATTAAGGAAAAACATTCACCATGATATTAAGTTTAATAGTTTAAGCGTCATACCAGCCTGTGCGCGTTCACTGAAGCACCCCGAGTCTCGTAACATTTGTTTCAGTCGCTCGTTTTCGCTCCTGATTCGCTCCGTTTCCTCCTCATACTCCCGAACCGTTCTGCCGACTGTAAAGAGGATCTCCTTCACAGCAGCCATCAAGCGCTCGGTCATGAAAGTATTCAGGCGATCAAGTTTAGTCATTTTACTATATTTAGATAGCTGTATTTAAATGATAAATACAGACAATACAGGTACCGATAACGAGCGCGTGAAAGTTCCCCCTTTAAAATCAAACCACCAACACATAAGGCTGGTTGCTGTGCTAACAGAAGTGTCTCTAGCACCCTTCACAGGACAGGAGGAGGGAGTACAGCTTTAACTGTGGTGTACAGCTTTTGATCAAATAATGTCGTCATTCATATTATTTACACCAATGAGCAAAAACATTATGAGCACACCTTGTCTAATATGCTGTTGGTCCTCAGCATTGACCCACCAAGGCATGGACTCTATAAGACCCGGGCCCTGAAGGTGTCCTGTGGTATCAGACATCAATACTTTAGCAGCAGATCTTTCAAGTCCTGTAGGTTGCAAGGTGAAGCTGCCATGGATCAAACTTGTTAGTCCAGCACAGTCACATCCCACAGATGCTCAACTGGATTGAGGTCTGGGAAATTTGGAGGCCAGGGCAACACATTGAACTCTTCATCATGTTCCTCCAACCATTCCTGAACAATGTGTGCATGCAGTGAGACAGGGTGCATCATCCTGCTGAAAGAGCCCACTTCCACCTGGGAGAACCACTTTTTGGATAAATGTTGTCTTAGAACAAAACAAAACCTGACATGGGTCAAGCGAAAGTATGGATACTGAGCAAAAAGTCAAAGTATCTAGCCAAACGAGTGAAAATAAAATCTGCTAAATGTGCTTAAATATACAAAAGTAAAAAGGTTTTTACAGAAAACAATATCATGAAACTAGCGATTTTTAAAACATCAGATTCAGCAGTAGCTGATTTTATAGTTGTTTATAGACTGCCATTACCTTTTAAAAGTTTGGGGTCAGTGCAGCATTAAAATATTTAATAACAATTGATCAAAAGTGATAGCAAAGACATGTATAAAATATAAACTGTATTCATCAATGTATTCTGGAAAAAAAAAAATGCATCACTGTTTCCACAAACCTATTACCATTGATGATATTAAATGTTTCTTGAAGACCAAGATGATTAGAATGATTTCTGAAGGACTTTGTGACACTGAAGTGGAGAACACAATATAACTGTTTCACTGTATTTTTGATCAAATAAATGCAGCCTCCGCGAGCATAAGAGACTTATTTTTTCAACATTAAAAACTCTTTATCAACCCCAAACTTTTGAACGGTAGTGTATAATAATGAACAATTAAACAATTTCTCAAAATATAATTCATTATGTCTAGTGTCTCAACTTTGGAATGAGACATTTATGAGCTTGTATTGTAAGCAAACCGTCATAAGTTGCATCAAGTCAAGTCAAGTATATTTGTATAGTGCTTTTCACAATACAGTTTGTATCAAAGCAGCTTCACAGTATTAAATTAAAATAATACAGCAAGGTTTGTTTCTAGTGGAATTTATTGATTGATAAAATCAAATTAAATATCCCCAAAATATCCCCAACTGAGCAAGCCAAAGGCAACAGTGGCAAGGAACCAAAAAACTCCATCAAGTGACCTAATGGTGTCCTAAAACTCCATCAGGTGACCCAATGGAGAAAAAAAAAAAAACCTTGGGAGAACCCAGGCTCAGTCGGGGGCCAGTTCTCCTCTGGCGTTTCTTAACTAGAGGCCGGATTGTAATTTGAACTGTAAGATTAAAAATATTATATGAATGCCTGGCTGAAGAGATGCGACTTTAATCTAGTTTTAAACTGGGAGAGCGAGTCTGAGCAACGAACACTATCAGGAAGACTATTCCAGAGTTTTGGGGCTAAATGTGAAAATGCTCTCCCTCCTTTGGTGGATCTGGATATCCTAGGTATGACCAAAAGCCTTGAATTTAGTGATCTTAAAGAGCGCGATGGATTATAGGGCGATAGAAGATCCGTTAAATAGACTGGAGCTAAGCCGTTTAGGGCTTTATAAGTCAGTAGCAATACCTTGTAATTAATACGGAACTTTATAGGTAACCAATGCAGTGATGATAAAATCTGTGTTATATGATCATATTTTCTTGATCTAGTAAGCACTCTAGCGGCGGCATTCTGGACTAACTGTAGCTTGTTTATTGAGGATGCAGGACAACCAGCTAATAAAGCATTTTTAGCTGTATGAGAGATGTATGCATCAGTATGAGAGATATGTTTCCCCACACACGCAACAAAACAAAACAAAACAATACACCCTTAGATTTCTCTAACCTTTGTTTTTATTCTCAATCTGGAGTTAGTTAATAAACATATGCTATGATCTGTACAATACAACAGGCTGAAATGAACCATTCCATAAAATTATTTAACATTTTCAGATTCAGGCAACATTGTAAAACATATTTACAACACAAATAAAACAAATATGTTGTAACTTTTAAAAAAGCAACACTAAGATGTAAACGATAACTTCTAGCAATCTGTCTCATAGTCTTTGTGTCCTGCTTCTTCCCAGTGGAACCCTCTCGCTTCTGTGTCTGAAACAAAAGCATATTCAGACAGGTAAAAGATTATAACCTTCAAACACTGAGCAAAATATACTTTGGGTTGCTGCAATTTTAGGCTTTTAAAGACCTTTTTAAGACCTGAAGATATAAAAAAATGAATACTGTACTCTAAGGGTCCGGATCTATATTTTCATGCATTTTGACAATAACGATAATTAGATGATATTTTGCTAAGTGTGTCTGGTTTAGGCCTGTCGTGGACAGCTGACTCTTGAAGATTTTAAAATCCATTAACTTTTCCCATTAAGGGGCCATATTTGCCCCCTTAAATTGCTTTCCAGGGGCATTTTTACCTTTGTAAAAGGCACATTTTATAACCTTATTAGAGGTTAATTTATTCAACAGCTAATTCATTCAAATGCATTCAAACGCTGATTCATTCAGGAACCAAGCAAGTGACTGTGTCTGTCTTAAGGCCGTGTGTCCACCAAAGTGTTTTTTCCCCCGAGGCTGTCATGAGGGCGGACTCAGGTCCCTTCTTCTGAACAGACTGGCACGCTGCCTCCTCCTGTGGGCACAGGAAAATCTCCACTCAATATGCCATTAAACCTGGAGCAGATATTCTATCCCGGAACGGACCGCCCCCAGGGGAATGGAGACGTCACCTCCTGACGGACAGCTAATCGGAAGTGGATCTCTTCGCGTCGGAAGAGAATACACACTGTCTGATATTCTTTTCGAAGGAAAAGGACGCATTGGCCCACAGGTGGCCTCTTTTGTGCCTCTATGCCTTCCCTCCGGTAGTTCTGCTCCCTCAGGTCATCAGCCGAATCAGGGTGGACATGCTCCCCCACAGCTAGGCATTTTCAGCTGGCTAAAACGCTTTGGTGGACACTCTGCCTAATGACTAAGTCATTAAATCATTCATTCATTAATGAAGCACTGCTATCTATTGTCCCACAACGGTTCAGCTGTGGTTTCATTTGGAATTTTCCGTTAGAATTAATCAATATAAGGCAAGAACTGGGGGCAAAAATGACCCCACATACCCTGAGTTTTGGAGGCATTCTAACTGCATAACAATAGGCTACATCACAGAGTGAATAATACATGCACTCCTAATGCATATTTTTGTTAGTTTTTTGCAAAGTGAGTGACATATTAGATAAAGTCAGCATATCGTTAAAACTCAAAACACCTTGTTTTACAGACTATTTTACACACCCTCCCACACGCACCTCTGGTGAGGAGTGCAAAATGTCACAAACGTAAACAAGACAACGTAACAATGTTGATTTGCGACTAAGCCTAAACGGCTATATTTTTCAATCGTATTTAAGACAATCTCAAAATTTAATGTCTGGCAGAAAAAAAATACAGATTCAAACGTATTTTTTTAATGACCCAGAGGAACCCTGTTATGCTTGGGACTTTTGATGCTCTTTATGCATGTTTCATGACAAGCAGAAACTTTACCTTGCTTTGTGGCCGTAACCTTTCCCTCAGTGTCATCATTAACAGCATCTGGTAAATCCTTTGGACTCTTTGCTGATGGCTGTCAATAAAAAAAAAAAAAATTCATTCTGTTCTCTAATAAGAATAAAGATCTATTTAAGACAAAAAGAATAATAAATCACTTTACCTCCAGGCTAGCTTCATCCTTCACCGACGTCTCTCCACCTTGGATTCTTCTCTTTGGCCTTTTCAGTTTTTGCTGGTCTGTGCTAGTTAACGTTTCCCCTTGAAGACAAAAAAACAAAACAAAAAACATGCAAATTTCTCATTTTGATGAATTACATAAAACCAGGTTTCTGCAGGTTTTATGAAGGCAAATAATATGCAAGGAATAATTTGAAGGGAACACAATATATCAATATGTTCTCTAAATATAAATTCATAGGGAGAAACAATGGCCCTCATTTATGAAACGAACGCATGACAAACAACTGGCCGCACAGTCATTTTCACGCAAAACGGTGGCTACGATCAAAACTTTTTTGAGTTAGCGTGAACTTGCGTACATAATAGTAATGGCGGAGAACCGTTATGAGAGCATTTTGACCGGAATGAAAACATTTGAAGCCAGTAAGCTACATGTTCATCATTTAAAAATGTGTTGCCAATGGTAAAATATTCTATTGACAGCGTGTCATTTAGCTTATCCATAACATTAATAAAGTATTTATTTTATTAAATTGATCAATTATGAGGCTAATGGGTGTTTGTGTAAGATCAATTTCTCTTTCATGAGATTACTCATGAACATTGGCCATGTTACATTTCTCCATGTTGTAAACTCTAGGGACGAGGCTTCTAAAATGTGAATTTATATGGGTGTGATATTTAAATAATGATTGTTTTCAGCCGCCACATTTATCAATGTCCGATCATTCGTAGGATGGGATTGGTGGTATACGAATGTTTCATGAATCACACATGAACCCTGTCACGAGATGATTTCTGCTCTCGGAACTGCGCTTGTTTCTACGTTAGATTGATAAATGAGGCCCAATGAGTTGTATTATTCATTTTACAAAAGTAATAGCTTCAATCACTCTGCTCCCAACCACTAGAACATAGAAATAACTTTCACTGTGCCTTCTGATCACACAGCAAAAAAAGTGATGTTGTTCCTTAGTGTTTTTGTCTTGTTTTTAGTGCAAATGTCTAAAGATTCTTAAATTAAGTGAGTTTGATTGAAACAAGAACAACATCTGCCAATGGACAAAGTGAAGTTCTCATTACTCATTGACAGATATTTGTTCTTGTTTTGTTTAACTGTACATTTTACATTTGCATCTCAAGTAAATGTATCTTGATTTAAAGATGTTTAGAAGTTTGTATTTGAAAACAGGACAAAAATACGGTGAAAGACATTCATTTTTTTGCAATTCATGCAACATTTAAAGCCATAACTTCATGAATTTAAAGCCTGGGACACACCAAGCCGACTTCAAAGAACTAGCGACGGAAACCGACGGTGTGTCGCCTTGCGTCGGCTGCATCTGGACCAAAAAGCTGCACATGAACACAGCAGAGTACAGCCAACTGCAAACTAGCATGTGAGTTCTCCGTGTAAGAAATTAACTGTCTTATATCAGCAGGTATCAGTAGTCTATATTCATCATTCAAACTGAGAAACAGAAACAAGGATATACGAGATATACGAAACGAAAAACAAAGCAACAATTGCTTACCATTTTGAATATCAGCTATGTTGATAGTTTTCTTTATTTTAAGCAGCTCATGTTTTTATGAAAATATTCACGTTTCCACTCTAACCGATGCCGATTGAACAAGCTGAATCGTGCAAACTGGCTTCATTTGTTATGTCAATCAAATTCAGTTCTTTATTATTAGCAAATCTAAGTTTGTAACTACACGCCGATGTGTGGAGCACACCTCAAAAACTAGCCCGACAGACGCTCACCGATGGCCCGACGTTGGTCGACAACCGACCGTCGGCTTGGTGCGTCCCGGCCTTAGGACTTTCTGCTCTGATTTAAGTCCTTTTTAAAGGCCTTGACTTGTGTTAGGGTGAATTAAGACTTCTTTTCGGAAACCCTGATAAAAGTGAAATAAAAATTTAGCAACTATCAAAACAACTAATAAATTCACCATGGTATGCAAATGTGTGCTTTAAAAGGCGATACTTCTGGATGAATCCCATATTGCAGTGATGACACCAGAATGGCCTCTCACCTGTATGAAAATTAAAAAACAGAGGCATGAGAATGACCCTGATTCTTGTCTGTGACTAGCTTGCTTTGGAGTTGCAATATTATAATATGCGTGTTAAAAAGGGTTATGCACACTGACCTGTGTGAGTGTATTCATGTCTGCGCAGCGTGTAGGAGGTGCAGAAAGTTGCCCTACAGTGCTGGCAGACATGTATTTTTGAATTGGGCGTCTCTCCTTCACCCAGCAAGTCATAATCCATGATCAGTGACTATACAATCAAAAGGAAAAAACAGAAAACCACAGCTTAACCTTTGTTCATCAAAAGTACTGTTATAGACATTTCATTCACCATACATTAACATTCAGACAAGAGGAAGAAGATTTCAGAATATGCACTTTGACGTTTGCTGTAGTTTGACATTTTCCAACTTTTTACATGCCTAGGATGTATAATAACCATTTACATGCGTCTGCGTTGTAAGAATATACGGGGAGACTTCGGATAAACGCTGACCCGTTAGCTAACGTTTGTTCATTGAAATTAGATGGCACAGTGGCTTCATTTGTTATGTCAATCAAAGTCAGTTCTTAATTATTAGCAAATCTAAGTTTGTAACTATATCGTGAATGGCATCTCAACTAGCACTGGGGTAGAATGTGTCCGAGTGGACACGAATTGTCTATGCTGGGCGTAGTTGCGCCTGGCCGTAGTTTTAGTTGGTGCAACAGGTGTAAATATTTATCGGAAGGCTGGACGCATTCAACTTGCACCCAACTTTTTTATGTCCAGCTGGTGCAACCAGCCCATGGAATTTTTTTACACACCAGTATAAAAAAAAAAAAAAAAAGTATGTAAATATGACCAACTGATTTAAAATATCCTTCAATGTAAAGAATCTAATAATAGGGAGTCCTGAAGAACAAAACTCAGAATGCCACATTTAACGATGATATTTACCTCATTTTGGACACGTGAGCGCCTCTTCCTCTTCCTTCGTGTTCCATAGGTTTGAGTTTTCACGCTGTCATTGGACACAGTTTGGTTGCAGTGAGGTGGACTGAAGTCATCACACGGATTTCTGAGAACGTCATTTTCTGTCATCGTCCTTTCTTGAGCAACATCATATATTGGGATACTTATTTCTTCATTCTTGCAGTCTGTCGATTCTCGACCAGGGCTTGGAGTTGAAAAATTATCCGACTTAAAATCATAGCTGACTTCATATTCATGAGAACGTTTGAATTGTAATTTAGCACCCTCTGTCTGCCCATCATTTCTAACCTCCTTATTTGGACTTGAGACATCTGGTTGCCCAACACTGCATGTGACATCTTGACGGGAAGAACTTTCTCGTTCATTATACAAATTTAGCTGCTCTGATTCATAGGTGGTATTCAGGCAATAAAAACCTGATGGATCTAGATCAGCATCAATCTCTTCTGGACTCCATAGGGAAGTAAGAGTGGGAGTTGAAGGAATGGGCCCAGCATCGGGAGGAATTTCACCGCAGCTATCTTCAGCTCTGTCAACTGATTTGCCCTTGCACTGCTCTAAATGAGTAGCAAAAGACTTCTTGCTAAATAACCCTAAACAATAGATGCAATAAACACTATCATCAAATGAGCAGTCTGAAGCAAACATCCTAAATGGTTTTGAATCTTGTTTACTACTTTGAACAACATTAGTGCCGTGTAGAACATTTCCCTTAGTTTGAAGGAGGTTAAAGAGATGTTCCCTTTCTTGTGAGTTCCTGTCAAAGGTAAGAGCTTTTGCCACCTCTGGCTCATTAGGATGAACTGACTGAAGATGATCCATCATTCTATAGTGTGGCTGCTTGCAGTAACAGCAGTGATGTATCTTCAGTAAGTCATCCGTGGAACTGCTTTGGCATTCAGGACCCTGTTGTTGCAAAGAAGCTCTAATTAATAAAAGCATTAAAAGAGCATAAGAAATTCAATTAATTAAATCAGTCAAAATGCTTTGCATGGTCAGTTTTTGCATATTAGCACTCAAGAGCTGCACTTTTTTTACACCTAAAATAGCAACAAAAACTTGCATTGCAAAATCAAAACAAAACACTATTCAATAAAAAAAAAAAAAAGCAAACAACCTGAGAATGAGAACTTGGACAACTTTTCTTTGACTTCTTTTAGACGGCTGATCTGGGAGTCTTGTTTGATGGCTGATCTGGTAGTCTTCCTTGTTGTACTAAATGAAGATTCCAAATGAGGATAATTATTTCAACACACTGGCAAGGATCTAGAACAGGTGGACTTAAGGATTGTGCATCAATGTCATTTTGAGCTGTGCTGCTGTTAGAGACAAGAGGCACCTCCACTTTTGGATAATTGGTTTTTGAGGCAGGATACTGGCTAGAGTCAAGATTGGGAGGGCTTGAGGGTTCCGGATCGCAAATCTTCTGAGCTGGGCTGTTACTAGAACTGGGGGACTTGCGTCTAGAGTATGGTTGTCCTTTGCTTCACATTTCCAAGGGTTTGATATTAGATAAAAGGAGCATTAGTAGGCTCTAAAAGTCTGGAGACGCTGATCACGTCTGAAGCTGGATTTCAACAGCTTCCTGGGTTTTGCAGGAGGCGGCTGGGTTCCTGTTGTGCTTAAACATCAGAGCATGTTCCCGAAATTAGTTCCATCGATTTTGCCAATTCTGGCAAAAAATGCAGTGAACAACATCTGCATTGCAATCCATTTTAGAGTCTCTAGGTTGCTTGATTTTCTGCAACTGTGAAACTATTCAATAACTCGTTCCTTTTTTTACAGTCTTTGTCAACACACAGGTTCTCTTGTGTGATCACACTTTAAGTGCAGTTCTATCTTTCTACATGCCTTCCATTAGATTGACAAAATAGTGCTTACTTTTTTTGTGCAGTCTTGTTACTGTCAGATCTGACAGGTTGTAAAAGAGTTTGAGAGCACTACAAATTCTTCAGAACTTTTTATTCACAAATAACTAACATTTTGTACAGAGGGTTCATTCTTCCCTGAGATGTCAGTTGAAGCATCCAGAACAGATTCTGACATCTGACATTAAGAAACTTTTTTAAGAAAACAGTATATAATTAATTATAATTCAGATTTCTCTGTTCATGTATTTACATATCGCTTTAAATTTCCACAGATTGATTAACAACAGATTTACTTTTGAGTCCGTGTTGTACTTTTTAATCTGCTATTACTGCATACCTGGTTGCTCACACAGTTTCTTATTTTTTGTCTCATCGCCACTGACAATCTCCATCTCTAGCAGTTTCTTGTCATCGTTGACTTCTGATTTCGATGCATGACCAGCAAATGCCATATTAGATGTTTGACATGACTTATTCTCCATTGAACTCATGAGGTTGTCCTCTGTTTGTCTGATGGTAATAGAAGCCATCTGGTCTCTGGTGAGTGGGTCAGTTGAGATATTCTGATCATTTCTTTCACTTGTTACAACCTCAATATCAGTATGTTTTGAGGCACTGTCAATAGATTTGTCATGCGCACAAGTGGACTCATCAGTATTGATGGATTCAATTGCATCTGGAGCTGGACAAATGAAGTCGCTGGAAGGATTTTCACCAGGATTGCTGCCCACATCTGACTGTTCATTTTGAACGCTAGGCACTGAGGCAATTTTCTTTTCATCTAAACCTCTGGAAGAATTCAGCACATCTTCATCGACATTTTCTTCACCATCTGAGACGACAACACAAACTGATTCCGAGTCAGTTTTCTTCTGCATGTCACCAGAACTAGTTTTCTTGAACAAAGACCTTAAATCGCTAGTCTGTGGCATTACAGTTAATGTCATAGTAGAAATGTTATTACAGTCACACTTGGAATCACACTTCATTCTTCCACATTCAGCTTGAGCATGTTCGGCAGAAGTTCTTGCTTTTGTCTGCTCTGGTTCATCATCAATTATGATCAGCGGCAGCTGGTTTATGGCTGTTTTCTCGGTAACACCAGAAAAATAACAGTCATCGTCCTCTTCTTGTTGACACTCTGTGTTTTGTTTTGTTTTCTCAGAGGATTCAACGGCCGGTGGGCCCCCAATGTTATCAAGCTCTACTTCTGATTGAGAATCATGCTGTGGAGATGCAACCTCTTTAGGAACTTCCCTGTGCTTGAATTTAGTCATAATTGGTTCTAGAACAATCCTTGGCTGTAAATTGAATTGGCTCAAGATATCTCTGAATAGTTCAGGTTTGGTTCTTTGATTGTTCTTATTGCAGGTGGTAGGCTTCTTAATAGCTGTCTGAGGTAGAAGGCCGAGGCTGCCAGTACGGTCCTCCATTCCAGTGGTCTCAGTGCTGCTTGCGAGAGCTCCAGACACTGCACGTGTCGTACTGCTGCTCAGATGTGCAGATTCGTCCTCGTTCCCTGTTTCTTCACCCACGGATTCTTCAGACTTGTCACTGTTGTTCTCCGGAGTCTGTATTGAGGGAAATCGACAATCAACCAATTTCATAATGACTTGAACAACAGCTCTTTGGGTCAACATGACCTAGGATTCATTGCACAAATAATTCCTCTTTTTCCTTGAAGAAATAAAACTGGAAGAATCAATCGGTCAAAATGAATATCGCATAGTCTCTCCTACCTCCTGATTATGGAATTTAGGGAGTTGGCCCCTTTTCAAGTCTCCATAAAAACGTTTCTTGCGCTGCCGATATGAGTATGGTTTCTCGCCACAATGAATCTGCATATGCATCAAAAGCCGCATTTCCCAAGCAAAAACTTTGCCACAAAATGGGCAGGGTAGTGGCCCTTGACCTCTGGTTTTGTCTTTCCGTAACTCTTTGTTTGGGGATCCTTGAGGTTTCTGCTGAAGGGGTACGAAAAAAAAAAAAAAAAAAATATTTAATACATATTTGTGCAGGGGCTAATCTATGTAATGAGTGCCTTCACCAAAAAATATTTCTAAAATAGGAAAATAAGTAAAAGTTCCTTCAAAAAGACATTATTAGCCTTGAAGGTGCTTATTAGGTTCCTGAATTTTCTGATTGTCTTCTGGTTGATTTAAAGTCATTTAAAACTATGAAAATGTAAAGACGGATGTGGATCATTCTTCAGGTTTTTGTAAGACACATACCGTATTTGGGTTGAGGTTACTTGTTGACGTCTTATCATCAAGCCTCTCTTTCTTCTCCTCCTCCCCCAATCTCATTCCTGCTTGTTCCATAAGCTTTTTTTCCCCTAGATATTGCTCTCTTTTCCTTTTCTTTTCATCCTGCAACCTACGTCCCTGGTGTGTCCTTGAGTGCTTCTTTAACCTCTTTTCCAGAACAAACTCTTTGCCACATACTTTGCACGGAAACATCCTCTTCGGTTTTGTAGCACTTGATGTTTCTCCGTCAGAGTCTGAAGCGTCTTTATTTGATTGCTCAGGAGCGCACTTAGATTCATCTGTGCCCCTTTTAGGAAGATCTGCACTTTGTTCTGCCTCATCTGTAGTGATTTGCGGTACATCAACAACCAGGTTAGATTCCTCACTTGATGGACTTTGTTTATCGTTGACCTTTTTTGATTCTTCATTTTTTTTTTTCAACTCCTTAGTGACTTCCTGTGTCTCAGTTGGGCGCTTGCGCAATTTCTTTTCAATCAATAAAAAAGGAGTCTGGGTTATTATACAAAAAAAAAGCTAAAAAAATTATCAGTGTCTCAGCAAGTATTCAGTAACATTTTCATATTCAATTACAAATCTAAAAAAAAACCAACCTGGTGGTAACCAGCAACAACCAGATAGGACTCATCACTTGATTGACTTGGTTTTGCGTTGACCTTTGATGATTCTTTATTCTTTTTTTTCGACTCCTTAGTGACTCCCTGTTTTACAGTTGTGCCATTATGCTTTTCGATCAGTACAAAGGAGTTTGGGTTATTATGTAGAAATAAAAGCTAAACAATTATCAGTGTCTTAAAAAGTATATAGTAACATCTACCTATTTAATTACAAATCTGAAAACCAACCTGGTAGTAAGGCTGTTGTGATTTTGTCAGGTTACTGTCAAGGAAGATTCCAAACGGACGACGCCTCCTCTTTATATTCCAGTGTTGAGAGCGAATGTGCGGCTTCAGCCATCCTTCACGGATAAACACTTTATCACAATGTGGGCAGGCGAACGTTTTCTTTAGCTCTGGCAAATTCTGTACTTCCGTAGTTTTAGGTACTGCCTCCGTATTTTCTTCTTTAGATGGCTAAGAGAAATACAAAAATCAAAAATTAATAGGAAAACATGAATTGAAATGATCACATATCCAGATCAAAATGATGCATTGTGTAAGCAGGTACCTCACTCTGGATTGGCATCTTAAGAGTTTTGCGTAATAAAGCCCTTTCAGCCTTATGGGACTTCATGTGGAAACGCAACCTGCTTGCCAAAGCGAAGACTTTGTCACACTTTGGACAATGGAGCTCACTTTTGCCAATAACTTTGGCCTTCTTCACTGCATCATTTTTTCTTTGCTTCTGAAAGAAATGCAAGTCCAATTAACAATGAGAGAAGCAAGGAAAGACATATGCAATGAGCTCCAAGTGTAATAAGCCCTGGATGTGAAAGTGAATGAATAATGTCTGTATGTTTTACAGAAGTCATACAAAGTCACAGCATATTTATACACGGTCTTTAACAGTGAACTTGAAAGCATCATGCACTGACACCGACACCAACACCAAAATGTCATAGCATTTCAATGAAAAATATGTTAGTGTTGTAAACCGCCAAACCACCCACAGAAATGACTCAAACGACTGAAAAACTATTTATTTCAAACTAATTTTATTAAAACCACTGCATTTCAACTGCACTGTTTATATACACAAATGGTACATGATAAAAAAAAAGGTTGTGATTTTCTTTTTTGTATATACAGGTAAAAAAAAGTTTTTTTATTTTTATTATATACATATTTACACATTTCCATTTGATGGTTCTTCTGGTATCAAGACCTTCATTATCTCACTTTTTACTTCTGCAACATGTTCTTCTGGCTCAAAATGCTCCAATTTAATCTGAGTTGTATTGATCAGCATATTGACCGGTCGGCTGAACCCTTTCGCCTCTAAATAGGCTTGTCGGTGGTTTATTCTAAGATGAGACCACAAATTAGAGGTGTTCTTCTGAGACGCCTTGCTGGACCCCTGGCTAACTCTGGCTGCACACTGATGGCAGAAGACTTCACCATATGCATCTTTTGAGAAGTAGTCCCAAACTTTGCTAAAACAGCGTTGTGGTGCACATGCCACCTGTGAATCAATGAGAAAAACATGCATAAGCTTTGCGTTACACTTTAGCTGTGATACTTGTTTGCATTAAATATATTATAAACATACTGAATGCCTTCAGTTGTAGAAATGGCTTTAATGACTTAAATGCAGGGGTTAAAGCAGACCTACAAAATGAAAATTATCCAAACATTTAATAATAATAATAATAATAATAATTGACTTGATAGTAACAACAAGAATTTAATAATAAAATTATCCAACAGTATGTTCTTCAGCTCACTGGTAATACTACAGTAGTCAACATTTGAAGTGGATCAAAAAAAGTTAATCAAAGTTGTCCTAAGACAACAGGTATTGTTCAAAATTCATGTATAACTTTGATGAAAGGTTCTGATCCACTTCAAATGTTGACTACAGTAGTTTTAATGCTTTATAGCCAGGGTATTCAACCAGGGGTCCCTCAGGATACACCACTGAATTATTATTTTTTTTATATTCCATAAACTATTTTCTCATAAATGGTCTTTTAAGCACTGCATGATTTAAAAATCTGCCAATGATAAACAGCAGTTGAATAAAATGCTATATATTACAACTATAATCAATAGTGCTTGATCCATCTTATCGCTAAAATCTACTGCCATAACCAGTCAATGTTTTCAGATAAATGTAACTAATGTTATACTTTTAGTCCCTGTTTATTTCTCTAGAGTGCAAATGTCAGATTGCCTTGTATTGATAAACATCCCTCAGCATTTCCTTCTTTTCATGTAGTAGATGACTAGCAATGTAGTACTATCAGCTGATAAAATTGGTACAGTTACAGTACATTTTCCTTGTTCTTCAATTCAGCTTTTGATAAACCCATAATCCACTCTTAAAGCTTGCCTTGTTCCATAAAATACACTGTCTGGCAGAAAAATGAACATGATTACTTAGCTATAGCTGATATGATTGTTATGCACAAAAGGCTGCAATCAGTTTGATCCCAAATCAAATAACCTGAACTGCGTGTGTTTCGAGCAACACACCAGCTCTTGTTTTCATAACTTTCAATTCTGACCTCAAACTCACCGTTTAAACTGCATCCGCTTCAGTAGTTGCTTTCTTGTTCTCTTCGTAGATTGGCTGTAGCTGTACAAACGTGTTCAGTTCATCCTAAGATAAGTGCTTACTATCTTAGAATTCATTGAACTACTATGGAGGGGTCATTTTTCATACACTTTGGTGCCAATTAGTTCACGATAAAACTGATGAACTTCTCACTTATAAAAGGCAAAAACGTATATATTGGCCAGAGCCAGACCAATGAATCGCCTACTATTTGCTTATTTTGAGATAACATGTATCGGCCAGTAACCATTAAGTGCTTATCCCCCACAAATTGTACTGACTGCTTTGTGTAAATGGATAGTAAATAAAGTCTATTTAAAGAAAGTTTACAATTGTTTTGTGAATTTTGAGTAAATGTTTCTCATTTCATCAAGTTCTTGGACATTTGTTATCATTGAATATCAGCCAACCTACTTTCTAGGTATCAGCATCGGCCATTAAAAAACCCATCTTGGTCAACCAGTACTTCAAAATGTGTGGTGTGAGATCTCTAGCTGTGCCCGGTTTATAAAAAAATTTTTGCCTCGTATTGTATCAAATAACATTATACATTTTACAGCAGTTTTAGATTTCAGTGATCAGTCACACAATGTTTACAAAGCCCAGATCTGTCCCACACATCACCCCAAATATTCAGAATAGTGGTTGATGATAGCTTTTTCAATGACTGATTTATTTTCCTCTATTTCTTTACATCCTTGATAGGGCTTATGTGTGAAGGAAAGAAAAAAAAAAAAAATCCATGTACTCATCTCTACAAACACTATTTCTTACGCTTGAGAACATGAAGTGCAATACCTTGGGTGGTTTCATCTTCACATCCATCATCTCATCGGGAAGGTTTACAAGAGCTTTGCCCGTGTGGGTCTTCATGTGCATGGCTAACTGACAGGGCCGAGCGAACACCCGATCAGGGCAGTGAGGGCAATGACACCGCATCTGGTTTGCTCCACCATTTTTCTTGCTTCGATGATGCACAGGGGTAGTAGTTCTGTTTTCTGGTTCATTATCACTGCTGTGGTCGCTCTCAGTAGACTCAGGCTCTTCTTCTTGGTCGGGTGCAGTAACTGCTAGCCGTTTGGGTGATGCGCTACTCCTGTTGGTGTGCTCAGAGCAATCCGACAGATCATCCACTATTCCTCTTGATAGCTGTGCGTGAGAGAAACACAACACTAACATTAAGCATGCATTAATTAGCCCTCCCATATTGTAGTGTTTTTTTCATGGTATATGACTAATCTACCATATTAGTACCTCTTCAATTTACAATTAAAAGAACTTTATTTTTTAGTTTTCTGTATATTAAGATATTTTAAAATTCTATATTAAAAACTGATATTACAATTGCATACTATTTTGTCCAAAGGAGTTAAAAATAAAACACTAAAAACTCAAATGAACTAAATGATTTAGGCATCACCACAACACAGTATCATTAATTTTTGTATTTGCTAAAATTAAATTTAACATGTGTTATTAAATTAGTTTTTTTTTTAATGTACCGGTAAGCATTAGAAGAAGAGGTAATCTACAGTAAAATGTAAATATTGGGGACATGAGCATGTACAATTAAATATACAATGTCAGCTCATATGGATAATAATAAAATGCTTATAATATCGGCTAACCAATATGGTCCTGTTACATTGTGCCCTTACCCTAGTGAATTTTAAATGGCATTTGCAAGATATTTTACTACTTAAAACGACATATTTCAAAGTGAATAAATATGTTCAATGTGAAAAATGAAGCAGAATAACAGAACGCTTCTGCTTCCCAATAAGACAAAAAATGAAAAGGGGTAAATTCTGTCATGTTGACTTCAATTACCGTGCTGATGTTTACCTGAGAAAGGGCTTGCTGTTTCTTCTTTTTCTTATTGTCACCGTAGAAGAACGCCTTGCGCCGGCGGTACTTGTACGGCCTCTCAGTGGAATGGATCCGCATATGAATCAGCAGCCTCTGTTCCTTTCCAAAGACTTTACCACAGTCTGGACAGGCGAAGGACATCCTCTGCCTTCTGTTGTACCCTCTCCAGTGCATGACCCTGGTGGTACCCGAAGTTGGATCAAAGTCCAGAGGGGCCATGTAACTTTGGGCAGAGTCCCAGGTCATACCGTCAGCCAGGCCATAGGAAACACCAGTGCTTGTCCCAGCAACGTCAGATCCCTGATCAGCGCTTTGAGGTAATGTAGTGGCGCTGTAGAGGGGGTGATCAGCAGTCTCAGTTTTGACTACAAGAGGTCCCGACTCTTGTCCACATCCAAAGTTGACAGCACACTCATCTTGTGGGGATGGATTGGACTCGTCTGGGATGGAAAGGGTAATGGGTTCTGATGGGCCTGAGAATTTAAAGAAACCAAACAGCAACCATTTGATGAGATCAAGTGCGACTTCTGTTTTCAACCCAAGAAACTAAGTAGCTGTAGGTGAATTGTGCAGATGTAACCCAAAAGGAAATGCTAAATATATTTAGTTTTTGACTGGAGATGTTTTTTTCCAGTGGACTCTAGAGGGGGGTGTCTCTTTTTTGCGCGCCCCCTCTACGTTTTGGAGAGAAAACACAACAGGCATACAAAACACACATCTGTGTTTACTTCGGCCTAATGCAGCTGCGAGCAATCATTATGGATCAGATGGGAAATATTTACACTTCCTGTATAATGATCATGCATTGCTGTGGAATACTAGAAGCTGAATGCACGCAGATGATCTCACCGAAGAGCACAAAACTGTGTAGCAACTAGCAACCAGCAACCATAGCCTACATGTCTCCGCCCCCAAAGTTTTCATCACATATTGCTATCGTATTTCGTTAAAAACTACATTAATCCCGGTGTCGTCCTACCTGGCCAGTCCGCTTGATTAACGTTAGCCCCCTCCATCCATCGGAGCCTCCGTCTCAGAATCTCGTTTTCTTTCCGAGCCCGGATCGTCTCTTCCTCGTACTCCAGCACCGTCCCGCCGACCATCTCCATGATCTGCTCCACCGCGGCCATCAGACGCTCGTTCAGCGCGCGGTGCAGAAGCTGCAGTTTCGTCATTGTGGCTGTTTTATCTTTGCAATTCAGCAGCAAAGAGAAACCACCAAACCGGCTAACTATCCCCGTTGCATGAACGCAGTTTGCCTTTCGCCTCCTAATCGCAAAGAAAAAAAGGCAGCCGGAAACAACTGACTGCCACCTACCGCACAGGAGAAATGCTACCGTTCGGCTGCAGAGCAAAAAGTCGTTATGCAAATGATTAGTGGGAGGGGCGCAAACCTGGCCGAATGGAAGTCAAAACAAAATGTAATTTAAACGTTGTTCTTTTTTACATACAAGAATAAGCACGGCTTTCAAACATTTAAAGTGTGTATGTCAGGTTACATTTCTTTAAATTTAGTACTGACATAAGTTGTCTGTGGCCAAACTGGGTCAACAAGTCAAGTTGGGTGGAGGCAGTGGAGGTCAGGTAACTACAGCCAGGAGGTTTCAAACTGGGGCCTCAGGGGGGTGCTAGGGGCTCCACGAAAGTGTTCAGAGAGAAATGTTGTAAATAATAATAATAATGAGATAATATGGCTCTTTAGTCTATATTTTATGTTTCTCTTCAGGTTTATACCATAGACTGTAAAAAAAAAAAAAACATGGTTTATACATCTATGGTGGGTAAATACAATTATACAATTTCACCTTAATAGAAAGTAAGAATGAAAATAATTTTTTCAGATTGAATATACATATTTCTAGCATTATTTTTTACTACCTAAATGTATATATATATAGTTAAGAAATGGGTCCCTCGCAAAGCAAATATCACATTTCGCTCCATGGCATCAAAAAGTTTGAAAGCCTCTAATCAACACTACAGGTCTATTGCAGTTATTTTTCCATTGCGATTAGCTTTGGGCGGTGCTGAAAAGTCATTGTGTATTTTTCTTTCTTTGTCTTTTTTTATGAATCTACATTTTACCAAAAAAAAAAAAAAAAAAAACTTTTGTTTAAAAGTATTTTAATTGAGCTAGCTGTGTTGGTGATGCTACTGCGACTGCGTGAGATGAACCTCCACAGATTATCTTCACAATTAATAAAATAAAATAAAAATCCATATTCTTTTGAGAATATTCCTTAAAATGAGTAGAGAGAGAGAGCCTTAGTGGGGTCACATCATCACAGGGCCCAACCCAAGACAAATGTACCCAGGTTTTCACTCCCGATACAAAAATGAACCATCATGGGATTATCGTTGCTGCTTTAAACCTGAGGTAACTTGGTATTAGTCACTACTGCAGTCAAAATATTTTTTACACAAATATTCTGAAAGCTTCTTGCACCACTTGAAGAACATTAATTTAATACAGTTTTACAGTAGTGACAATTACTCTAGTAACTATGGTTACTAACTACATGGTTAACTGTTTACATGAAATTTACATTGGTGGACCATTTACATAAATTATTTAATTTGTGCAAAATTATGGAAGATAAGCTCATTGAGCCTGGGAGAAATCTGGGGTATAGCCTACTACACGGGGACAGAAAGACAGGACAATGAAAGATGAATTGAAGAAACAGTACAAATAGAGTACCAATAAAAACTGAAGACACTAACATACAAAGAAAAAACAAGGCTAAATGCAGTAGCTAGACGATTATAGGCCATTTATGACATAATTACGGCATAATTTATAATCATTATAAATGCATTTCTTGCAGTGTTGTGGTGATTCAGTGCTTGAACTGACATGTTTAAATAAAACAATATGTGCTAAATGACATGTAAAATATTTCCAAGATAAGGCATCATTAACTGCATCCCTAGTTATACAGTATCCTCACATTAACATGTTCCTCAGATACAATAACTGAGATGTCAAATTACATTTCATCTAGTTTATTCAAGTGTTTGACAGTCATGATCTTCTCAAATTACATGATTTTCTTCTGACAATTTTGCAGCTTAAGTCAAAGTTTCTGTTCAGTCTACCACATGGATTCATTTCCTAATATTATTTAAAATATTCATAATATAATTTAAAAATCGTGATGTGTAGATGCACAGCTTAGGCCTGGAAAAATAATGGAAATGAATAAAATATTAAAATTAATTCCTTTCTAGTGAATATACATTTTTATAGTTATGCACTGCCTAAAAATATTTCAGGCTAGATACTGCTCTCTGTGGAGTATTTATAATAGTCAACATCAGTCTGGAAGTATGGTAACTCATGGTACTCTGTACAAAACACAAAGTGGTCTTCCCTCAAAGGGGAAAAGCGAAGCCATTCTTAGAGCGTTTCTTGGCTTACTGGAGACATTTGTGCACACATATTAACTGGAAAGGTCATAAAAACGTTAGTCAAACAGCATATCGGCCTTCTGTATTTTTTATGTAACATGGAAGCTTCTAACGTCCTTAAAATAATAAATATCCCAATATATCTGTCACAATGCGGTGTTCTTTCTCGAGGATCTGTCAACAACGATGCACTCGTCACTCGGCGGACAGCTGTTGGTCGTCTTCTAGCGTATGCGCTGCTGGTTCTTCATTGAATCTCTGGCACGTGCGCTCATGTCTCCTCATGTTCCCGCTCTGGCTGAAGGTCTTTGAGCACCAGTTGCAGCGGTAAGGCCGTTCTCCGGTGTGTGTGCGCATATGCATCCGAAGGTAGTCGAACTTGGAGAAGTTTCTGCCGCACCAGTGACAGATGAAGGATCTATCGTGTAATTTCTTGTGGAGCTGCAGCTTTGCAAAGTCCTTCAACTGCCTTCCACATTTATTACACTTATATGGCCCTTCATGATCCTGATCTTTCGCTGATGCCCTCCTAGGTTTGGTGAATCGCGTGCGAAGGCGATCCTTTCGCTGCAGTCTCCTCAACGTGGTTGAAGTGTCACTGGCTGTTCTCAGCTGGTGAGCGGGCTCTGAGTCTTGACACGGACCGGCATGGGCAGGGGTAGTAGTGACTGAAGATGTTATTGTGATGATGGTGTCCTCGGGCTCAATCTTAATCCTCGGTGTTGAAACAGAGGGCAAAGTCACATCCCACGTCTCATCCGTACTCGAGCTGTCGAACTGAGGAAAGAGTCGTTGCTCACCTGCATTTTTTTGATGCGCCGACTCCCTGTCCTCTGCCTCTGTCTTACAGGATGAAACGGCATCTAGTATGCGTGGCTTCAGTTCACTAGGTGAATCTTGACTCTGGTCATCGGCCTCCGTTTGCTGATCCTCTAGGTCTTCTGATTCGATTGGAGACGTGTACCCACGTGATGGCAATTCTTTGGGTGAGGCTTCATCAGGAGAGACATAGTGGACTTGTCCTGTATGGTGAAAGCAAGAAAGGATGAAAAAACAGTCCTTACTTCAGTTATTAGTTGCAGTATTGGTCATTTTAAGAGAAGCTAGGGTCATTATTATATTCATGAAATGCATACAAACATAAGTATATCAGTTCTAAGCAACATGAGGATGTAGAGAGTGACCTTTTTGGGTGTGGAATTAAATATTTGTAATGGCTGAACGTTTTATTCAATTGAAACCTGTTTGACAGACTGCTTGGTGTCAAAGTTAAAAGCGCTACTGAGGAATTACATTTCACTAGGGGTGTAAAAATATATTGTGTCACAATATATCGCAATACAGAAATGCAACAATATGTATCGTGGATAGTGTGAGATGTATTGTGTATAGGTCACGCAAAATGAAAATTACTGTGCATGAAAAAAATTCACGTTTAAACTACTATATATAATGTTCAATATAATGGATAATAATGCAATGGGGGAATATTTGTGGGTCCTGATAATGCCAAATGTCTTATGTTAACAGTAAAAAGTGGCCAACATTATTTTAAATATATCTAGTCAGTGAAAGAATGCAGCAAATGAGTGTCTTATGCTTACCACAGCTGCCTTTATTTGATCAAAAATACAGTAAAAACAGTAATCGTGTTACATATTATTAATACAGTGTAAAATTATTGTTTTATATTGTAATATATTCTAAAATGTCATTTATTCCTGTGATATCAAAGCTGAATTTTCAGCATCATTACTCCAGTCTTCAGTGTCACAAGTTCCTTCAGAAATCATTCTAATATGATGATTTGATGCTCAAGAAAAATTTCTTATTGTTATCCATGTTGACAACAGTTGTGCTGCTCAACACTTTTGTCAGGATTTTTGATGAATAAAGTTGAAAAGAACAGCATTTATTTGAAATACATATTTTTTTTTGTAACAACAAACATCTTAATTGTCACTTTTACCTAATTTAATGTGTTTGTGCTGAATAAAAGTATGAATTTCTATAAAAACAATTTAATAACCCTGAATATTTGAAATGTAGTGTATATGTTCAGCAAATGTATGTTTGAATTCAGTTGTTTATACCTGTACAGTACATACCTGATTTGTGTGATTGTTACTCTATTCATTATTTATAAAAAATAAAAAATAAACACTCTCTTTTCCTCTCTCTCACCTCACTGGTCTTGTCGTATCTAGCAATCAAAATACAACATCATCATAATTAATCATTTTATTGTATGGATTGCAAATTCCTATATTTTTACCTGCATTGATACATTCACGTCCACAAACTGACATTAAATAACTGATAACTTAATAATACAAACAAACAAACAAACAAACAAACAAAAAAATCAGTAAAAAAGATCAATTAACATTGGACTGGTCAAGTTTTCATAACATCTTTCCTATATTTCCTCTCCGTGTGACCCTGCAGCTGTGGCCACTGTCACTCTCTCCTCCATCTTTCTCTTTTTATGAATATAAATGTGTTATTATCCTCAATGAATTGAATATCCATTCATCAGACTATGTTAGAATTATATTATTGTTGTATGATTGTAATTGCTGGATACGAGAAGGGCTGCCAGTGAGGTGACAGAAACTTAGTGGTAAATAAATGACGTCTACGCTTCTGTGTCAGTCAGTTTCACTATTAAAATGCCGTTGACGGGAAAATGCACCCAGCCTGGGTTGTTTAAGAGTGAATTTACCGTTTAAAAGCGCCTGATTCCTCCTCAGCACATCACTCAGCTGTTGTTTCAGCTTCGCGTTTTCTGATCGTGTTTGGGCTGCTTCCTTTTGATAGTCATTCACCGTCGCTTCCACCTCCACCCAAATCTCACGAATGACAATTGACATTCGCTTCATCAGGTTAGAGTGTAACTTATCTAGTCTTGACATTTTACCGAAGTATAAAAGAAAACAAATTCGATAAAACACTCGGATAAAAGCAACTCACTACACTTGCTTTTTCTTCTCTTGTTTTAGCTATATACGCTAACTCTAGATGTAAATTACTGCCACCTACTGTACTGTAGCATATTCACGAGTAGACATATTCACAGCCCTGGATAATATCAAATCTTCAAAGTATTTTTCAATACCAGGTTTATATATATATATATATATATATATATATATATATATATATATATCCTTTTTTTAAGGAAATATATGAGTGAAGATTATTATTGTAATTACTCAATTTATTGTTTTAAGATATTTGTATGTTTAGTGTCTGTCAGTGACCCTTATTTCATTCAGATGACTGGACATAATCTGAAAACACCTTCATCCATACACCGTTAGCAACAACTTTGAACCATTATAGGTACGGTTAGCTAATCATGTACTGCACTCCCTTTTTTTTTAGGGCCATGCGCCCCTTGGCCCCTATTGTTTTCCTAAAAGATTATTCTTTTCTTTTTTCCTTTTCAAACTCTCGAGCACTTTTAGGGGCCTAGTACAAGTTGACATTGGGGGGTCCTGGGGGGGCTCTGTGGCACACTCTTTTATGTGGTCATTTTTGAGGGGCTCCGTAGCGCACTCCTTTTCACATACAGTAACCAAAATTCACACGCTTATAGATCTCATAAAGCTGAAAAAATGTAGCACTCATAGTCAAACGCCAGCCCTACAGGAAGTCGGCTATTATGGGTTGTTTGAAAAACACATGTGCTGCATCCTGAATCAAATACTTCCCTACTATATAGTATATGAAAAACAGTACGCCAAAATACATCATTTGAAATTTGGAATTTGAAATACTTTTCCAAGGGGATTTATCATATCGCCACCAAACTCGGTCAACATGAAGCCAAAATATTGAGGATGCTAAATTGCGAGCGGATTTTTTATATCTCGAACGGTTTAGCCGTGGCGTTAAAATGGGAAACAGGAAGCGTGTTATAACTTCTACATACATTGACTAATTTTGATGAAACTTTAGCTGTATGTTCATTGAAGGAGTGTGATCATATGGATGTAGCAGCAGGAAGTGTATCACTTTAAAAATGTTTTGAAATTGCCCTTGTAAGGCTGGAAACTCACGCTGCTATTTTGAACCAATAATCGGAACAAAAGGCAGTTGAAGGATGACGTGTATAATTCAGATATTTATCTGACTCCAATATAATTAATCTGACTCCATTAAAGTTGTTGCTATTCTTTAACCTCTTATTCTTTAAAGTCTCTTAAAAACCTCTTTAAGTCTTTCTTAGAACTGATAGGAAAACGTAGGATTTAACCTGAACGTTTAGATAACGAAAGTTATAATCACTTTAGCTTTCAACGTAATCAGTGATAAAAGGAAAGATTCCCAAAGCCTTTAAAGCAGGCAAAGTCACATGTTTAAATATACAGACAGTGGAATGGAACAACATACTGTATAGAAAACTTAGTTGTAACAAATAATGCACTGTCATGCAGAAGAGGCTGTAAAAGCCTTTCTTGTGGTATAAGGTTACGCACCGGTGTGCGGGAGTGGCAGGGTTAAAGCCATTCTCCTAGATCAGCAATTACCTTTCCTTCTTATACCCTGAGCAAAGTATTGTTAAACATGAGTGGAATACCAACACCAAACCCAACGACAGGAAACCAAAAGATGAGGCAAATGGGTAGTGATCAAGAGGGGACATTAACATTAACATATTCTCCTCAATGCATGTTTAACCAATAGTACCTAGATTGTACATTAGGATACTTTAATATCTCTATTAAGTTCACCACCATTCATTTCAGTTTATAGGCTGTCAGATGAGACCAAACATGGCATAGTTACATATTAGAACACACTAGTAAATAAACAGTATGTAGTTGAAAGCATATGTCCTGTGAAGCAAATGGTACAGACGTGTCATTGAGGTGTAAATGACTCCGTCTCTCCCGACAGAACCATCCTGTGTCTGGAGTGTCCCAACAGTCCTCAATCAGCATATTGATGAAATCCCTGCACTAGACAGGCATTAGCATACTGTGATGATGAAGGCCATTGTGCCACGTTTAATTCACATGTATACCTTTAAAAGGCTTTTTGAAGTACTAGGGCAGTAAAGAGTTCTGCCCATTTTTGCTCAGCCCTACACCCTCTTATTTTTACCCGATAACTTCGTCAGAACAATGTCAAGACACAGCAAATGCAAAACTTTGAAAGGATTTGTGATATCTTAAATGCTGTTGCCATGGCAACGTGTCAAACTTTAATATTCTTTTTGGGTGTTCTTGAGACGCTTCAAATTGCTTGAAACTCGACACATACGTCTACTGTCGGCCAGTAGACATGGGCAAAGCCTTAGAAACAGGCATGGAGGATCTTCTGACAAAAGTTGGGGTTAGTTTTACCTACAGTCGCCAAACTCGGTATATGTATTGTCTTCACCGAGCCGGACAAGTTTCTAACTGACACTTATTAGCTTCGACCAACAGGAAGTCATCTATTTTGGTTTGAATGTGTGTTTCTTTAAAAATCAGGCATTTTAAGTACTCCTCAGACATACATGTATGACATGAAATTAATCTAAATTTAAATGATCTCATGGATGTGGCTGTTGTTGTTCGTGGTCATAGTGGCACCAGCTTCTGCAGTAAATGTGGCATATCCAAACGACTTATAATTTATGATGTATGATGTAGTCCTTTTATATTTAACCGCTTTAAACGCAATGCACAGTTTTCCTAAAGCCAGCGGGAAGGTGGTGGGCCAGTCATCATCACTTATTGCAGCTATATTTTATCCTGTTTTAATAGATGTTTAAAACTAAATAATGCCTATAGTAATTCTGAATTTTTTTACAATGGCTTTTCACGTTGTTCACTCACTATCATTCAAGTAAAATCCGGTCAAGTATTTTTGCAATTAAATTTAGATGAATTACTCTTCTGAAAATTGGATATATTCATGTCTGAACAGTTACTCTCTAAACTTTCATGATCCTGGAATATTGCTTACTTAGTTAAGCCTTCAAGTAACACATTAGTTTAATTATAGGCAAACTTCATCCGTCTCAGAGGAACAGATGTTTCTGTCCATTTAATGGCTTAGTCTTTAATCATAAGATGGCTGATTGCACTGCATGTAATCACATCTTTCTGTCTCAGTTATTAATTAGGTTCTGAGCGCAGTAGCCCTTATCTAAAACATGTCTGCCGCTGTCTGTCTGTGAAAGAGTTTGTAGTCTGGCTCTGGCTCACAAGGACACACAGAAGTCTCTGTCTTTTTAGTTTTCATTTCAGAGGTCCTGAACTTCACAATGACACCAGGCCTCGAGTGTCATGTAATCTGGTACATTTAGTGACAGAAACAATGTAGTAAAAACATTAGTAGCAAAAGATGATGATTAAAGGAATTATGGGAAAGGGTGTTTTTCTATGTAATATAGGTTGTTTTTTTTTTACGTCTTTTAAGGACCTCCACTTGAATGAACATGCATCAAAAAGGTTTAAAGGGATAGTTCACCCAAAAATTAAAATTCTGTCATCATTTACTCACCCTCAAGTTGTTTCAAACCTGTAAGAATTTCTTTTTTCTGCTGAACACAAAAGAAGATATTTTGAAAAATGTCTGTAACCAAACAGTTGATGGACCCCATTGACTTCCATAGTATTTTTTTTTTCCTACTATGGAAGTCAATGGGGTCCATCAACTGTTCATTTTTCAAAATATCTTCTTTTGTGTACAGCAGAAAAAAGAAATTCTTACAGGTTTGAAACAACTTGAGGGTGAGTAAATGATGACAGAATTTTCATTTTTGGCTGAACTATCCCTTTAATGTGAGTTGGGAGTCTCATGGATTTTACTCCCATCCTTATCGCATTCTCAAGTGCTATTACCATCACGGTCAAACAAGAGGCTTGCCAAGCAGACAGAGACACAACCTTTCCCACTTAGATCAGATTTAGCAATTAAGTTATTTGATTAGATTGTGTAATTAAATCCCACAAGGTTAAGTGTGCACTACATCTCGTCGTCTCCACTCTCTTTTCTTTGTGACATTTAACCTTCACTGGTCTCTCTCAGTCCCTGAAGACGCATTTGGAAGTAAGGGACTAGTTTATTTTCATTAGGTACATTTAAATTAACTGTTCATTTAAGCCTTCTTGCTTATTTGTTAACAGCAGGGATCCATTTAGCAAATCTCAACCTTTATATGTGGGCTCCGAGGTAAAATAATGAAATTGCTGGTTATTACCGTTCAAAAGTTTGGAGTCATTCATTAAGATTTTTTTTATGTTTTTGGAAGTCTCTTATGCTCACCAAGGCTGCATTTATTTGATTAAAAAAACTGTAAAATATAATTACAATTTAATATATTTTAAAATAGTCATGTGATGTCAAAGCTGAATTTTCAGCATCATTACTGTGTCACATGATCCTTCAGAAATCATTCTACTGATGATTTGATGCTCAAGAAACATTTCTTGTTATTATCAGTGTTTATCACAGTTGTGCCGCTTATTTCGTGGAAACAGATACAGGATTTTCAGGATTCTTTGAAAAATTGAAAATTGAAATATTTGTACAATGTTTTTGCTGCCCCTGGCTCACCCTTCCCTCTGTCTGGCTGCATTATGATTCACTTTTCAACATATTACTTGATTTTCTGATCATGCTCAGTTACACAAACATATAGGCTATATGCCAAGCATGTTGTCTAAAACATGTCCTTATGCTTTGTTAGTGTCTCTGCCGTTTCTTCTTGTTCATTTGTCCTCTTTTCAGAAAGCATGTATTCGATCAGCCCCTCCTTTTTCCGTCTGTTGCACAAAAATATCCCTTTTCACTGTCTAAACCAGTCTGTCTCTGCAGCTCCCATTAACCTGACTCACTCACACACACACTTTCTCTCGCCGTCTCCTCTCCTCCACAGCCTTTTAATAATGCATGCTGCTATAAAATTCAAATGAGATAGATTTTTAAACACACCAGTGAAGTCTGAGCGCACACTCTCTTTCTCCCTCCATCCTGCTGCATCCCGGCCCCTCACTGTCCTCCTCGCCTAACAACCGTTGCCCTGGAAACTGTAACGTCCTGGAGACGTATGCGGTATAGAGGGAGCAAGGAAACAGCGGAAAGGGAAAGAGCGTGTTCCAACAACAGGCACACGGAGTCTCAAATGTATTTATAATGACAGAGGAGTGGCATAATGAGGGACAGTTTATTCACTGGACTCATTGATGCATAATCAGTGTTGGTACAGAGCAGAATAAGGATCAATACTGCAAGATCTATCAAACGCTTCGGTTCAGATACAGCGTACATCACATATTATTGTTCCAAAGCAATTCATTAAGGCATGCACAGGCAAATCTGCACAAAATCAGGATTATATTTGCAACAATAGTTATCATAATGCCTCTCAAATCATTTCATGTCACAGAGGAATCTTGAGTAGCACGGGTGCTTTCACCAAAATGCTGATGAATTTGTAAAGGAATGTTTAATAAACACAAATAACGGATTTATTCTTCACACCAAAATACAGAACAGCAGGTAGAACTTGTAACCCAGAGAATTGGACTCGGCTGTAATCTTGAAACATTTCAGAATTGATATTACGCAGCACAGGCAATCTGTAATCAGTAAGCAAACATGCTTGTATAAGGTCAAAGTTTCAGCAAAGCACAAATGGCATAGAAAACAAATGGGCTGATTTCAAAATACATACCAATAAAAATACTCAAGAGTGTGAAAGCACTGCAGTGTTAACAGTCAAGAGTTGCATTACGAACACTGTTCATGTCCATCAAAGAGATTCAGATTACCAGATGCAATTGGAAGCGGTACAAATATGTACAGACACATATATACATACACACACACACATATATATATATATATATATATATATATATATATATATATATATATATATATATATATATACAGGTAAGCAGGTTAAATACAAATAGCTGAGCAGAACAATTCAAGAGAACAAAAGTCAAGCTGGCATTCACTGACTGCACGCAGTTGGATCAAATGTGCATGCTACGGTCATTCCTATTTGAGTGGTGGGGATGTGAAGTGGCCGCAGATGGAAATGTATCAAAAAGACAACTGTAGCTGCTTCTGTTGATGCAAGCCAAGCCCACTCCGAGACCCCAAAATGGAGGCCTCTCACTACCCAAACTGAGTCAGCATGCTTATCGACATCATACTGCTTGTGATACTGAATAATTTGCATTAGATACAGAACATTTACAAAGTGCTAGCATAGGTTTTGCCTTGTAAAAAAATAGTGTTCCAAACAAGTGCTCCCCATCTCTGTCAAAAAGCTGTGGACATCAATGAAACAGAATCGCATTCTGCATGCAAGAGACCTGAAACCATGAAAATGAGGGATTTGTGATATCATCTGTAAAAGAACTCCAAATATGTAGGGATGCACAATAATTGGGTATCGTGTCTGTTATCGTTTGGTAGTATTTACATTGATCAGTCAGTCAATATTAGATTTTTCTTTTTCTTTGGATGATTTTGAATTTGAATTGTGCATGCTCATTTCCTCGGTTTTTATATTTATAAGTTGTTCATGTTTAATTTGATCAGTTAGTCAATATTTAGTTGTGTACGCTCATTTCATCGGTTTTTAGATTTATCAGTCGTTGTATTTAATCGGTCAGTCAATATTGGAAATTTGTTGGCTGATATTGAGTATTTAATTGTGCATGCTCATGTTTTAAAATGTAATTTATCAGTTATTGTATTTTATTAGTCGGTCAATATTGGACATTTTTTGGTCAGATTGTTCTCGCTTTTAGATTATTTAGATACATTTAGATTAACTTTGTCATCCCAGTTAAAGTTAATCTTTAAAAACATTTCTTAAATGTAACCTTGAGTATTCATTTTAAGCACAATTTTTTTTGTTGAGCCTAACTGTATTTTTAGCTTTTTATTCTTTATTTAATTACTTCGATAAAATTGTATAGAATTAGAAAATTAGCCACATATCAACTCTCCGCCAATTATCAGATTATTGGTATGTACTAACATTTTAATATTGGTGCATCCCTGCATATATATGCCTTCTTAAAAATGCATTCATGCTCTTATTTCCCACATGCCCACCTAAGCTGGAGTCTTGGCAGCATCTGAATTTTGGCACAGTCGGTGTGGCCTAACTAGGAATGAATCAGGTATCATTATGTTGAGCAATACAAATCATTCCACCAAGCAAACAGTTTCGGGCTGTGTAAAACGATTCGTCATAATCAAAACGTCCTAGCGTTCCTGCTGAATGTGCTGAAAGAGTCTGATTCTATTGTAAACATTACGGTGTAAAAACATGAGTATCATCATTTTTCCTCATACTGGTAAAACACAATAATAAATCAATGGTTCGTATTATGTTTGCCTTGAAGGATCTGGCCGAGCATAGCTGCAAGGAAGAGGGGAGGGCATGTTGGCAAGCGTTACGATATTGGCTTCCTCACACACACACACACACGCACACAAACACACACACACACACACACGCAAGCAAGCAGCCAATCAGAGGCAGCTAGGATCCCTCTCAACACTACTGCATTCCCTACATCTCCCCATCTCTGGGGTATCTTTTCATCTGAAGCCACCGCCCCCCCTCCTCTCTTCTCTCTCCATCCTTCCATCTGTGGGAAACAAAAGACTGCAGCTTGGTCTCGATCCCGCCCACTTTCTCTTCACCTCTCCCTCCGTATAAGATTCTCTGATACATCATTTTTTTGTTTATGTGCATTAACCTGCATCCTAATACCTGTGCTCTGTGTGTGAATATTAAGAACAGAAAGAGAGAACTAAAAATAGAGAGGCGACTGTGCTGTTCTTCCACGTCGTTTCATTCCTTTCCTTTGAGACAATCATCGTGTCTGATAAAAAAAATCTGTTGATGGATGCCAATACAGAAGGCATCTGCTGATTTATACAATCGATTACATTTTAATCTGAGCTTTTCTTTATGGATTCACACTTCTGAGCAAACAAGGGGGTACTAAGCTGAACTTGTGCCTAAAAGACTTCTAATCTTTGTCCAAAAAACAAACAACAAATCCTCTCCAGCAATTATTTTCCTCCCTCAAATCCTCAAGGGGTGCGCGGCGAATGAAATGAGATCATCTTTGTGGTCTCCTTAATGACATCATCTGAAACGAGGAGTCCTTTGTTGAAAATAAAAAAACCAATATGCATGCCTTGCCACTTCACTCGTGATCCCGCTGAGTGCGTTGTTTCTGAAAGTTCTGGCATGGTAGAAGATAAAGGTAACATCCAGCTTTAGAGTCTTCAGACAGAGTATAAAACAGGTGAAAAAGCATTCAGGAGCATTCAGATGTAGAAAGATGAATGACACATGGAAGAAGAAAATGGTCATCGTGTACTGGTTGTTGGGTGTGAAGTTTAGTCATGAATTTTCCTTCATCCCGAGCGCTGTGATGGCCGTCAGGTCTTAAGTATTACTGAAAGAGAAGAAGAGGTGTTCAAAGAGTGAAGCAAAGTGAATTCAAGCAAAATGACGATGATGATGATACTATTACAACTCAATAACAATTCAAATATAAAAAAGTCGCTGTAAACCTCTTGCGTCTACTCAAGAGGAGAAACAACAAACAAGATTGCTTTATACAAATATTATGAATTGATTGCAATGACTTTTATTTATTATATATTTCAATAACTTTAAACTGTTACAACAAAGTCAGCTTGTGATGTTTCTGTTCTCTAGCATTGTATTTTTTTTATTAAAGCATAAGTATGAGTATATGCAGTTGTACAGTAGATGGATTTTCAACATCTTTAAAATAAAGCAGGATACAAAGTTATATACACTACCATTTTTTTTTTGGTTGAAAGAAAGATCTTAATGCTTTTATTCAGCAAGGAGGCATTAAATTGATCAAAACTGACATTTATAATGTTACAAAAGATTCTATTCATCAAAGAATCCTAAAAAATCCACAAATATATTAAGCAGCACAACTGTTTTCATCATTGATAATAAGAAATGTTTCTTGAGCATTCTTTCTGAAGGATCATGTGACACTGAAGACTGGAGTAATGATGCTGAAAATACAGCTTTACATCACAGGAATAATTTATATATTTATATATTTAAATAGAAAACAGTTATTTTAAACTGTGATAATATTTCACAATATTTCTGTTTTTGCTAGTAAATTTTTGCTGTAAATGCAGCCTTGGTGAACATGAGACTCCTTTCAAAACATTAAAAATCTTTCCAACCCCAAACATTTGAACATTAGTATGTCATATTTCAACTCCTTAAATGACAAGAAATTACATCTTAATCTAAACAGCAATCCTTCAAAATATAATATCAGATGTTTAAATGGGTTACCAGTGAAAAAAACAATTTACAAACTAAAGAAACATTATTTTGGTCCCTGAAATGGTCTCAACAAACTTAGATCCTTTAACAACAGGCCCACGATCAAACTTACCTGTAATCAGATCTAAATCAAATCCTCACGAGCTAAAGTCAATCTGACATTGACCCAAATCACAAAGTCAGCTCTAGGCTTACATTCAGTTTCACATGCTCTGGGCTCATGGGAAGGATACTCACCACCCCAGTTGATGACGATAGTAACAATAATGATGACTATCCCACCCACCAGCGACACGATGGACAGGACCTTTGCATTCCGGCCAAGACGGCGTGCGCCATCCACGTTGCCCTGCTGCAGACTGTTACGAGACTGAGATTGGAAAGAGAAGTTGAATGAACAGATATACAAGTAGAATAAATAATTCCATTATCATAAGAAAGAATTATGCAAGATACAGTTTCTTTGCCAGTAAGAAATGTTTTCAGTTTACTCTCCAATGGCAAAAAAGTCACTTTCCGAGTTGCAGATTCTTGCATACACAAGTGAAATCGCAATCCCTCCTTACTCGACAGAAACTGTATCCAGACATCCCACCCCACGAACACACAAGCACACACACCATCACTGAGAAGGTCAAGCCGACGATGTTGATGGGCCAGACAGGGCAGAGGCAGGCCAGAATAGCCCATATGAGATAATCGTTGGGTTTGGATCCGTCTCCTCCAGCGTCAGTGGCTGCGCTGGGCTGTCGGGTGAGCGATGGTCGAGGTGACCCCGCGTAACTCAGTGACCCGGAGCGGCTGCTCAACCTGGCGCGCCCGTTTGCATGTGCGTGGTTCGGTTTGACATGCTGCAGACGAGGAGGAGAAGCAGCGGTGGGACAACTGTCGATAGGAGCCGGGCAAACACCATTACCTGTGTGATGGTGTGATGGCGAGAGAAAGAAACACGTGAGACATCGGGCCAGACATTGGACGGATACATAAACCTGCATTTCAGCCTGTCCATTTTAAAAGAAGTGATTCTTCCATTTGTTTCCAAAGGCACAAACGTCTCAGATTTTATTGGTAGATAGCTGCATCTGACTCATCTACTTGCTGAGAAAAACAGACAAGAAAAGAGAGTGGGGGAGGATACAAATCCTGAGAAGAAAAGGGAGTGAAAGTAGATTGAGGCTCTAAATCATGTCCTCATGACATCTGGTCTAATCTAATCTAAGCTTAACACTCAAGGAAATTGAGAGAAAAAAAATGCTGAAAGGTCATCAAAGACAGAAGGGACAGCTTGTACATCACAGTGGGATGTACAAGCCCAATTTATAATGACCCCCCCCCCCCCCCCCCCCGGTAATTATAAATTGTAAAACTATTTAATAAACAAACAAAATGCAAGACTGTAAAATATTTTTTAATTAAATGGTTTTTTACTTATTTCCATCTTCTCGTCAATGACTGTCAGGTGATCTTGGGGTGGGGCATCCTGAGAGGGAACGGAGTCTACAGCAGGAGTGGGTGTTGTTGCGAGGGTTGGATCTTGCTGCTCATTTTTTATTGGCTGAGAGGAGATGGCGGTGAGGTCTGACTCTGTGCCTGGTTGCTGACTGGCCTCTTGCTCCGATTGTTGCTGTTGCTGTTCTTCCACCTCTGCACCAGGGGCAGCAGTGGGAATGCTGGCGTCAGCATTCAAATCCATTCCCAAGATGTTTATGACAACTTATGTGTGGCAAAATCAAGCTTCTATGTCCGGATTCTGAATTGTTTAGAACTGTTGGGTAAAAGTACAATAAATGAAACCATATAAGGCATCACATAAATTATATAATGCTCATTCACATGCCACTTATATTATGAAGTCAATAATGAACACTACCATTCAAAAGACTGGGGTCATTAAAGGTGCTCTAAGCGATGTTGGGTGACGTCACTTCTTGTTGACGTTCAAAGTATTGTCAAACAAAACGGAGGCTAGCTCGACCCTCCCTCCTCCTCATCCCGTCCCCGTGTAAATTAGGGACTTTGCGCTTTTCCCTCTTCTTTGTTATTTGTTCATCGGAACGCCGTCTCTTTGGTCGTGTGTCGGCCATATCATTTTAACGTTAGTCGTTGTCGTTGTCTAGGACATCTCTCCTCTAGCTAACTTCCCTCTTCATGCTTCTCTCTCCTCCACTCCCCACACCCCCCTTCATGTCCACCCCCAAATCATTCTTGTCGGTTATTGGCTGGAACACTTTTTGTTATGTTTCGTGGTCCAGGCTGGGCCAGTTTGTTTTTCTTGCCATTTGTGGATCCTGGGCTGTCTACAGAGACTGCGGGTTTTTTTACAGTGTGTTCAGGGGACAGGCAGCTAGCGGATAGTGAGGAGATGTTTGCTGTATGTGACAAAAAATGTTTTGGCCTAAAAAACGCGTGACATCGCTTAGAGCACCTTTAAGAAATGTATATTTTTATTCAGCAAGGACACATTCAATTGATCAAATGTGACAGTAAAGACATGTATCATGTTATAAAAATTTTAAAAATCAATTTCAAATAAATGCTGTTCTTTTAAACTTTCTATTCATCAAACAATCCTGAAAAAAAGATTTCAGGGTTTCCACAAAATCAAGCAGTACAATTGCTTTCAACATTTGTCAGCATATTAGAATGATTTCTGAAGCATCATGTGACACTGAAGACTGAAGAAATGATGCTGAAAATTCAGCTTTGATATCGCAGGAATAAATTACATTTTCAAATATTTTCAAATAGAAAACAGTTATTTTGAATTGTAATCACATTATTACTGTTTTTACTGTATTTTTGATCAAATACATGCAGCCTTGGTGAGCATAAGAGACTTACCGACGTCTTACAGACCTCAAACCTTGTACCCCTGTCTACCTGCTTAAAGGGTTTACTGGCAATTTACACTGTGTGTTTTCAAACCAGTTTCCCAAACACTACCCTTGTCTCCCACGTACTGGTTTGAAAGACAGATTGTCACGCCCCAAACTCACAGTTTGAACCAACGTGATTTTGGTTTCTAAAACATACAGAGCAATGATTTGATGTGCTATAGAGCTACAGTGTCTACATTATTTTTAAGGGGATTTTTTTTTTTTTTTTTTTGCATATTAAGCTGAAACAGGACCGTTTACAAAACCTTTAAGATCTCACCAACATTAAACCTACATTAAGTTGCTGGTAAAAAAAGCATTTGAAGAAAATAATATCTAATCAAAATCACTATATTCTTTACTCCATGATTTTAGCAGGGTATGGCTTAATTTTTTTTCAAGTCAACTGATCTTGGGGCTCTGCACCTGTTTACCTGCCTACAATGAATCTCCCTCACAGCAGAATCTGTCCTGAGAAATGAAAAATAAAGCCACCACAACCAGCTTTATTCGCGTGCTATCACCTCATCATAGATGTGAATGATTTCTGTGAACAGCAGGCTAACCTACGATAGTTGCTGGATTACCTAAAACTACACAACACATTGAATTTAAGGTCTCCAAAAACTAGCACTCTGTCACACCCAAGATCCCAGAAATCAAGATCCAAAAAAAAAAAAAAAAAAAAACGAATCATATTCATTACATTCAGATATCTAAATTCAAATATTGATTACTTTAAAGTCCACACGAGCATCGGACGTATCAATGTCTGTGAGAAAACAAAGAGCATCAAATGACACACCCATATCTGCAACTGTATATATATATATTTTATATAACCTTTATATATATATATATAACCTTTTATGATTTATGACAGATACATAGGCTACTAAATAAACACTGCAACTGACTTGTACACCATGCGGCCGTTTAACATGACGCTAAAATCAATGGAATAATCCATCAATCCCACATGAACGACTTTCCCCTTTGCCTTTCATCTGTCTCACTCTTTGAAATAGAAAGAGGTTTCTGTCTAGAGATGAGCACACAACAGACACACACGGGACACGCAGCCACGCGTCTTCTGCACGAATGCCAAATGGCAATATATAGCCTATTTCAATGTTCAATGTATTATATATCTCATCATTAAAAGAGAATAGTGGTGACAGATGACATAAGAAAAGTGACACACCCACAGGACCCGATAAAGACTGATGCGAGAATCAAAATGCCAGTAATAAACCACAGCAGCATGCAGATCTTAAGTATACTCACCTTAATCTAGTGCAAAACAAATTCAAAAATCATTACAATCCTTCTCATTTTGAATTTAAATAAACACTAGGCATAAGAAAGTTTCAGATGGTGCAGCAGAATTAAGATTTAAAAAGGTGTTGATTTACGCTATACAAAGCTGCTTCGTTTTAGTATAAAAACGTGTGGTGATCTGTCTGCATATGATCCTGTGCCTGTATGACTCTAGTCTCTCTGTCTTCTGTTCTATCTGCATGAACCTGTGTGCGCGTGCTCGGCTCTGTGTATGCGTGCGCGTTTTTCTTTCTTTTTTCTTTTTTTCTTTTTGGTGGTTTACTTGTAGAGAACCTCTGGATAGTGGTGTGGATCTTGATTCATCCCAGTGACTCGAATCTTTTGAGTCGACTGAATAAAATAATTCAGACACATGATTCTTGAGTTACATCGTTACATCAGTAGGCCTAGGTTGTTTTCGCAGTCATACACAGTGACAAAAAAAAGTAAAAAGGCAGATTTTGTTGTAATTTGATTATGATGCATAATCTCTGCTTTTAGAGACTGTCAGTGGATCTGTTAACATTTGTTATATAAAGGATAAGTCTTTTATTAAAGGATATACGAATTCGAATGTGAATAGGTTGAGTTTAATGATTTAATGATAAGCTCACAACGCACATCGCCACACGCAGGTGTAAAATGGCTACAATCTAAAGTAAATTTCAAAGACAAAACGTCCATTAAACTGGAAAGTCGCCGTTAGCAAGCGGACACGCTCCCACTCCAGACACGAGTTAATTTGCCTGAGTTCATTCTATCACGTGACAAATTAACGATTCGGGATGTAAAATCGGGTGTTCCTCGTTTATCTTTAACTGAATTATAATGATTTTCTCATTTGTAATATGATCAAAGATTGTGTATGTGAAAGTGTATATTGGGCATATGGCTTTGAAAATATAACATTTAAACTAATTAGTTCACTCTGAGGGGGAGAGTAACATGATTCGAGTCACGAAAATCCCCCGCCACCACTTTTTATATGGCAGCGCCGACATGTGGCCAAACACTGAAACACAAGCATTCATAACCCGTATTTCAGGGGTTCTCAAATCTGGCCCTAGAGCTCCACTTTCCTGCAGTTTAGCTCCAGCCCTAATCAAACACATCTGAACAAGCAAATCAAGGTCTTCAGGATTACTAATATAGGCAGTTGAGTTTGATCCGGGTAAGAGCTAAACTCTGCAAGGACAGGGGACGTTGAGGGCAAGAGTTGAGAACCCCTGCCATATTTAGTAAAAAGTGTTGGAAGACAGCTGACGCAAATGCACAATATTTTATTTGACATTTGAGAAGGCATTATTAAACAATTGAAAAAAAGTAGAGCAGAGTAATAAAAAAAATTCTAGAAAGTTCTTTGGTATTATCTACTGATTATGAATAGTATAAAGACACCCAAGGCACATTTCAACATAACACAAATAAAGACTTGAAAAAGCAAATGTGTTTTGAGCATTAGTTCACACGAAAAACAGGACAACAAGGGTACTGCTAAAACTGCATTTTCATGGGTTTAATGTATCAGCTATTAATGTAAACTACAACATGGAGTATAACATCACAGTTTTTTATGCATTTCATGTGGTATAAGGCCTCTTGACTCCTCTCTCCCCTATTTTTTTATTTATTCATCTTTGCCCTGCAGAGCCCCCAGGAGGCCATTAGCAGTAGAAAAGAGATTAATAGGAGAGGAGCCATCTGTAATAAGAGTAGACTTCAGACCCAAAGACTGCAGGAGCTTCACCTGCAGAAGAAGAAGAACAACAAAAACGGTACATGTGAGATAAATAGTTATATAACCAAAAATATGACAAAATATTGAAACAGTAGAATCTTTTCACACCTCACATCCATTCAAAATGGTATTATGAAGACATTTATGATGCAAAGCCTCTATAGAAAGATGTTAATTTGCCATTTCAAAGTTCTTGAGCTCACTCACCTGTAGTTCGGGCCCGGCTCGGGCCATTTCCTTCAGGGTATCGGCGCCCAGGTTCTCGATCAACTGCTTCAAGCGCAGACTCTCAATCTCTGCCAGCTTCTGCCGCTTCTCCACCTCCATTCGGTCCGTTTCCTTCTTGTAGGTCAGCTCCTGCTCACGTGCCTTACACAGACGGGCCAGCTCAGAGTCCTGGCACACAGAGGAGAGGAAAATGGTCAAAATCCAATAGGGTGAGAATAGATAAAGATGAGATCTAGCACATTTTGGATGACGTACAGCCTCGATTTTCTGAGCCTCTGCTTTGAGCTTGGCCTCTTCGACCGCTGCCTCTCCGTGTATACGAGCTGCCTCGGCTTTAGATTGTGCCTCGGCCTTCGCTGCTCCTGTGCTCTCCACTGCAGCGCTGGGACGCACACACATTGATTATTATCCGTGAAAATGTTAAATGAGCGCACAAGCTTGAGCGTAGCACTGACCCTTGCAGTGAACTCACCTCTGGGCCTCCAGCTCCAACAGCTCCTTCCTCGCCTTCTCTGCCTCTGCCTGGTCTGAGATCTTCTGCCTCTCCAGGCGACCCCGAGCCTCCTGCTCCAGACGCTCTGCTTCGTGTCTGAAAGAAGGGAAATGAGTGTAAATGGGCACGACAGACAAATGTGGAAAGCTGGAAGAATAACAGAAGCTTGATTCTTCCTCAAAGCGAAACATCAGAGCAAAGCGTAGCTTATGTAAATTAAGACAAACGAAGAGACTGAGAATTAGATTAAAAGAAACCCATCAAGCTAAAGGCCCGTTCACACCAAGGACGGATGCATTCAACATGCACCAATGCTAAATTTTACTAAATGTCATAATCATTTGATAACAAACGAGTATTCATTACTTCAATGAGCTCATTGTTTCTGCCTTAAATTATTACATTGTTTAAATTAATATATTTTTAGGTAACTGTGATATGTATATGTACCTGTATATGTGATATGTATATGTATACAAACCGCTCGTTTCGTGTCTTAGGCCATCAATGTGTACTTACGATGGGGAATTGTTTAATTTGGACGATGGGGAATTGTTTTAATTTGGACTCTGTGCTTGTGTTTTGAGACAGTGACCATCGACCTGCATTATATGACTGACAGACAAGAACGGTTTGACCTAAAAATATCAAAATTGAAACTACTGCGGAAACAAAGACACCTACATCTTGGATGCCCTTGAGGTAAGCTAAAACATACCAACATTTTATTTCAAAGTGAACTATCCCTTTAAGAGATTCAGTATGTAATAATGTTAAAGGCAGGGTAGGCAGGTTTTTTCTAAAAAACTTTTTCCCAAATTTGTTTAAACTGTCTTTATATACACAATACATAATTAAAATGTAAGTACTCTGAGAAGGAGAGTATAAAAATCGAGTGTCTGTAGTCCTCTCAGGGCTGCAATAAACACAGCTACTTATTCCATTCACTCCCACCCCCTCTCTTCTGGGCTGCGCGATGCGATGCCACGCGCAATGCCGACCGCTCAGCTTGGAGGACGCGCTTGCCAGCGCCGAGCGGAGAGGAGCGCAGTGCATGTAGTGACATCATGTCAGAATCACATGTAATAAAATACCTAACTTTATCATTATGAATATAAACAACTAACATGGCTGTTAGTACTCACTTTCAAGCTAGCATATCGATACTGGTAAAGTTTTGATTCGGTAACGAGCTAGTAACATAAGGCAAAGCTAAAAACAGGTTGCATTGATACACGTTTTCCCATTACCATCAGTTACACTGTGATGAAGGTGAATTTCGTGTAAGATTCATAACATATACAGTGTTTTGCATGTAAGAGCTTCCACGATGAAAGCACTGTTGGCCGATATTGACTCTCGTCTGACTTCTTGCTTTATCCAAAGACTTTTTGGTCATAGCCTTTTTGAATACTGTCTTCCTTTTTTTTTGCCTTGTTTGCCTTCGCTGACTGTATATGCAGATACTGGGAATTTTGACTGCTCTTTCTCTGCCATAATTGTGATTCTTCCTAGCTTCCATGCCTCTCTGCTTCCTCGAGTCAAACGGGTGCGCGCATGTGGGCAGCTCCTGTAGCGGCAGGGGTGGTAGCCATGGTAGCGAGGGAGAGTGATAGTCGCCCAGCCAATCATTTCATTCGTTCCGAATGGAAATAAGTAGCTATGTTTATTGCAGCCCTGAGAGGACTACAGACACTCGATTTTTATACTCTCCTTTTCAGAGTACTTACATTTTAATTATGTATTGGTATATAAAGACAAATTTGGGGAAAAGTTTTTAGAAAAAACCTGCCTTTAAATTCTGCAAAATAAAAAAAATTGACAAATTTAAATAATTATACCTCACATATTTAAATACCTCTATTTAAATTAAATAACTTAAATGTTTAAAATTTTTAATTATTGAATGTGACAAATATGAATATAAAGAATTTAAGGGAAAAAAAGCATCATGAAGAGAGAGAGAGAGAGAGAGAGAGAGAGAGAGAGAGAGAGAGAAGGGTTTGGTTTGTACCGTGCGGCAGCCTCCTGTGAGTTGGTGGTGATCTCAATGGCTAGTTGCACGCTCTTTTGCAAGGCGTCGCGGGTGCGCTGGTCCACCGGCTCCACAGACTGAATGTCCACGCTGCTGATAACTAACCCATTCTGGTTAAAGCGCAGACTGGACCGCACCGCAAGCTTCTCATCAAAACCAAAGACGGACGAACAGATGATCCTGATGGAGTTCTGAAAGAGAAAGAGATTCATATGATCAGAGTAGACAAAGACAAATAAGACTAGGGCATGTTTTTAAAGTCAGGATTTGAAAAACTTAGCCAGATTTTTTTTAACCATCATTGTCATTCATGTTTCATGAATGACAGTTCTTAACATTCATTAATATTATATCTGGATTTTGTTTCCAGGTTTCTGCAACTGGAAGGGGGGTTTTGTTTGATTTGACTGCTTCTACCTCACCTGTTTATTGGGTATTAGTATTTTGGATTACCCTTTTAAAAGAGTTCTTTCTTTTTCGGTGTGTCATTTGACACAACATTGATTATTTTAGAGAAGTAACATATTCACAAGATTTCTCAATTATAAAAGCATAAAGTAAATGTGATTGTAATTCACTATTGCATTGTGAAAGAGTATTTAGTGGGGTCCACAAAGGGATAGCAAAAAGTATCATACTCTGATGAGACTGAAACTTTTTACTCAACAGTAAAGTGTATGTTTAGTGTAAAGCTAACACTGCACTTGGGAAACACAATCTCTGTAAAATACAGTAAAACTGTCATGATTCTGCCTTCTTGTCTCTGATTTTCCCTGGTCTTGAGGCAGGATCATGACAGGCCCATGTTTCATGTGCAGCACATGGCCATTTGTTTGGCCATGTGCTTGCGTTGTCTCGTCATGTAACCCCGCCCCCTTGTTTAGTCATTATTGTTTCACCTGTGTCCCTGGTTAGATTATTGCTTTACCTGTGTCACCTGTTCCTGATTAGTTTCTCCCTTTTTAATCCCCTCATGTTTTCTGTCCTGTGTCGGTTCATTGTGAATACTGCTGTGATGTTACTCTGTGAATCTTGCCTGTGCTATTATTTCATGTGAGTCATTGCGAAATAGTTCCTGTGAGTATCCTGTCTTTGTTACGAGTCCTGTGAAGATCCTGTTCGTGTATTTGCTGTTAGTTAGTGTCTAGTCTTCTGTCAAGTTTATAGTCTAGTTAGTATCCTCAGTCTTGTCTTGTTTTACCCCATTGTGGGCTTTATTTTCCCCTTTTTGCCTATAATAAATCGTGTTTAGTGTACTTTGTCTGCGCCTGGGTTCTCCTTCCTCATCATCATCATAACAGAATGAACCGACCCTTAAAGAACCCAGCAGACGGTATGTTCTCCCAGCTCCAGCGACAATCGGAATTCCGTGAACAATGCTGGTTGTCAACTCCCACCGACAGAAAGGTCAACCTTCCATTCTCGTCCCAGGGTGAGTGGATCCTGAAGAATTATGCCCAACTCTGGGATTGTTTCTCTCGGGAGGAGCCGCAGTCTTCTTTCCCGAGGTCTCCACCCTCTGTCAAGCTTCCTGTGATCCCTGAGGGTCGTCTGCTAGCCGTCGCTACACATGGGGACCAACCCAGACCCGCCGCTACTCCTGAAACACCGTCCACGTCCATCAATCTTCATGGTAAGCGTGGAAGACACCCGTCGTGGGAGTCAGCATCGGAGTCTTCCTGCCCGGAGTCCTCCTCGCCTGCGCTGAGCTCCCCAGTTCCCTTAATGGTTCCCGCTTCACCTCCCTCTCCTGTCACCAGTCCGTCCATGGCATCTGCTCCGCGGCCTAGGAGAAAGAAGAGGAGAAAGGGAGCCTCTCGTTCTCTGTCTCTGTCTGTCCCAGAGCCCGCCACTGTAAGCGCTGTCCCAGAGCCCGCCACGGCAAGCGCTGTTCCTGAGCCCGCCACGGCAAGCGCTGTTCCTGAGCCCGCCACGGCAAGCGCTGTTCCTGAGCCCGCCACGGCAAGCGCTGTTCCTGAGCCCGCCACGGCAAGCGCTGTTCCTGAGCCCGCCACGGCAAGCGCTGTTCCTGAGCCCGCCACGGCAAGCGCTGTTCCTGAGCCCGCCACGGCAAGCGCTGTTCCTGAGCCCGCCACGGCAAGCGCTGTTCCAGAGCCCGCCTCTGCAAGCGCTGTTCCAGAGCCAGCCTCTGCAAGCGCTGTTCCAGAGCCAGCTTCTGCAAGCGCTGTTCCAGAGTCTGCAGTCATGAGGGCTGCAGAGCGAGCAGCGGCCGATTCAGCTGCTAAGGCTGTTTTGCGGTCGGTTTCGGCGAGCCACGAGATGCCAATTGTCATCGCTGCAAGAGCCTTGTCCGAGTATCTGTCCAGTCTAGCCAAGATTCTGGAGATGCCTGTCCCAGCTGATGTGTCCAGTCCTGTCCCAGCTGATGTGTCCAGTCCTGTCCCAGCTGATGTGTCCAGTCCTGTCCCAGCTGATGTGTCCAGTCCTGTCCCAGCTGATGTGTCCAGTCCTGTCCCAGCTGATGTGTCCAGTCCTGTCCCAGCTGATGTGTCCAGTCCTGTCCCAGCTGAGGTGTCCAGTCCTGTCCCAGCTGATGTGTCCAGTCCTGTCCCAGCTGATGTGTCCAGTCCTGTCCCAGCTGATGTGTCCAGTCCTGTCCCAGCTGATGTGTCCAGTCCTGTCCCAACTAATGTGTCCAGCCCTGTTCCAGCAGATGGGTCCAGTCCTGTCCCAGCTGACAGGAGGATGTCTGTGTCCAGTCCTGTCCCAGTTAATGTGTTCAGCCCTGTCCCTAATTTTGTGTCCAGCCCTGTCCCAGCATCACAGTCTACATCTTTCTCCGTTCCCTTACCACCTGCCACACCCATTGTCTTCGCTCCGCCGCCGGCTGTAGCGGTTCCCTCTGTCACCCGACCTCTGTTTGTTTCCCCTGTCACCACTTCACCCCGGACTGTTTCCCCCAAGACTGTTCCTCATGTGCCCCCATCAAAGTCTGCCCGGACCCCTCGCCCCCAGCCATCGTCCTGTCCACCCAAGACCACAGTCCCACCCACCCACCCTGGACTATCCCCCATGAACTCTTTGTCTCCACCTCCTCTGCCTTGTTTGTTGTTTTTGATTTTTCATCCCAACCCTGTTATAGTTTTTTCTTGTTTGCCGTTGTTGTTGTTCGTCATGTTTTGTTGGTTTGTGTCCTTGTCTCAGTCTGTCATGTCACGTGTTTAGTGTTCCCTTAGGGAGCGTCTGGAAGCCGCTCCTTAAGGGAGGGGTTCTGTCATGATTCTGCCTTCTTGTCTCTGATTTTCCCTGGTCTTGAGGCAGGATCATGACAGGCCCATGTTTCATGTGCAGCACATGGCCATTTGTTTGGCCATGTGCTTGCGTTGTCTCGTCATGTAACCCCGCCCCCTTGTTTAGTCATTATTGTTTCACCTGTGTCCCTGGTTAGATTATTGCTTTACCTGTGTCACCTGTTCCTGATTAGTTTCTCCCTTTTTAATCCCCTCATGTTTTCTGTCCTGTGTCGGTTCATTGTGAATACTGCTGTGATGTTACTCTGTGAATCTTGCCTGTGCTATTATTTCATGTGAGTCATTGCGAAATAGTTCCTGTGAGTATCCTGTCTTCGTTACGAGTCCTGTGAAGATCCTGTTCGTGTATTTGCTGTTAGTTAGTGTCTAGTCTTCTGTCAAGTTTATAGTCTAGTTAGTATCCTCAGTCTTGTCTTGTTTTACCCCATTGTGGGCTTTATTTTCCCCTTTTTGCCTATAATAAATCGTGTTTAGTGTACTTTGTCTGCGCCTGGGTTCTCCTTCCTCATCATCATAACAAAAACAGTCAAATACACTAGTGTTTGAATTTTAGGAAGGGACTTTTCAGCAGCAGGAACTCGTAATCTGTTGAATACTGATGTAAATAGAAATGCATCACAATACATGGGTATTTTAGATTATAAACCTACTCCTCTCTGCTAGAAAGTGTAGAAACTAGAAAAGGAATTTCTTCTGGATCACTGGAATAAAAAAAGTGAATAAAAAAAACAAATCCTTGAGTGGCCCAGTCAGAAAACTGACCTTAACCTCATTGTACATCGATGAAATAAATGTGTTGTACTGCCATACAGACTTATTAGCCTTATTAGCTTATAATACATGTGCCTTGACTAGTATTCACTGAAATAAGACCTGAAAATGAATTGTTGGACAAGTGTTCAAGGCATGTTTATGTACAGAATAAAAATTAAATAAAAAAACATTAAAATCTTGTATGGCATAACAAATTGATCTAATCCATATAAATAGAAACATTAGGAAAGAATGTCCTCTAATATACTGTGAAAGCTTAAATAAAGTAATACATATAGTGTACATATAGTGTTATAAGAAGTCACAGATTGATAAGTTAAAAGCTATCAATTATGTGAGCTTCATTTTGTAGAAATGTATGAAATATTTGTGGTCTGTAATCACATTCTGTGATGTATGCAGTATTAAAACAATGTGTTTTACTTTCAAATAGAAATAAAAAACCCTCAATCATATGATTTATCGATTTTGGGCACACAAGTTTCTATTAAAATATGATTGTCTAACATGTGCCAACGCCTTTTATGGAACCAATATAAAAGACCAAATTATAAACGCATCACCACCAAAGGAAGATCTTCAGTCGAACAGCTGTCATCTTCAACACTCAGAAAGGTTTATATATTTAAATTATATAAGCAAATTATATATTGCTTCTTTTGCAAAACTACACAGTATTTCCTCTGTGCCAAAAACAAAACAAAAAAAACAAAATGTCAACTGGCAAGTACATAACAACCATTGGTGTCTCCACCTCTCCATCTGAAGAAAGTGATCTCAAACAGAAAAACTTTCAGAAGATTGATGTTAATCTCAATGAGGGTATCAAAGAAACTAAAACCCAGGTCTTTCTTTGGTACGAGACCCAAACCTATAACCAGGATCCAGTTTTCATTCAACACCGACATGAAAATTGGTCTTGTTGATGCAGAGTATACACCAGTCAACAGGGATCTGAATACAGGAGTTAGTGGAGATCCCATCTTTCTGTGGTACTACAGTGGCAGCACTGAATCTGACATTCCTATTGTGAACCTAAATGTAAGCAAAGATGCCAAAGAAGAACCTGCTCTTCTGCAAGATGGCTGGGAGAGACTGGGCTGTGATCTGAACCGTGGTGCGGGAGGAAACTATATCTATCTGTGGGTGAAGAGAGAGAAGCCGAGCTACATCTGTGAGGTTGCAGCATCTGTTGACTTCTATGCTGACAAGCACATGTTTGAGCTGGGCTTCACTCGTGTGGATGAAGACACCAATCGTGGTGCTGGTGGAAACCAAATTTTCATTTGGTATCGGCGCAGAACCGATATGAGCAAAGCTCTCACTGCTCTTGATGTTTCCACATGTGCCCGAGAAGAGTCTAACCTTCGCATTAAAGGGTTCAAGAAAGTCAATGCTGATCTTAATAAAGGAACAATTGGAAAAAGTGCATAAAAACAAATTGTGGATCACAGATAAAAGCCATGGTTCTACTGGTCAATCCACAGTCTTGGGATGAGTATTCAAAGGCTAATATCGTTATTAAAGGGTAACTAAACCCCTGGTCAGAGCCTGACTCCTCCCACTGGCAATATTTGAAAAATGCTGGAAAAGTAGGCAGAGCCCAGTGGAGAGGGGGCGTGCATCTGAGACGTATCTCTCTGCAGGCAAGGGCGTGGTTAGCTGGTACCCTCTGACATCAGAGTGTACCACAACTTCCAATAGGAAAATTCAACTGCAGTAGCCACTGTTCAACCTGAAGAGGGCAGCACTCAGACGTTTTTACACCCTATTTAGTGAAATTAAAATACTTTAAACACAAATGTCAAAAAAAGTACTTGAATCAATGAACAGCACTAATAAATCCCCATTTTTACAGATCATTCACTAAAAAAAGTTGGTTTAGGGTTTAGTTACCCTTTAACAAAAACCTGAATGATGGCAACAAAGGCATGGACATGTACCTGGCATACAAGTAAAAGAGCAAAACTGCCCTTGTGGTTTGAAAACACCCTATTAAAGAATCTAATCATTACCAATATATGGAAACTACATGTTTCATAACTGATTAAACCTTACCAATATTTTTTCACACAATCAACCAATTAGTAATGGAATCACACTTCTTGAGAGTAATCTAGTTTTAGAGCAATCAATGATTTTAAATCCACTGTCTTTTAACCATGTTTTGATAATTGTTTAAAGCACATTGTGATTTGAATTTTCCTCCACTTTTGTGTCTGTTATAATGTCAATAAAAGTCATCTATTAGCATTAATCATGGTATAGTGACTTTTTTTATGTGTGCTTGACTTCTTTTTAGAGGCTTAATCATACATTGGAAGGGGACAAAACAACAGAAACACACAATTACGATTGCAGGGGCTAGCTATGTAAAAGATCTCAAATGTTGAGGGTTTTGTCTATGGGTTTTCAGGTTTGCACATAATCACTAATTGCAACACAATTATGGCTTAAAGTCAGGACACTAAACATGTAAGAAAGAGAAGTATCAGAGCAATAAAGCTCTAAAGGTGTGTCACATACCTTGTGGAAGTCGTCAAACTGCACTGAGGCAACTGCTCCTCTGATTCTGGAAGCGATGGCCTTGCATGCATCGCCCACAAAGTCCGGCACTGAGAACAGAGTCGCAGCCTGGGCCGCATCAGCAGGCAGTTTGATGTCAAAGTGCCTGATACCCGAGAGAAAGAAAGAAAGAAAGAAAGAAAGAAAGAAAGAAAGAAAGAAAGAAAGAAAGAAAGAAAGAAAGAAAGAAAGAAAGAAAGAAAGAAAGAAAGAAAGAAAGAAAGAAAGGTCACTGCTCTGTTCAGTTTAAAGGGATATTTCACCGCTGGAAAGATGAATGTGTATGTAAACTGGGTCATTTATGTAGTAGAAATGTGAAATTATTTTAGAAGTTGGTGCCTTCTAGACTGAGAAAAGCCAGAAAATGTATTTTTGGCTCATGTGGATGAAAGACAACAACTCCCAGAATGCACTTGCTTCGCTGCCCTACAAGGCCACTCCCAAGCCAAGCCTACCGGTTACAGAGGGCAGTATTGGAAGAAATGATACAACTAGGCTACTAGTTGACTCGAAACTGAAAAGACGCCGTTTTATCGTGAGATCCCACCCCCTATGGGCGGGTTGAAAACATGCAGAAGGAGCTCCTACTACTGGCTGTAGTCTCTAGCCTCTGGCCAAAAAAGCCTCAGATCCAGACACACAATACAGAAATTTCTCGTCTCAGGGGGACATGAGGGAGAGAAGCACGGTCATTCGAAAATACTACCGGGTTTCTACTGATACAAAGCTTAATGCTAATCGGTGAAGTATCCCTTTAATGATATAGTCTATTTGCACTTAATTTGTACTCCTCAAGACATTTCGAATAAGGCTTTAGAGCACACGCACACCACGTACCAGTTGTAAGAGAGCTGCAGCTGCAAGCGGGCATGGTCAGCCGTCTCTATGGTGATGATGTCGGTACAGAAGTCTGGGCCAAGCAAGAGACAAATAGTTTTGATGACATTAGGACGTTTGGGTTTGTCTCCGGAAAGGGAGAGCATCGTAAACTGCTCATCAGGGCCCAGCATCACCATCTCAGGTCCAAACATCACCCTGTGAGAGACACAGAATGTGAAAGAGAAAAATTTTGGTTTTAAATTTTAACTGTAACAAATACACAACATGAATAACACACATAAGATTTTGAAACAAATGAAAAGACTTATAAGAAGAATTGTACAGAAACTAAGCAAAACTGCAGGTGTGAACAATGTCTTAAAGACGCTGCATAACTATATGACTGTCACTCAAACAAACTACATTACATTACCTGGCCTTCTTCTCTCTGTAGTCGTACACCTGCACGGCCGCATTGTGTGGGATACGATAAGACACCACTCTGGTTTTATCTCTCTCGGTTCGCACAAAGTTCCCTCCTCGATCAGAGCGGTCAGCCAGCGGGTCACGGGATTGGGCCAGAAGATTCTCTACATTGGCTGGAAGCTCTTTCTCCCACAATTCCTCATCCTGTGTTAGCATGTATGTCTGACCAATCACAGCACGCACCTGAAAACCAGACATAAAGTCAGCTGGGATATGAAGCACTTTAATTTCATTATGTTGCTGTTTGCGGGGTTTTACCGTCTACCCTTGTGTTTGTTTTGTTGTGCCAATATTAATTAAATTAATTGAACTCAAGTTATAGTTCTCCAATTAGAAACATGAGTCTTCCTTATTATCTTACAATAATGTACTAAACTGAAATAGAAGAATTTAAGGAATAGTTCACCTCAAAAAGGACAAACTCTCTCTTTATTTTTATCCTCATATTTTCCCCAGTGTATATTACGTTTTCTTCTGCCGAACACAAAAGGTGGATTTTCCATCCTAGACACTCTTTTCCTTATAATCAATATTTACAAAATATCTTCCCCTCCGCTGTAGCTTGTAAATCAAATCAAATGTCATTAGATGCTAGATTTGATGACACATTAAAACAAATGACAATTTTGTCACTGTAAAGATAGACAAAATGTCTATTTCTTTAACTGCTCTCGGGCCTACAAGATTCATAATATCCTTATGACGAGATTCTGAAAAACAAAGAAAAGAAAATGTGATCATTTTTATCTTGCCTTTCCAGATTTGATATCACGGACATAGATTCCCTCATTCTCATCCAGCGGGATAGCGTCCCGTCTAAGCATCACCTCCACAGAGGCAGGCGGCACATATTCGACTGGCCCACGCAGCATCCAACGGTCACCTGGACGACGCTGTATTCCCCTTATTTTGGTCCGCTTTTCCCCTTCTTCTTCATCTACCTTGTCCTGCTGAAATTGTACAGGGCGGAGAGATGGGGTGAAAGAAAGAAGGAGGGAGGAGTAACAATGGCAAACATTACTGTAGGGTGGGGATGGACTCTGCAGCACAAGTGGCATACGTTCAGACTGCGTGTGTGTGTGAGTGTGTGCATAAGCAAGAGTGAATAATAAGAAAAAATCAAATAAAGGAAATGCAACAGATTGAAATCATATTTATCGAGAAAAATTAGGATGGGAATTAAAGTATTTATAACAGGGAGGAGGGAGAAGGGAATGAATTAATGAAGGAAGTGATTTCCCCCTCTGTCTATCGTTAAAGTGCTCTAAATGTCAGCGTTGAATGGGGACTTGCATTCACACAGTATATTCAGTGATCCAGAATCAAGTTCTTCCTGTTCACACAATTTATGACAAGGTGGATTATGAGTTTCAGAAGCGCTCTGTTCACAAACCCAGTTCACAAACTGAAGAACGAGTGGGTGAAAAAGCACTCTCTTGACTGGTATGTGCCTCCTTATCACGTAAACATGAAGACAAAGATTTCGGAATGCTGAAATCGACATATTAACAATTGGGATCAAGGGGCAACGGCAGCACCTTTCGAAACAGGTAATATCCGTGTACACTAGGCAAACACAATACGCCCACTCTCTATTTGTTTTCCTTTGTTCCGAAATCTCCAACAACAGGTCTCCACCCTTCATTTTCACCCTATACTCGGTCTGTTTCTCTCCTTGTTTAAATACCATTTGAATGAATCAGAGCTCTCATGTCTTTCCTCTCACAGAGCGCAGGTGTTCAGAACACCTGTTAAACACTGTATGCAAATGCTACAACTCTACCAGCTGTTCATATACTGAATTTCTTGTTAATCATGTACTAAAAGGGTCATTTTAGTAACTAATTATAGATGATTAAAGATGTCCTGTACCCCCTCTGTGTCAATGAAGGCCTCGACAGCACGCAGCACGAGCCCCTCCTCCTCAGACAGCACGTACACATCCTGAATGCCGTTCTCCAAATACTCTCCGGGCCTGAGGAAGAAGGAACGCTCACCCTGTGAGACAAGGAGAGATAGAATAAGGAGGAAAGAGAGTCAGTGCATGTTACACTTGAAATGAATTTAAATTAAAAATTAAAACAAAAAAAAAAAAAAAAAATTGGTATTGGTATTAATTAAAAACTATAAGTTGTGTTTTTCTATTAGAGTATATAAAAGTTGTTGGTCAGAAATTAATATAATATGTTACAAAACATTTCTATTTCAAATACATTTAAATAAATTCTCTTTCAAATACATATTCATTACAGTTTCTACAAAACAATATTATGCAGCACAACCGTTTTCAATATTGATAATAATAAGAAATGTTTTCTGAGCATCAAATCATCATATTAGAATGATTTCTGAAGGATCATGTGACACTGAAGACTGGAGTAATAATGCTGAAAATTCAGCTTTGACATCACAGGAATAAATTATATTTTAAAATGCATTTAAATAGAAAACAGGTATTTTAAAATGTAATCTTAAAATATCATATCTTGCACACAACTGCATTGAAATGCACACTTAATATTACTTGAAAGGAATAAAAACCCTAGACCCTCTCAACTCCTTTTCATTCCAAAAATTGCTAAATTGGTTAAGTGAAGTTTGCAGATGCCATTTTCATTCATATATATATATAAATAAAAATTGTGACTGAAGTGTCTTACTTATTTAGGCCATTGTTTATCTAGTGCAGCAGCCTTCAGTGCACTTAACATTAAATGCTGTAGTTGTCCTGTGTTCATTCACCTTCACCACTCTCTTCTGTCCGAGCTGAGGTTTTCCATCGGCCCCCACGGGGTCCAGGACCACACAGTACTGCCTGCTGTTCAGCGTCGTCACGTCAACCACCCCGACAACCTCCTCGGCAACAGAGGGTATGTGAGCTTCTCTGTCTGCCACAGTCACCAGCCACTCTTCTCCAGTGCGCCGCTCTCGGCCCCCGGCGTCCCGGAACGGTCGGACAGCGCGCACATGCAAAGCTTTCTGATGAAGGACGAAATGACAAGCAGGCATTAATAATTACATCTGGGGCAAAGTGTGCTCTGAAGCTGTGACTTCATTAGCGAAGTGCTTTCATCCTTAATTAATGTGTGCTATACGTTAATCTTACTGTTGAACCAATTAACCCCCCCAATCCCTCATTACCGGTAGACTTAAGTGTGAATGGAGAAACAAGAGAGGAAAAACATGCGGCGATAGGGACAGAAGAGGGTACCTTGTCCGTGAGGATGAAAGCATTGACAATATCCACAACCTCTTCGTGAGCTCCAGGCAGATAAGCTCCCACCTTACTGACCTGCCATTCCTCACCTGAGACACATACACACAATTTTAGCCATTTGTTTTTAAGCATGCATGCAAAATATGAACTGTCAACTATGTTTGCACATAAAAGACAAAACAACACTGGAGCTCAATGATTATAATTGTATGGACATTTTTCAAAACATCTTCTTTTTTGTGCCACAGAAGAATAAAAGAACAACATGATGGCGAGTAAATTATGACAATTACATTTTTTATTTATGTATGCATGTCTGCAAGTGTGTCTTACGCACCAGTCACTCTTTGGACACCACTGCGGTCCAGGCCCTCTTTCCGTGCTCGGAGGCGAATGGCCTGATTCTCTCTGATCACCGTGGCCTTTATGACTTCCAGTACCGTCACCTCCTTTCTGGGAATGTACGTCCCTGCCAGGAAAGAAATGTTCAGCAGGTTAGACATCTTATCATATGATGTCATCAATAATGTATGGATGCATTATAATGGATACTGGCAATGCACTATACTGTGATTGTGAGTAACTTGCATCTCTCCTTTTCACAATTCACACTTTTTTCTAATCAAAATTCAAGTTAAGTCAAGTTAGGTTTATTTGTATAGTGTTTTTACTATACACATTGTTTCAAAGCAGTTATATTATATTGTGATATGTATCATTACTGTTATAGAAAATTACTCATTTTGTGGTATAAGATTAGAAGTAGAATTATTTATACAAGATATACCATAATTCTTGAGCGAGCAAGTGGACTAAAATTTGACTCCTATTTACTGCATGTTCCTGGTTTTATTGTGCACAATTTATCTGTGAATTCTATTCCAAAAACATGTCTCTCTTTGCATTGAATTAGCTTTTCTTTTTCAGCTAACTTCACAAAGTGGCTTCATTCTGGTCTATTCAATTGATATTCAATCTAATCAATTCCTAATGAAGTTTCACTCAGAAATGTCATATTATGGAGGTAAATTGTGTTGCGAAGGGCATTTCATGTTGACTTTTATTTTGAAGGGGTGGTTGATTATGATTTCACTTTTCTACCTTTAGTTAGTGTGTAATGTTGCTGTTTGAGCATAAACAACATCTGCAAAGTTACGACTCTCAAAGTTCAAAGCAAAGGGAGGTATTTTCTTTTAAAGAAATAGCTTTTTAAGGACTACAACAAACGGCTGGTAGGGACTACATGACATTCCTCCCGGGTTAGTGACTTCATTAACATAAACCCCGCCCCCGGAACACGATTTATAGATTATCAAGACAGAATATGCTAATACATGACTAGAAGATAACTACACATAAGCTACATAAATTCATCAACTAACCATTCAGAAATGTTGTCTACATGTTGTCACTTCTAAATGTTGTCACTTCTCTCCATCTGACTCTGGTTTGAACATAAAGGCTAAAAGGTTTTGAAATTTTCAGTGCATGTCTGTGTGAGGTAAAAGGACACAAACTATTGAAGCTCCGCCCCCTGTGCTGGGAGCAGCAGCTCATTTGCATTTAAAGGGACAGGCACAAAAACTGTGAGTTTTTGCTCAACCTCAAAAAGTGACAACTTTAACATGCTATATAAAAATATCTGTGTGGTATTTTGAGCTAAAACTTCACATACACACTCTGGGGACATCAGAGACTGATTTTACATCTTGTGAAAAGGGCATTATACCACCCCTTTAATCTATCAATTGATCAGCATCTGAAGTTACCTGCCTTTAGCATAATGTAGTTAATATCTGAAAATTGATGCCGAATAAACCCGCTTCCCTTTTCATGGCCACCTCCTCAAACACATGTTTTCAATTAAACATAATAATACCAGGAAAAGCAACACTAAATAAGAGAAGAACCTTCTTGAAAGGTATTTGCTCTTCACTCACTATCTGTGGGAAACAAAACAACAAAGAATGTTCTTCTATATACTGTAGCATTACCCCTTGAGGAATAACTTTACTTCCTTTTATTTTCCCCTGATAACTTTATAACTTTATTATTTTCAACTGATATTTGCTTTGAACAGGAAACTACTCCAGGCTGGCTAAAGCTAATGCTAGTTGTGCTGCAGTGGTACCTGGTCCCTCAAACAGCCACTCGTCTCCTGCTACTCTCTTCTCTCCTCCGTCCTCTTCAAAGTCCAGTAGGGCCTGCAGACGCAGAGCTGTGTCCGGGTACACAATCTGCAGCGGTGTCACATCCTGCGAAAGTTAGAGAGAGAGTAGAATATTTAAGTAATACTTATATTATGATATACACTAATAATTATAATAGATGTTAAAGAGAGAACCAGGCATTAACTGCTGCAAAATGGTGCTTGTTTTGACCTAAATAATTTGAGCTGATGGGAAATTCGTAGGTTTGGTACACAGATTTGCGACTCATTACGGAAACCACAACCTGTTGAAACTACCCACATGTCTGTTAAGCCACAAGCTGCAAAGCAACATGTTTCCCAGACATACAATAACTCCATACCTTTTGAACCTCTTCACCGGGGTAAAGAGGGAACGGATCCTGGGTCAGGCGGATCTCCAGGTCAGCATGTCTGAGCTTAGCTTGCCCTGATGCGTCAAACTGAACTCGGCCTTCATCATCACGAGTGACAGGGTTGAGCACAACACAGTAGTGCCTGGGCGGCACCATGATCATGCGGACAGGGGCAAACAGTACCCTGGTAGAAAATGCGAGAATAAGTTCAGTGATACAAGCAAGTACACAATCACATACAGTAATACCAGCATACATACACTACATTCAAAAGTTTTGGGTCAGTAACATTTTTTATTTTATTTTTTACAGAAATAAATACTGTAAAAGACATTTAGAATGTTACAGAAAATTTCTATTTCAAATAAATGCTGTAAATGCTTTCTATTCATCAAAGAATCCTGATCAAATGTATCACGGTTTCCACAAAAATATTAAGTAGCTGTTTTTAAAATTGATAATAATCAGAAATGTTTCTTGAGCAGCAAATCATCATATTAGGATGATTTCTGAAGGATCATTTGACCGGAGTAATGATGATGAAAATTCAGCTTTGATATCAAAGTAAATTTAATTAAAAGTAAATTACATTTTAAAATATAGTTAAATAATTTTTTGATCAAATAAATGGAGCTTTGGTAATAAACATAACAGACTTATTTCAAAAACATTAACAAATCTTACAACCCCCAAAATTTGCAGCAGTCTCAGAAACAAAAAACAAACAAAAAAGAGTAAAAGAGAAAAATTATAGACTAAAAATAAATCTATGAAATGAATCATAAAACAGCAATCCAAACACTGTTAATACATAGTTCATATCAGCTGTTGTTTGGATTCTGGGCAATAGAGGAATGGAAATAGGCTTGATTACACACAGTCTCCCAGCAACTCTCTCCCTCGCCACAGTTTGAAATTGGATAACACTAATAATATGCAAATGCCCTACATTTAATGCCCCAGTAATGCCCCTGCAATTGCTTTGTAGACATCAAAATAATGAAAAATCTATTTAGGTCAAATGTTAAAAGCCAAAGCCAGCCAGAACCTGTATTTCAACGGCATTTGCACAATACAGTAGTTAACCTGCAGTTTTCTAAGTTACCTCTCATTGTCCTGGCGTATATAGGTGAGAGGGCCGATCTCCACCCGTGCAATGTTGGTGTTCTGATCCAAGACATGGATATAGTGGTGAGGCGGGATCCTGATGATCGAGGCACCGAGCATCTGATTAGCATCCATATTTGTTCCTACAAGCATACCCTCACAAAGTTTAATTTGGAATTATGTAGGGATTAGTGACCAGAGAATACATAAAATAAAATAAAATTACAAAAATTCAGGGTCATGTGTAATACAGTCCGGAACACTGTCTATGACAGTTTTTTATTATGCATGAAAAACCCAATAATATAAAGGTCAGCAGAGTTTCCAAGAGCGAACACACCTCAGCTTCTTATCTCTTTAGGGCAAATTCATGATAACGCTGCTATGGGTCAGATGACAACACTTAGCTCGTTGTCTTTTTAAACTGAGATTATAACTGATAAAATGTTGAGAAGTCGTTGATTTCATCAAGTCTAAAATATGGATTTTAGTTTGGAACAGAAAATTCTGTCAATCAAAGCTCTTCTCTCACACACCCACACAATTACAACACCAATCTCTAAGAATTTTGCACAACTCTTTCATCACTCCTTGCCCTAAATCGGTGATATCTGGTAATGTAGCTGACAAATTAAGTTATGCAATGTCATGTAATCTAAGTGTTCTTTAAAGACGTAAAATGCTATCTTTCATTAGGATGGATGGGCGGATGTTGCTTTTTGACAAAGAACATATTCTTTGGAAATTAAGCAAGATGGCCTGTGACACGGGGCAGAAAAAGATGGCATAATTCAAACACTATTATGGCATATTTATATAAAAACTTCAGAAACAGTTTACTGTTAAAGTGAAGCAGAGAAGTGACCTTAGTTCAATAAGCCATAATATCATATTGAAGAGTTTCATTTTTTACAGTGTTTTTTTTTTTTAAATCTGATGTTAATTGTAATAAATGCAATGTATGCAAATGTATATGCCTACTATGGCAAAACTGCAAGATGTGACATTAGTAGGCTAATAGTCTGCGTAGACAGAGGACATATTTTGACTGACCCTCACCAAATTTAAGTCTTTTGTCATGCATGACAAAAGTGACCAAATTAACATTAGAAACAATTAAAACATCATAAGTAAATTATTTTAGTATTTTTAATGGCTGCGTTTAGAATATTAACAAAGCAAGGTAATCTTTTTCGTGTCGTTTTTTTGTTTGTTTGTTTATTGGGTGTTGTACAAGAAGTTCACATTTGATTTCAGCACCACAGCAACGACCCATAAAGCAAACACATTTGTCTTCGAATCAATCAATCAAATCTCCGCCTGCTGTGACGTCAGTTGGAGGGCTGTCGACGTTCAAGGTGCAGCACCAATCGTAAAACACCGAGGGTGAACGCGGAAATTAGAGACTTATACACTAACCCTCTTTTTTATTTTATTGACGATATAACCGGAAGAATCCATGACATCTGAAATAATTGCCTGAGGCAGATAAAGCATGTGATTAACGACGTCACAAATAAAACTAATGTTTAGTCTACTTGATATACTGTGCGTGTAAAGATCATAATTACTTTATGTTCATTTAAAGTCCAGGTACACTACGAGGGTCTTCTGCAATTAAAAAATTCAAGCACGGTCAATGTTTTGATTATGTGCTGCGTTGCTTTACATAACATTTTTGCATCGTCCTCCTCCGCGCTTCGGATCTCCATTCGTTCGCATTTGATGTCATCGCGATTCACAACCAACTAATTAAACAACATTTACAACTAACCAAGTTAGATTAATGTAGCTGTCTAATTAAGTTATCCTTTAAGTTATGGCGATTCGTCTTCCAATTATTGCAAAATAAACGAGACTTACAGTTTCAGAAGAATACGTCCTTTAAACTGCCAGTCCGAGGTTGGATTTGTCAGTTTAAAGACAACTGGATGAATGCTGCGCAATGCTCTATAAAAACACGTACTGGAAGAGAGGTGTGTCATCCAGGGAAGGTGGGGGCTCAGTGTTGGGATTTCCCGGAGCTGGAGTCACAGTATCACTTGGCTTACTGTAGCTGGGTCTTAAAGAGCAACTTGCAGGTTAAATTTATAACTGAATTAATACTTGATTTTGTCTGAAGAGGTTTTTTAAAAACATATATGTAGAAATTACTAATGAAATCTAATTGGTTGTAGAGATTTTGATGAAAATGTGCTAGGCTCTGGAATACGCCTTTCCCCCTATAGCAACGCGTCATATGACGTATGCCGAGGTAAATATGAGCTCGCGTTCAGCCAGCGCTCTCATTGTGGGTGTAGTAGTTAGAGCAGTAGTGAGCGACAGAGAAAGTTTTAGATCGAGTTTTAGAGAAGCCATAATGGTAAATTATTGTGTTTGTGCTGGTTGCACAAAATCCAGCCTGTCAGGACATCGTGTCCATCATTTTCCTTCTAGGAAAAACAAGGCTTTTCGTTCTTGGGTGCGTTTTGTTCAGGTGAAGAGAGCAGACTTCACTGCCGCGTCTGTCACCGCACACTCGGTCATAGGCATGCTCGTCGGAGAACTCGGTTTCTTCATTTACATCCATTGTAATTTGTAACCTGAGCTCTTTCAGTGCACGCATCTTCGGGTTCTCCCGCCGGATGTAGGCGCGAGCACAACATCAACTGGCAAACGCAATGTAAGCGGAACGAAACTGAGCTACTCGTTATTGTGTTTGTGTGGACCGTTTATCAGTTTGGACTAGTGCAGCGCGAGCCTGATCAAGCAACACTGTAACTGCGCGATCCAGTAAATCAAGCATTTGAATTCGCCACAGAAGTAATAACATCGCTGCGAGATCTAGTGAGAAATATTCACATTTCTCCGTTATTAACGGATCAAACAGCGCTGACGTGGAAACCAGGAATAAACATTGTGCAATGAATGAACGAACTATCCAGTGTCCACAGATCAGCAACATTCACCATGGCTTTACTGTAGTAACACTAACTGCAACCATGCAAGTTTGGCATTTTCCACTAAGGCCCAGTATGCATCCACCTCCCTGCAACACTGACTTTCCTCAGCTGTAAACATTGCCTCGCATTTCCCACACAAGCACCTATGGAACAAAAAATGTTAGCAGGAATAAATATCTCTCTGTCTCTCGATGAGAAACCGCTAAGTTATATCACGTAACGTTAGTCTGGGCGGATATTAATGAGCATGACAAACGCCTGATCAAAGCTTAGTGTCTGTTATTGTAAGTTCCAATATGTTCTGTCTAACATTGATCCTGGCCTGTCCCTGCTCTCTTGGCAGCCTAGCAGGCTCATAATTGTATGGCTGTGGTCCGTCAACAATTTCCTCAGCGTCCGAAATGTCATTGAAATCCATATTTCCCTGTTGTTTGAACCGACAGCTCTCCCTCGTGCCACGTCACGACTCTCGCCCGTCACGCCCATTTTCAGATGCGGAAGTAAAATTTTCTCACAAAAACGACTCCAGAAGCCACTGTAGCGTATTTATAATTTTTTTTTTTAAGAAAATCTAGTTCCTACATTATTTTTCTATACATTGACTTGTTGGGTCTTCTAACCTGCAAGTTGCTCTTTAATGTAGCACATTTCAGCAAGTATTTTGTTTCATTTATTTAATACTTTAAAGTTTAAATAATCCAACTAGGTATTCGCTTTGAAATATTGCAATCAAATGATTGTCAATACCACTTTATGTAGTTCCCACAATTTTTAAAATAATAATTATATATATATATATCCTATTTAAATGGACCAGTAATAATACTATATTACAGGGCCATTATAGGGCTAAAACTTTCCTCTGAGAGTACAACTTCGTGTTTTATCGAGGTTGTGGTAGACTAGTGGTTAAGGGGGTTAGTATTGTTAGTACGATGAAAAAGTTGTCTGTTCTTTTTTTCTCTTTTTTGTTCCTACATCAGCATACCTAAATAACCTGCAGCAGAACAGCAAACATCACAAAACCACAAACAATTACAGGTCAATCGAAACAGACTACAACTACTAGAATTAGATGCTTTGTTTCCAGACAAGACTTAGAGAAACTTGTTCATGCTTTCATCACCAGCAGGGTGGATTATTGTAATGGAGTCCTCACTGGCCTTCCCAAAAACACCATAAGACAGTTGCAGCTCATACAGAACGCTGCCGCCAGGATTCTGAGCAGAACCAGAAAATATGAACATATCACACCAGTCCTCAGGTCTTTACACTGGCTCCCATTAGATTTAGGATTGATTTTAAAGTATTATTACTGGTATATACAGTGAGGAAAATAAGTATTTGAACACCCTGCTATTTTGCAAGTTCTCCCACTTAGAATCATGGAGGGGTCTGAAATTGTCATCGTAGGTGCATGTCCACTGTGAGAGACATAATCTAAAAAAAGAAATCCAGAAATCACAATGTATGATTTTTTAACTATTTATTTGTATGATACAGCTGCAAATAAGTATTTGAACACCTGAGAAAATCAATGTTAATATTTGGTACAGTAGCCTTTGTTTGCAATTACAGAGGTCAAACATTTCCTGTAGTTTTTCACCAGGTTTGCACACACTGCAGGAGGGATTTTGGCCCACTCCTCCACACAGATCTTCTCCAGATCAGTCAGGTTTCTGGGCTGTCGCTGAGAAACACGGAGTTTGAGCTCCCTCCAAAGATTCTCTATTGGGTTTAGGTCTGGAGACTGGCTAGGCCACGCCAGAACCTTGATATGCTTCTTACAGAGCCAAACTTAAGACGGGCCTTGACATGTGCTGGTTTAAGCAGGGGAACCTTCCGTGCCATGCATGATTTCAAACCATGACGTCTTAGTGTATTACCAACAGTAACCTTGGCAACGGTGGTCCCAGCTCTTTTCAGGTCATTGACCAGCTCCTCCTGTGTAGTTCTGGGCTGATTTCTCACCTTTCTTAGGATCATTGAGACCCCACGAGGTGAGATCTTGCATGGAGCCCCAGTCCGAGGGAGATTGACAGTCATGTTTAGCTTCTTCCATTTTCTAATGATTGCTCCAACAGTGGACCCTTTTTCACCAAGCTGCTTGGCAATTTCCCCGTAGCCCTTTCCAGCCTTGTGGTAGTGATGTTACATATGACACTGAAGCTTCGATGCGCGTATCACACAAGCGAAACGGTTTACTAGAGTCACGTGATCGATGACAAACGAAGCCTCACTTTCTCTCCAGTCACGTGCGCATTTCGCTTTTTAGAAGGCTCGAACTCCAGATCGTATTTAACGAGTGTTTCCTCAGTCTGGTTGATGGGTTTGTGAGGAGAGTGCTGTACTTTGAAAGTTAATCTATATATTACATTTAAATAAGCAAAATGAATTTTTCTTTTTGTTTTTGTAAAATCTTTGCACTTTTTGGTGATTTTAGGTAATTTGGTGTTGGTATTTGGGTTTAGGGTGGGATTAGGGGAGAGGGGTGTTGGTGTTTGGTGAATGGTTTGTATTTTAGCAATGGCAACAGCCTAAAATAATACAAATAATTAAAAACTATCAACTTTATGTCATTCCTACAGTTACATAAGCACTATCAGTAACAAGTGTCATAAGCACATTTAATAACAGATGATCCTATCAGACAATGTCCTTATTCATTTTGTGTGTGTGTGTGTGTGTGTGTGTGTGTGTGTGTGTGTGTGTGTGTGTGTGTGTGGAGAGAGAGAGATAGAGAGAGAGATAGAGAGAGAGAGAGAAGGCCTACATTAGATCTTATTGAATCATATAAGCTCATTTTATATTTTAATTGTCACACTTTAATGGGTAAAATAACTTATTTAATGAACAAAACAAACACAAACATGTAAGGTTTTTATTTGTACACATAACATTGAAACTATGGAGTGTGTTGTGGTTGCTTCACCTGCCAGAGCTTCTAACACAGGCTGCTTTAATTTAAATAAGCACCAGATGGCGCTGTTCTCGACACTCTCGAAGCTTTGAATCTTTTCCCGGAACAGTTAGGGGAAAGCTTCAGTGATTCATGAGGCTTCATTTCCCCATCCCTACCTTGTGGAGGTGTACAATTTTGTCTCTAGTGTCTTTGGACAGCTCTTTGGTCTTGGCCATGTTAGTAGTTGGATTCTTACTGATTGTATGGGGTGGACAGGTGTCTTTATGCAGCTAACGACCTCAAACAGGTGCATCTAATTTAGGATAATAAATGGAGTGGAGGTGGACATTTTAAAGGCAGACTAACAGGTCTTTGAGGGTCAGAATTCTAGCTGATAGACAGGTGTTCAAATACTTATTTGCAGCTGTATCATACAAATAAATAGTTAAAAAATCATATATTGTGATTTCTGGATTTTTTTTTTTTTAGATTATGTCTCTCACAGTGGACATGCACCTACGATGACAATTTCAGACCCCTCCATGATTTCCAACTGGGAGAACTTGCAAAATAGCAGGGTGTTCAAATACTTATTTTCCTCACTGTAAATCATTCAATGGCCTAGGACCTCAATACATTGCAGATATGCTCACTGAATATAAACCCAACAGATCACTCAGATCATTAGGATCATATCAGCTAGAAATACCAAGGGTTCACTCTAAGCATGGAGATTCTGCTTTTAGCTATCATGCCAGCCGCAGCTGAACCAGCTTCCAGAGGAGATCAGATGTGCTCCTACAGTAGTCACATTCAAATCCAGACTCAAAACACTTCTGTTTAGCTGTGCATTTACTGAATGAGCACTGTGCCGCTGTTCGTCCGACTGTTTGTACTGTACTGTACTGTACTGTACTGTATTTTATTTTTCTAAACTGTTTTAATTATTCTTATTTCTTTTTATTATTTTAATTTCTTCTATGTAAAGCACTTTGAATTGCCATTGTGTATGAAATGTGCTATATAAATAAACTTGCCTTGCCTTACTACGTTTAACGAAATGTTTAAGTTCAACTGTAAAAAGCCATCAGTCAGTGCCAAAGGTCCAACAGAAACACCCACATTCTGTGTTCCATAAGTCCTCACTCCTCATTCTAATAACAAGCAAAGAGCAGACGTGCACCCAATAAAAGTTATCGTTACTCACGGGGGCGTTCTCTTCCGTGTCCCCCTCTCCAATCAGAGGAGTCTATGTTGAAGCTTCTGCGCATGCTCAAACGCCACCTTTTCATGTGTTTCTCGTGCGCAGGCTCTGGTGGAGGTCACTGTGATCTAACAGCGTAGTGGGTGAGTGGTCACGTTGGGAGAGATTATTTTAATATGGATTTGATGTATTTGTTTTATTTACACAGCGCCAATAATTATAATGTGGACTATTGAAAGGGAATTTATCTTTGTGGGAAGGTTGGCAGGAGGACATGATTGCATGTCAGTTGCAACATTAGCGTGTAGCAGGCTAATTAATTAAACTTCACTACGACGGAAGTATTTTTGTCCCTGTTGATATTTCTCATATAAGTTATTGTGTTAGCAAATACCAATTTATCTGGAGTGTTTTATAATTGTAAGGTTGTTTTACCGATGCTTTTCGCTGACCATGTCTGACCCTCTCAAAGTGAGAACAGCTTAGCACGTTTCATTCATGTCATGCCACTGCTGAAGAGTCAAGGCTAACCGGACGGAATGTTTTGATTATTTAAGGGCTTTTATATTCATAAGTGATCGTCATGAAGCGATGATTGTGATTAATGTGCTTCTCTCATCAGGACTGTTGCCATGGCGAAACTCTTTGAGTCCATTGGAAAGCTGGGATTGGCCTTGGCCATCGGAGGAGGTGTAGTTAATTCTGCTCTATTTAACGGTAAGTTCAGTGGTGCTCAACTACTTAAATTCTGTGTAATGTACCTAATAAAACAGTATTGAGGTTATAAAATGTATATGTCAAGCTACGTGTTTTAATTTAAATTTGAAGATCTTTTGTTTTTCCATTGCAGTGGATGCGGGACACAGGGCTGTCATCTTCAACAGGTTTCGAGGTGTCCAGGATGATGTTGTTGGGGAGGGCACACACTTCCTTATACCCTGGGTACAGAAGCCAATCATCTTTGACTGCAGGTCCCGTCCACGTAATGTGCCAGTGATCACTGGTAGCAAAGGTACATCATGCCATTCTTTTACTGTTTCTGTCTGATTGCCATAGGCGTAATTTGAGCCACTTTTGTCCCCACCACTTTTTGCCAGGGTCCATATTGTCCCCACCACTTTTTGCCAGGGTCCATATTGTCCCCACCACTTTTTAAAACTTTTCGTGGCACGGATGTACCTAACAGAAAAAAACATCTCCATTTAATTAGCAATTAATTAGTTTGTGTTAAATAAGAGGGGATCTAGTGCTGGAATGTGTTGTTTGTTGTGGTTGTTGCTGCTGTTATCAGTTCTCTCTGCACAGACGAGCAATTCAATCTATCGCTTAGCACCCTTGCGGAGACTCTATTCGCTCCTGTGAAATCCAAAGCCAAATGCACATAAATATGTCCCTGCTGTTGATATACAATCACTGATGAACACCTTTGGTTTTAATGAGAGAAAAAAAAACAATACCAGGGAAGATTAGAACCCAAACCTCTCAAACCCTTTAACAAAAGTTCTGCCACCAGACCCTTAAGGCACAAGAGTGTTCCATGTGAATATATATATATATATATATATATATATATATATATATATATATATATATATTCACTGACGTGAAGAATCTCAGGACTAATATTGTACTATATATAGTAAATGTAAGGATGAAACTATCACGTTAAACATGACTTCTGTGTCGATAAATTAAACTCAAGTGTACTATTGGAATTGATTTTCTGGACATTGTAATGTTCTTTTTTCTGCAATTGTTATTGTACATATCATTGTATTAGCACCCCCAACCCACTTTTTTAACCAAAGTTACGCCACTGACTGCTGTTCTTCATTTGTTCTAGAATTTTTATGTCTGCCCTGTCTATTCTTTAATGTTTATCTCACAATATGTTGAGGTTTCTTGCGTCTCTGCTGTTCATTCTTTTGTCTTTACTAATAAAACTGGCTCATGGTCTGTCTTTGTCCTTCTCAGATTTGCAGAATGTGAACATCACGCTGAGAATCCTGTTCAGACCAGTTGCTGGACAACTGCCACGTATTTTCATGAGTATCGGAGAGGACTATGATGAGAGAGTGCTGCCCTCCATCACCACTGAGGTTCTGAAGGCTGTAGTGGTGAGTGTCATACATAACGTTACGAAGACATGTACACTACTCTTCAAAAGTTTGGGGTCAGTACGATTTAGCCAGGATGGATTAAATTGATCGAAAGTGACAGTGAAGACATTTGTAAAACGCTGTTCTTTTAAACAAAAAACATCAACATATGGTTTTTATAATGTTAAGCAGCATAACTGTGTTCACCGCTGCCGCCGGCGAGGACGTCAAAATTCGCTCTTGCCGCCCTGCCAACAACGCTGTAGAAAGATACGTTGACTCTAATGTAGATCGAAAGCTTGGTTTTGTAAACTTTATTTAAAGGGGCCGCAATAATTATAATAATTAATAAACACCCTCCAAGCTTTATAATGGCAGTGGATTGCAACCATCGGTTTGAAGCTCAAAAAAGGCGTTTGGCCGGAAGCTAGAATTTTACTTTGTAATGTTCAATATTAATATTTTTCTTACACAAACTCATCGCTTCAGAAGGCCTTTATTAACCCCTCTGCAAGAACAAAGACATATACACCTAGGATGGATTTTCATTTTAAAGTGAACTTCCTTTAACATTAATTTGTGTGCAGCCTACATTACAATAACTGTCCTGTTTGAAGTGTAGCCTTAATGCATATGGGACACGTCGTATGGGAAACCCGCCACAGCTGCTTGGAAATGGGAACTAATGTTTGGTCGGAACCAAAGTTTACACGACTGTGTTCTCTGGAATCCTCTCAAGCGGAGGACTTCTACATTACGATTGGTTGCCGCCGAACCGTGTCATAGCTCATTATCATAAAGTTGCCCACACCGCTACTCGCCGGAGCTCGCCGCCGGCTCACATTGAAAATGAATGACTTCCGGCCACTTTGACGCTCTCGCTGGCGGCGGTGTGAACGAACAGTAACTGTTTTCAACATTGATAATAATCAGAAATGTTTCTTGAGCAGCAAATCATCATATTAAGAATGTTTTCTGACACTGAAGACTGGAGTAATGATGACATCACAGGAATAAATTATATTTTAAATGAATTAAAATAGAAAACAGTTCTTTTAAATTGTAATATTTTACTGATTTTACTGTATTTTTGATTAAATAAATGCAGAGCATAAGAGACTTCTTTCAAAAACTTTTTTTTTTTTTTTATCGTACCCAGCCCGAACTTTTGGATGGTTATGTGTATAGGGCTGGATGTTGGTAACGTCTACGGAACATAAGATGAAACTAAAACCTGCCACGGATTAAATGGAATTTTAAGGTGTTTCAATTTTCCGCAGGCCCGTTTTGATGCCGGTGAGCTCATCACTCAGAGAGAGCTGGTGTCCAGGCAGGTCAGTGAAGATCTGACAGAAAGAGCATCCACCTTCGGTCTCATTCTAGATGACGTCTCTCTGGTAAAGACCTCTTTTTTTTCCCCCCTCTGTTGATGTTTCAGTTCCTCTCTCCTCCAGTGTCTCACCCTTTTGTCTCTCTCCCCTCAGACACATCTGACGTTTGGCAAGGAGTTCACTGAGGCTGTTGAGATGAAGCAGGTTGCACAGCAGGAGGCTGAGAGAGCCAGGTTTGTTGTAGAGAAGGTAAGAGCCTCAAAATGGAATAGTGCAGTGCATGGTCTGAAATAAACACTTGCCAAATGCAAGTAAAAATTGTCTTTGAGTTACTCCCCATTTCGATACCAAACCTATAAGTTGTTTATATAAATGATTCTCAATGTTTTGAGTTACGCACACTATCAACACCAAAATCACCTGCTAAACAAAATGTGCATTTTGCTTAGTGCAAAATTTATCTGATTTTTGAAATGAATAAAAAGTTCAAAAAGAGAATTTATTTGACAGAAATTTGCCTCCTTGAATAAACATACTTTTATCTTTCCCCAAACGTTTGAATGGTAGTATATATTATATATTTATGTATATATTTATTTGTTTAATTAATATTTTAAAGGCAAAATTAATTATTAAAAGGTGAAACTGTTTGTTTTTCCCATAAGCAACAGGTGATGTAACATTTGTCTCTGTAATTGTCTCTCAGGCAGAACAGCAGAAGCAGGCAGCCATTATATCAGCAGAAGGAGACTCCCAGGCTGCGCTGTTGATCGCTGATTCTCTAGCAGTAGCTGGTGACGGCCTGGTGGAGCTGAGAAAGCTGGAGGCAGCCGAGGACATCGCCTTCCAGCTCAGCCGCTCTCGCAATGTTACCTACCTCCCGTCTGGACAGGGAACGCTCCTTCAGTTACCACAGTGACAGGGAAACTAGAGACACACACACACACTCACTTCTCTTTTTTTTGTTCCAAATTTGGCTACTTTTGGAAAAGATTATGTCTGTAGACACCATGCAACTATCTGATCAGCCTATAGGCAAACTTTATAGAGGCAAAGACAACTTGTGTTTTTCTCTCTTTTAGTCCAAGAATTTACTTGCTCTCTTCCTGAAAGTATGGACTGCCACAAGGTGGTTACAGCAATTGAAAAGAGTCTGTGTGTATGCAAATGTACTGCCTGTGCATATATATTTGCATTTGAAATGTTCTCTCTGCTAAATGCGAGTTGATATTGTTTGAAATTAAATTGTACGTTCATAAGTAGTGAGACACACAGACTGCACTGTCAATGTGTGCCATGCTGCTGGATGATTGACATCAATCTCACTCTCTGCTCCTGCAGGACCGGCTGTGTTGTGTTTTTTTGGTTTGAAAATGTTTTGTTATTGTATGTATGTGGCAGAAGGAATGCCCTTGTATTCTACAAGTGGCGAATTGATAAAATAATCAATAAACAGTGATTCATTTATATTAAACCAAAATACAATTGAATTCGTCTCATTTCAAATGAAATTCAATGTTGTTTTTTGTCTTAGAAAATGAGAAACTGTAATGAGAGATCCATTGTTTTAATTTATAGACACATGGGAATTCAAAATGTATGTGTCATTCATAATTTAATGCTATATAGACCAATTTCTTATTCACTGCTTAGGCCTAAATTGTGTTTAAATATTTTTAACAATTTCACAAAATCCATTGTAATTACAATTACATACAATAAAGGGAGAAACAAAACAAAATCCTAGTCATATTCATACCCAACCTAAAATTTGAAATAGAAAAAATAAATGGAAAATAGAAAACAATAAACTACCCACATTTCTTCCACCCCAAACCCTCAGAATTCAATCCAATAGTGATATCCAGTGGTTAGAGGTGCATATTGAAATAAAAGACATATTAATATTCACAATTCTGAGGAAAAGAAAACAAAAGGGGACCTAGGGCCGTATGTAAAAAGCCGATTAGAGTACATTTTTTAGAGTACAAGAACAAAAACGCTAAACCTGGTTAAGGTATTTATCGGACTAAATTAATTGGCAAAAAAGACAAACTACCACTACAGGTACAAAAAAAGCAAGGCAAAACTTTGGTGGCCATTTTTGGGTTGACATCACTGTAGTCCTTAGTTTAAAATGGCTAAACAGCTAAAGTTGATGGGCCCCATTGACTTCCATGGTATGGGGGAAAAAATACAATGGAAGTCAATGGGGGCCATCAACTGTTTGGTTACCAACATTCTTTAAAATAACTTACTGTGTTCAGCAGAAGAAAGACATTAATACAGGTTTGGAACAACATGAGGGAGAGTAAATAATGACAGAATTTTCATTTTTGGGTGAACTAACCCTAGTTCACCCAAAAATGAAAATTCTGTCATTATTTACTCTCCCTCATGTTGTTCCAAACCCATCAGACTTTCACTCATCTTCAGAATACAAATGAAGATCTTTTTGATGAAATCTGAGAGCTTTCAGTCTCTCCATTGACAGCTACACAACTGACACTTTGACGCCTTAAAAAGGTTAATAAACAGATCATAAAACTAATCCATATGAATTTGGGTGTTTTAGTCCGAATTTTCTGAAGAGACACGAATCACGATCAATTTATATGATGAACAGATTGAATTTAGTCTTTTATTCACATATTATAAACATTTATCAGCGAACATAAACAGAAGCTCAACGGTATTTGTTTGACGCACAAGAAACCTCTCGTGGAAGCTCAAACGTGCTGCGTAACACACGAGAATAAACCTCATTGGTTCTTGCTGAAGCTCAAACGTGCTGCATGGTTCTCGCACGTCAAGCGAACATTCTTGAGCTTCTGTTTACCACAACTGATGTGTGCCTTGATGAATGTTTACATGTGAATAAAAGCCTAAATTCAATCTGTTCATCATATAAAGCAATCGTGTCTCTTCAGAAAATTTTGACTAAACTGCTCAATAATTCAATTCAATCTCTTTATTAACTTTTTGAAGTTTTATACATACAGCCCCAGATCGTTTCATATAACGAAAGTTATACTCTGAAGTCTTTTGAGTAGAGTTCCTGACTCTTTCTAGATGTAATGTTCTAGTTAACTATGTAAGCTACATTTTAAGAGTCTAGGCCACATTTCGTCCCCTTGGAATTATAAGATTCGATCTGACATTTTTGTCAAAATTTAGTTATTCACATATTCTTATTCTGTGACCACTTCTTTACATTACGTGATGTTGTTTTTTAAGTTGTGTACATTTTGGAACTTTTTATTTAGAAAATAAAAATGTTCTTTCTACACAGTCGAATGGAATGCAAAAACTTTAAAGCTCAATATCTCAAAACTGCACAGAACGCAGATAGAACCTTATAATTCCAAGAGGACGATTTGTGAAACACACTTCAGACTTGGCAAATATGCCTTTTAGTGTCCACTAGAGGGCATCAGTGCTTTTAAATCTGAAATCATATGCCTTGGCATACACCTAAGATACCATGAAACATAAAGAAATGACTAAATGTCCATATTGAGTTTAATGCAAGGAGCCTGTACATTAAGAGTTGTAAAATAATAATAATAATAATAATAATAATAATAATAGTTATTTTGACACACAGATTTTCTTTATTGGGAATAAAAACATCTACCACATTCTTTTGCCTTTCTCATTTTACACATATTTTTTAGGCCAAATCTAAGCTTGTTTCTTTTCAAGAAATCTTCAGTGCATTTTGTTTACACACAATCTGTTGCAGACTGAGCATTTATTTTCTCACTCTTCTTTGTCATTGTCTTGTTCCACTTATTTCTTCCACTCTTTCCTGGAAACTACTAATCTCTGCAACATGAACACAGATATATGCTTCAACTGAGTAGAAGAAGCTTTTGATTTCAATTCAAAAATACTACATCGCATTCATTTAAAGAGAGCTTTAAGACAGACAGAAAACTTCACTGCAGGAACACATACAATAATGTGTAACTGTGTCATTAAACATACTGTATATTTGGATAGAAAAGAGAAGCATGTTAAAAAAAAGAGAGATAAATGAGAAGTGGAAATCATAGTAGCCTATTTACTATTTTAGATTTCACAGATACAAGAGTCTTCACACACAGGATGTCGATTTTTCTTTCCTGTTTTACACTTGTGCTCAAAACACTTTTGTGGGCACTTACAAGACAAATGTTCATATAAGACAAGCCAAATTATTTGGAGTTTGAATAAACTGTAAGTTTAACTGTGAGATGACATGCAGAGGGAATCACTCAGGGGTTCTCAACTCTGTCCTGCAGAGTTTACCTCCAGCCCAGATCAAACTCAACTGCTTAACTTTCTAGTAATCCAGAAGACTTTGGGTTATCTTGTTCAGGTGTTTGATTAGGGTTGGAGCTAAACTCTGCAGGAAAGTGGACCTAGCTATACGGCCAGAGTTGAGAACCCCTGCTCTGACTCCCATTAGAGCTGATCAGCGTAGTGATGTAAAAGAAAACAGCAGCTGCTCTGTCAGACCAGTTTGTCAGTCATCTCTATGGAAGGAAAGAAGATGAGGACAGGAGATAATTTCAGATGTTTAGCTGAGGTCATCATATCATCATCACTGGGCAGGAGATGCTACAGTCAAACAGTCCCGGAATGCCAAACACACCCACAGAACATATAGGCCAAAAAACACTACTAATTTAGCTTATATATGATGAGACAGACGCGTGTAACCAAACTATTTATGGAAGCACATGAATGATAAAATACACAGACAACAAATCAATTAAACACTTAGTGCTCTTTATTATGTTGCATCGGTGCTAAAATGTTCCTGTCTTCGTCGGAAAGAGATTAAGACACATTTTCAACTGCTCACATAGTCTGGTCTGGAACGCTTTGAAACATCAGCTCTTTCAATGCCAATCAAATTTAAGGATTAGAAGATTTCACATTTAGCTATATTATATTTGACAGATGCTTTTATCCAAAGCAACTTACGTTACATTCACATTGTACGAGTTCATGCATTCTCTGGGAATCGAACCCATTGAATCCAAACCATGCTGTTTGAGCTATACAGGAACTAAAAAACAAAATAAGAATTACGGCCAGTTTCACATGGTTTAGATTAATCCAGGATTAGGCCTTAGTTCAATTAGGTAGCTTTATAAACGTGCCCTATAGGACAAAACGTTACTGGTGAGCATCTTGAGACAAAACAATGGTAGACTGACATATTTTAAGGAATGTCAATGTAAGTTGCTTTCAGTTAAAACAGCTCGAAAATGTATTTTAGACTGGGACTAGTCTTAAGCCTAGTCTGAGAAACCGAGGGTTAGTGTTAGTGTAAAGTGCCTTACCTATAGCTCCAAAAACTTTTTTCATCTCTATTACTGACAGTGACAGTTAATTCTCAGTTCACAATGACAATTTGGTGATAAAGACCAAGACCCTCTTAATAAAGTTCTCAAAAGTGTTAGTGCTTTCTCACAGTGTTAAACTGGCAGCTGTTTATCTCATTTAGTTTAGCAAACGTTCCATCAAGCGGAGAAGTCACTTTTGTCGAAGTGCTTCACCGCAGGGAGGAAGGCGGGCGCGCGCACTGAACGCTGTCTGGTTTTGCTGGAAGAAAAAAAAACAACGCCACGCGCGCTTTCTCCAGTGCAGACAGCGGCGGCTCGGGCGCCTCGGATGAACTCGGAGAATGGTTGTGCGAGACCTAGGCCAGCCACGTAGCGATGGCTTGTAAACCAGAAAAGCGGTGAGCTCGGACCGTCTAGAAGCAAACCAGAGCGATTTACGATAGTTCGTCTGCGCGTGCATGCGACTGCTCGCTGTTCGTAAAAACTCACGGTGTCCGCCGAGGAATAGTTTATCTGAAGCAAATCGCGTTTTGTTGTTGTTGTAGATTTGTGTTTTATCCGATCCCTACACAACTTGAGGTGCACAGTATGAGGGAGAGGGCGCTCTTGTCTCGGGTGAGTAACCTACTCTTCGCTACAAGTTAATTTCTGCTTTTATATTTATTTACAGCTATGACAGTTGTTTGTCGCATGCATATAACCATCCCTCGAACATCTGTCAAGGTATGATGCTGTCACCGTGACAAGCAATGCACGGCACGACTTATTTTTACCGCTCGCTTTGCAGGGTTTTGTTCAGAAAGAAAAGGAATCGTCAGAAATGTAATTGTTTTCTTGGCAAATGGCGTTTTGCATACAAATGCACTGAGAGTCTTCTGCAACTAACTGCTCGCAAACCGTGAGGGCATGTCAGTATGAATGAGAAAAATCTCTGAAGGAGTATAAATCTGGGCGGTTTGGGGGTGTAAAAAAGTGAAAGTCGTACACGACGAGGATGTTAGCTTGCTATGAGCCACGGGCTTAAACAGCCTAATTGCCACTGCATGCGCCTAATAAAGCGGGTCGAATAAAATCATCTCGATGGGGCTTTTTTGCGATTACATTTAACAATTTTGCAAAAACAGGTCCTGCAGTGGCTGGAGTCCACTGCATGCAGCTGTATGTGCGCGTGCACTCGGGCTGTTAGCTCTGCTAGCCAAACGGCCTGCACGCCTGCCGTCCCGACCAACCAATGTTTCCTTCTGTTTAACCCTTTCTTTGCGTCGCTTTCCCAAAAAAGTTACTCTTTGCCAGTGAGTTGCCTCACACCCTTTGCTCCTTTGCTAACTGTTCTGACAGTATAGGCTGACCCAACTGCGCTGTATAGCAGTATATTCCCCTCATTTTTGTGGTGGACGTGGTGGAGTTTGAAGGTGTGTTGTGGATGCGCGCGCTAGGCCCTTCTCAAGCGGCAGCGTTAGCTCGAGCTGCTAGCGCTGATTTTAGGAAAAAGGGGCTAAGGAATTTTGCTATTTGTTTTACGCCTTTTTTGAAAATTTATGTCTCTTTTTTTTGTTAAACCTAGCCAGTAACAGCCGTGATGCATTTGTGTGCGTGACAAGCCAGAAAGCCCATTATTTTGTGAGATTATTTCCCCGCTTCCCTTATCCAGTTTCCAAGCTGGTAATGGAAGTCTCACCAACTTCATTGGACAAGAGATTTTCTCCAGAGCTTGTGTAATTCACAATGTCCTTTGAGACACACAAATCAAGGCCTTTTAGCATTCAGCAACCTTTAAGTTAGTATTAGTTTTGTTCACCTTATCTTTTTCTTCTAAACATCTTCACGATGCTGTCTTCATAACATTTCATTGACACATTCAGGGTTTTGCAATGTGGTGGTTGTAGTAGATGCCAATTCATGGATCCTAGGTATCATATCATATTCGAGTATAAAATACATTTTATTCAAGGCCCTCCTGCTATTAAAATTATTATTATTTTTAATTTAAACTGCATGATCCTCTCTTAACTTTAAATATTTTAGAAATAAAGCTCTTTAAAAAATTGTTTTATGACCAAAAAGACGTGATAGACTCACAGTTGATATAACATTTTGTAGACTGACAGTTTATTAGGCTTCAAAGCGTCTGTGTCTTTGGCGCATCGACAATGATGCTCTCCTGCTGTGAAAAATATCTGAACTTGTTAAAGCTGAAGTGTCATTTTTGACGTTAAAATACTTTCTTTTATTCCAGCTTGTATGCAGAGGTAACTAAAAAAGTGTAAAGTATTAAACCTGTCTTATTCACTAAGCAGGTGGACGTGCAAATTTGTGTGTGAATGTTTTCATCAGTAACTTCCGTACTAACATTTATTCTAAAAAGGGCTTTTCACACTGCGCTTAACCCTGGGTTATCGTCATTCTAAACACCGCTTTTAACCCCGGGTAAAGGAGCGTTTCACACTTTTAATTTAAGAAGCAGGATTTGCACTGCTTTTTACTCTGGGTTTTGAAACCCTGCTCAAAATTGTGAGAAGTTCTGCTGTTTGTACAAAAACAAAATAATCGGCAGGCTAAAGGTATGGCAGGCTATTTGTTTTGTTAACACTTTTTGTTATACTGGTTGAAACTCTCTTTACATCCTGATTGCAATCAATAATAAAAGTGACCTAAATATCAAAACATGTACATATATCTTCTTTGGAAGTCTCAGGACCCAAAAATGTTCGTCCAATCATTGCATTCGCTGCCTGTCAAGATGTTTCCATATCTCCGCGCAGACATCACAGCAAACGCACATGAACGCGCAGCTTTGCAGACTCTGCTGTGTGTGTAATGACAATATATTACTTTAAAAATTCCATTTGACCTCTAGTGTTGCAGTGATGCATTTTGCCTTTAAAGTCGCGGGGAAACTGGAAGTAGTGACATCTCTTCTTCCGTATATTTGAGTTTAACTGACTTTCAAAAAAGAAAATATATGGGGAAGTGACTTGGTTCTTGCATTTAGAATATAGATAGGGTTATGTTCCATTCAGATCATCTGCATTAGAATGACCCGTATTAAAGGCGTTGAGTTGGTTGTTTAGTTTAAGTGCATATGGAATAGTGTGACTCAGCTTGGTTGTGGTTAATACAGTTGCATAACAGCACTCAAAGAACCCGGCAGCCCTTTCTGAGTGAAAGCCAGATTGTGGATTCTCAGTTCTGTCATGGTTGACCTCTCTTGATTTAAATAATTAATCAAATTTTCAGTGGTCTGTTGGTATTCAAGTTCAGCACAAGGCCAGCAGGCCAGAGATGTTGGAGACAAGAAAAGATGAAGTGAAAAAAATGAGCAAAATGCATTTTTAGTTTTTAGCTGTAGCAAGTTTCGCTTTCAGGCACTTGAATGTAAAGTTTGCTTAACCCCTGCATAAACCAGTCCTAAAGTTATTTCTTGTGCACTAAATCCACCTTAAAATCTGACCATGAAAGGTTATTCTGGCTGCGATATAAATGAAAGAGATTAAAGTGGTTTTGGTAATTAAATGAGTTTAATTGGTTCATGGTTGATTGGACAAGGTGGGATAGGGGGGCTTATGGGGTCATATTCTTGATCCTCAGTCCTTGACTCAGAAACAATTGATTGGGAAATTTATGCTAATAGATGAGTAAAAGGTGAGTTTCATTGGTCGTAGAGATTTTGATTCTGTGATTGTCACCCACATCAAAGCAGCTTGTTTTTCACGTGCGAGGAAACCCAGGATTAGTCACCATTATCATCCACCTACTTGCTCAAAATGAGAGGAGCGGCCCGAGGTGTTGCGAAACTTCAGTCATGAAATGAGACAAGTGACGAAAGTCAGTCATGAAGTGAGAAAAATTAAATCATTGAGTTTGTCTTCACGCTTTCACACCAGATTTCTCCCTGCTTTTCTTCATTGCACCACAGCATGCAAACTCCAGGCCTTTTTGTCGCCGTACACACAGACAGATTTGTAGATGCGAACACGTGCACCTTGAATTCTTGTGCACGTGTAAATAGGTGGTGCTTTCTCCTTCCTTTCCTCCTCAGATGTGTTGGTAGATTCTGTTGCAGCACCCAGAGCACTGTGAGAATCTGCATTTCTGGAGTCCTTCTGACTCAATTTATGAGTGACAAAGCTATTTTAACTATCTTTTTGCAGATCTTTAGCAAAGAATTTACGTCACAAGACTATTTAACATGAATGTTGAGCATCAATTGTTATTTAAAGTGACGATTTTGCCTTGATTTGAAGCACAGAACAGTATTTACACATAGTGGATAGTGTGCCGGGACAGTCTTTGAAATATATGTACAGTAATACATGCGTTGTATGTGCCGTCTACTTTCCTATGATTCCGACGCACACGCTCTGAGGTGTGTGACCCCTTATGCACCCATCCTGTGGTCACATATGCCGCGCTTTCCAATTCTCAGAAAGTTGCAAAGCGCACAGGAAGAAAGGTGGAGGTGTGTGTATATGGCTGTATCTGTGTGGGTATGTGTTTGTGTGTGTATAATTGTATATGTGTAGGCGTTTGTTTGTGTATATGGTTTTGTTTGTGTGGGTAGATTTATACGCGTGTATGTGTGGCCAATTCAGTAATGTAAACTGACGCTGCAGGAGAGCTTCATGATTCAGGCGAATTAAAGCAGCCTTAATAGTTAACATGCAAGGTTTTAAACGGTGTGTTTTAATTATTTTTGATCAGTTGTGTTTCTGTAAACAACACAAGCATGAATCTGAGTTTCATGCACTGCTATTGAATATAAAGCTGAAGAAATTGTTACTGGAGTTGTTAGTCTGTTGAATGAATTCAGTATAAAAGGCTGAAATAATACAATAAAATGAGTATAAACAGAAAACATAGTTCAATTGTGATGTCTTTACTGGCTGCACCTGATTAATGAACAGATTTTTTTTTTTTTTCAAAGTCTAAATGTAACGGAAGTAGCGACAGATCTTTTCTTCCGTATTGTGACGTACATCTGAGTTAAACGGATTTTTCAAGATGAAAAACAAAATGTAGGCGGGGTCTTGGTAAAATCCATTGGTTGTTGATCGGGTGGAGGCAGATCTGAATTCAAGCCTGCAGTTGATTGTAAGAAAGGGGCGGGGTTTAAACTGACTAAATGAATGGAGAAGTCAACATAAAGAAGTCTTGTTTCACTGGAAGTTTGAGTTAATAGATATTTTGATTAAAAATGACAAGGTCAAAACAAGTAAAAAAAAAAAACAATACGATCAATAACATGCTTTTCGAAAAATGTATTTATGTGACATCAATCATTTGTAAAAACGATTCACCATTTATTGATTTGAATTAGGGTTTATGACAATGTGTAGTTAAACCATGAATATGGAGATATTGGCCTTAAAGTAATAATTCACCTAAAATGAAAAATCTCATATTTTACTCGCCCTCATGTCGTTTCTTTTCTCCTGTGTGACTTTTTCTTGTGTGGAACACAACACAGGTTTGGAAGTCATTGTGTTGTAAAGTAGCCTTAAAGGAGACTCAGAGGTCAACCGTATGCGTTTCAACGTTATACCCTTTCCCTTCTGACTTTACATTTCTGTTTTAACTGGCCTAACTGTTTCTTTTTTCGCTTTTTATCATTCAGATGCCGCTTCCTCTCCCTCACATGATAGTCATGACCTTTCAAATCAGATACATTCACAGTATAGCTCACTATAGGAACACACACACACACACACACACACACACACACACATATATATGCATACGCAATGTCAGACATCCTTTCCTGCTGCCACAGGATAGAGTGAACTCACTTTCTTTTTATCTAGATGTTCGCACGCACCTTAATGAGTCAACAAGGCTTGTGATCCATGTATACATCTGTAACTTTCTCAATGCAAAATGTGCCGTCTGCATCTGTGCAGCTCCCAGACAGTCAAAGGCACCAGTGTTGCCATGTGTCTGATGAACATTTAAAGAAAGAAATCCTTTGAAAAACTGAAGGTATGCTTTCCTAGCATGGCGGTGGGGTTAATGTGAGTCACACTGTTGGTCTCTTCTCAGATGTGGCATGCAGCACTCTTGACTAGACAGGGATTGTCTTGGTAGTCACAAGGCTTTAGATTTTATCATGTAATACATGTTGTCCACAGCCAGTGCTTTACAATGCATTATTGTTCTAAAGACTCGTGAATATTTCACAGAAACAATTGTTCAGCTCACACACTGACGGGCGGCTGGCGCACACACACACACACACACTCAAACGGAGCAGAGATGTTCACAGAGAGCCAGGAAGTCAAGGTTGAAGCCGTTAAGAGCAGCAGTGCATAAACAGATATTTTTCCTGTTTGTGGCTGCTGTTTACTTGTTGTTTAGGTGGTGTTGTTTTTGACTGTGTTGAGTCAGCATGTGAGGTGGGGTCTTGTGTTGAACTTGATTAGTTAATAGGGTCACTCTGATATTTGATCCCTTGGTCTATATTGTTGCATATTGTCATATAAAAGAGCCATTGATTGGGGATGATCATTCCTTGAGTGCACACACCCTCCCTACACCCGTTACAGATCACTCACACTGAAACTTGTGGTCTCATTTTGGTTCTTGAATGTATAACTGTCTCCTGTTTCGGTTGAATCTCTCTCTGTCAAATGGATGTCATACAGATATATAGAATCTCTATATGTATGTATATATATATATATTGTTCAAAAGTTTTGAGTCACTAAAACATACACTAGATATATGTATGTGTGTGTGTGTGTGTGTGTGTGTGTGTGTGTGTGTGTGTGTGTATATATATATATATATATATATATATATATATATATACACTGTTCAAAAGTTTTGGGTCAGTAACAAGGTTTTTTTTTTATAGAAGTCTCTCGTGCCACTTCTTTTTTTTGCTGATCCAAAAAATGATCTGATTCCTGAAAAAAAAAAAAAACGTGATATGATCTGAGAACGGTAAGTTTTGTGATCCGTTGCACCCCAATTTTCAAAAGCTGAATTTTCAGCATCATTACTCCAGTCTTCAGTGTCACATGATCCTTCAGAAATCATTCTAATATGATGATTTGATGCTCAAGAAACATTTATTATTACGATCTATGTTAAAAAAGAGCTTAGCTGCTTAATATTTTGTGTAAACCGTTTTCTCAGGATTCGTTGTTAATAAATAGACCCCAAAACTTTGAACAATATTGTACACTACTGTTCAAAAGTTTGGGGTCAGTAAGAGTTTTTATTTTTTTTATATTTTAAGAAATATTATTTCTTAAAATAATTAATATTTTTATTTAGCAAGGAGGCAATAAATGAATCAAAAGTGAGAGTAAAGATTTTGGTTTCAAATAAATGCTGTTCTTTTGAACTTTTATTCATCAAAGAATCCCGAAAAAAGGCATCACAGTTTCTTACCCATTTTTTGCACATGTATAATTATATGTGTGTGTGTGTGTATATTAAATGTTAAAATAAAATAAAAAGTTTGAAATATTTCTCTTGGGTTAATGAATTTATTATTATTATTTCAATAATATTAGAATATTATGCATTAATAAAATATTTATTTCCTAAAATATTCACTTTCATGTGTTCAAATGTATTGCACCAGAAAGGCTGGATTGCAATATGCGACTGTAATTTAAAGTGTACTATAATCGTAGTTAAACATTCATGATCAGATCAAATAATCACTACAGGCCTACTTGTTAAATAAACCTAGCAACCAATCCAAATACTTAGCAACCACAGAGCAACACTCGTGCTGGCGACTTCGGCATGGGTAAGCTCTGCTGATATTTCTTCTGCAAGTGGCTTGTTGTGACATGTTTGGTGGCAGTGATGAAGTGAGATTGTCCCAGATTGTTTAGAATATGAAAATATATATATTTTTTTACCCATTGTGTGACTGTTTTCTGTACTCAGCTTCTTGTGGTTTAATTTTGAGTTGCTCACACACACTTACGCTGAGAAGCGAAACGGTTGTGGTCAGGTGTGTGTATCTGATTAGTAGTGAGATTCTAGATGTCTACACCTTAACCAGGCTGCAGTTTCGTTTCTCTTTCTTTTTCCCTCTCTTATTCTCTTGCTTTCTCTCTCACTTACTCACTCACACATACATATAAGGGATGTATGGCACCTGATTTGGGTTTTTACCAGGTAACTGTCCCTGCAGTGGCTGTAATTGCAGAGGTGCTATGATATGCTGCCACGGATAAAGCCGTATCGTACCGTTCTTGAAAATCTGTTTGATGACACACTGCTCTTGTTTCAATGGTAGTTGTGGTTCATTTACCCGCTTTGATGTACTGAATTAAATGTGACATCTCAGTTGACTCCTGAGATAATTGCTTTCAATTGTCTTTCATTCCTTTCACAACCTTTTTCGTAATTTCTTCCTCTCTTTCAGGTAGTGTCTGGCTGCGGGGTGCTGATTCGGAGCAGCTGGTACTGACTGCGAGATCTAAGCTTTGAGTTCAGCGGCGCAGAGACACCGTCACATCACAGACTGAAAGGAGGAGGCTTTTGTATCTGAATCAGCAGAGATTGCAGATGAGGTGCCGCTACTGTCTTTCCAAGTGAAACCGAGATGCTGTTGAGAGAGTGAGGTTTGGATCTAAAGCCAAGACAACTTTCATTTGGATCAGGATGAAATATGTGCATGTAGTTGCACAGTGAGGCCAGACTTCATGTGAGTACTTTGAGGTTCGAGTTTGTACGATATATTGATATATTTTTAATAAACGATATGGAATGAGGAAATGCGGTTTATATCGATATACAGTAGTTTAAAACGAGCGCATCTAAAAAAAAATAGTGGAGAGTGCAGAGTGAGCTGCTGCGGGGAACGTGCATCATCCAATTTGTCCTAAATATGAGACATGTTTTATATTAAGGGCTTCAATATAGGTGGTAATATACAACACGTATAGTTTACAGTGGCTTGCTCTGACAGATACATGTGTTTGAAATGTAGTGCTTTCCTCAGTGCATAACTTGCATTTCACAGGTATATTCTCCATCTCTAAATGTTAGAAACAAAAATGCGAAAAACAGATAATACACAATAATTCTGACTAAAATATACATATTGCTCAAATATGCAGCCTACATGGTTACATTCACTATATTTGTTTTCATAGCCTTCAATATGAACATTGTTTGTAGGACATCATTGGGCAGGATGTGAATTTTTTAATTTTTTGTATCTAAATAGAAAATACGAGATATTCTTTTCTTGGCCATATCGCCAAGCCCTATTTTGAGGTGAAACATTTTAGGGCTGCACGATTTGGGGGGTAAAAAGTCTGTTTAAAAATTGCCATAAAAAAAAAATGCTCCTGTTTTTTTGTAGGGCTGTGCAATTTGGCCATAAAATGACTTAAACTAAATAAGAAATATTCCTATTGTAATATTTCACTGTAAAATACAAAACATTTTTTAAGAAAAATAAGTGTTTAAACATTAAGCTTTAACATTTCTCATTATAAGTTTGGGGAGATGGTTGACGCATGTTGCGTTCCCAAGTACACGATATAAGTGACCCAAACTCAGAGCAAATGCAGAGATGCGAACCAAGCCGCTCTGAGACACTGAAACCAGCGGATCAGAAGCTGCTTGCATGTAAAAGAACACAATGCTGCACTTCATTCATTTAATTAAGTCATTGCAATATCCATATTGTGATATTTGGTTTTATCGCGATTAATCGTGCAGTCCTATAACGTGTGTTGAACTGTTAAGTCTTATTCATTTTCTTAGTCTTCCTGTCTCACTTTTTCATATAACTTTCTTTTTCTTTAATGCCCTAGTGAACGTAATGGAGGCTCAGTTTGGCCTAGGCTAAGGCATCTCTGATCTTCTCTCCTCCTTTACACACTCTTGCCCTCCTCTCATTCACTCGAGAGGAGGGGTACATTATCTCCTGTACCACCCTTGACAGCAAACAGTGGTTAATTTCAAACGTAAAGAGGCAAACACTCTGATTCAAGCAAGCAATCGGTTGCCGATGAAGGCCTGCCAGACACTGAAGGAGGAGGTGTCCGGCCCAGAGACGATGTCGCAAGAGGAGGGGCAAATGACTCAACCCTCTCAAACGTACTTCCACAACGCCTCTGCTCCCGATGCCGAGCTATCGGCGAAACTGTACAAGCGAGAACCCGCGGCAAAACCGTACACTGTGGTCATTGACAACACGATGGCTGCGAGGCCAGAGTCGCATATGTCCTCAGACCTGAATCCCCATCCTGCCCCGACTCAACCGTTTTACCGGGAAGGGTCCGGAGCAGCTGTGACGAAGAGTGGAAATGGAGGGACGTCAGAAGATTCTGAAGCTGAAGAGGGAGCCGGGGCAGAGGACGAATTCAAACGAGGGCAGATCATCGTAGAGGTCAACCTCAATAATCAGACTCTGCACGTATCCAAAGGAGACGACGCGGAGAATACCAACACTGCAGGAGACGACAAGAGCAACAGTGAGGAAGAAGAAGAAGAAGATGAGGAGGAGGAGGAGGAGGAAGAAGAAGAAGAAGAAGATGACAGCATTGAAGACTACAGCGACGAGGACGATCAAGATGAAGAGGAGGAGAACAACAATCGGCGAACAAGAGCGCAACGGGCGCACAGGGGTAGAGCGGCTTCTTCGCCGCGTCGTAAGAGTCGTCGCGTTGCCCCCTCGTCAACAGGAAACCTAACCACAACGAACGCAGGTGTGACAACCAGGGGGCGGAGGAAGAATGCAAACTCCCCGCGCCAAAAGCGTAGACCTGCCAAGGAGGCCAAAGGCTCCACCGCCTCTGCCTCCAGAGCCAAGGGAGAGGGCGAGGAGAAAGAGACGCTAGTGTGTGAAAAATGTCCACGTGTGTTCAACACCCGCTGGTACCTGGAGAAGCACATGAATGTGACACACAGACGCATGCAGATCTGCGACAAGTGCGGAAAGAAGTTCGTGCTGGAGAGTGAACTGGCTCTTCACCAGCAGACAGACTGCGAGAAGAACATCCAGGTAAGAGGATCATCCCGACTCTTTATGGAAATGCCTCATGTTTAGTAAATGCCCTCAATCAAAAGATATGCCAGCAGCCATATCACCCTGTAGCCCAAGACTGGTTGCCCACTGAAGCTAAGTAGGGCTGAGCCTGGTTAGTACCTGGATGGGAGACCTCCTGGGAAAACTAGGTTGCTGCTGGAAGAGGTGTTAGCGAGGCCAGCAGGGGGTGCTCACCCTGTGGTCTGTGTGGGTCCTAATGCCCCAGTATAGTGACGGGGACACTATACTGCCAAAAGAGCACCGTCCTTCGGATGAGACGTAAAACCGAGGTCCTGACTCTCTGTGGTCATTAAAAATCCCAGGATGTCCTTCGAAAAAGAGTAGGGGTGTAACCCCGGCATCCAGGCCAAATCTGCCCCTTGGCCTCTGTCCATCATGGTCTCCTAATCATCCCCATACACTGATTGGCTTCATCACTGTCTCCTCTCCACCAGTAAGCTGGTGTGTGGTGGGCGTTCTGGTGCAATATGTCTGCCGTCGCATCATCCAAGTGGATGCTGCACATTGGTGGTGGTTGAGGAGATTCCCCCCTTCCATATGTAAAGCGCTTTGAGGTCTCAGAAAAAGCGCTATATAAATGTAACGAATTATTATTATTATTATATGGCACTGTACACTGTTCTCGAGCATTCTTAATAGTAATAATAATAATATTGTTAATAATCTTTAGTTCTGGAAGAGGCCATATTTAATGAGACTGAAGCAGAAATAAGGCCGTGAGGGACAGGGACTTTTTGTTCAATCTCACTGAATTTTGTAGAAAAAAGAAAGAAAAAAACACTACCTTTCAAAAGTTTGGGGTCAGTAACTAAGAAATTAATACTTTTATTCAGCAAGGATGCATTAAATTGATCAAAAGTGATAGTTTAAACATTTTTATAATGTTTCTTGATCATCATATTAGAATGATTACTGAAAGATCATGAGACACTGAAGACTAATGATGTAATGTAATGTCATGATGCTGAAAATTCAGCTTTGATCACAGGAATAAATTATATTTTAAAATATATTGAAATAGAAAACAGTAATGGTAAAGCCACCCTGTGGTCAAAATTGTTATCCCTTAAAACTCATCTTTGATCACCAAAATGACATATTTAAACCTGTGAGAAATTTATTTCCACTCACTCACACCAGCTCAGAGATTCACTCGGTCAACTTTACTGTAGTAAATGCTGCACAATGTCAAGTGGAAATACTGGTTTAATTCAGCCATATATGTTTAAACCAGAAACTGATTCAGAAGAAGTGGAAGAGTGAATTATACAGGCTCGTCTTCAAGACGATGTATCAGAATGGTAATGGGTTTTATGTATCGCTCTTTACAACGTCGGACACGTAACGGTAATTAATATGATTAGCCTTTTGCTTGACTACGTTATAAAACAGCTGATAATGTGCTGCTAATGTTACACAAACCATTTTCCCGTTCGCCACCTCAGACAGAAACGCTTTGAACAACTCAGAACGCCAGTGGAGAAAGAAATATAGTTCATCATAACATCGTAATACACATCAGATACATAATTCACCTGCTATATTGTTAAATGTACCCGATTTTTCATATAAACAGAAAAATATACCGGGATAACCTGGCTTCTAACACTTTTCTGGCTTTGAAAACACCGGTTCGGTTTGGACATCTAGACTCTCAAGGCTTATTTATGCTTCTGCGTCGAACTGCCGCCGTAGCTACGTCGTAGGCTGTGTGTAGCGCGCGTACCCTACGGCGTACCCTGACGTGCACCTCTCCAAAAATGTAACAACGCGTCAATTCTACGCGGACACAAGCGCTGTGATTGGTCTGCCAGAACCCCTCCCTCGGGGTTTCACATGCTCCCTAGGTGCGCGTCAACGCGGACAACGACACAGAAGTATAAATTAAAACCAACACGTTGCCTACGGCGTATAGGCTCCGGCGTAGGTCTGACGCAGAAGTATAATGAGGCCTTCAGGCTTCTCTTTAAAACTCCACTGCTTCAGAGCATAGTAATGATGATATGCTAAAGCCCGCACATTGACTGATTGTCAATGTGAACCATTGTGATTGGTTACAAGGTAGTTTGTGACATCAGAAACACCAGTGATTGCAAACAGCATTTTTGAGGCTGTCTTTAGTTCACTGCAGTTTTAAGGAGAAAATACTCAGCAATGGTGTTGACTTATGAATTTGCTCAAGGTTTGTCTTAAAGCATATTAAAAACATCACATAGACATATAAACAACATTAAAGTGGCAACAATAAAGTGCTTGATTTTCACCACAGGGGGTCTTTAACTGTTTTCAGGGGCAGTCGTGGCCTAATGGTTAGAGTGAGACTGGTAACCTGAAGGTTGGGGGGTTGATTCTCAATACTGGCAGGAAATGACTGAGGTGCCCTTAAGCAAGGCACCGAACCCCCAATCAATGAGATAGGTCTTGGGAACGTATGGTTCTGCGGTTCTGCAGTTGGTTAATATTGCAATCAATCCCCGGGCACCACAGCAAAAATGGCTGCCCACTGTGCAAACGTGTGTGTGTGTGTGTGTTCACTACTCACTGCTACTAATGTGTGTGCACTAACTTGGATGATGGATTAAATGCAGAGGACAAATTCTGAATATGGGTTACCATACTTGGCCTTCACATGTGACATTAAAATATCATATTTATTGTTACTACTGTAAAGCTATATACATTTGTTATATGATCTCCTTCAATGCTTTCAGAATCTTTACTTTTTTTAAATAATTTTGTTACTGTATTTTTAAAATGAACATTTTAACGACAGTATATTTATTGAACGAAAATAAATTATTTTATTTATCAAAATAAAGAGAAAATATTACAGGCTTTGCTGAAGTGATTGTTTTGAACAAGCATTAACTCAGATATGATTTAAAACATTATTACTTTAGCTAAAGTATTTGTATAAATACTTTGTGTCTTTTGCCCCATGCTGGTGAGGTAAAATGCCCACCTTGCCACCTCTTACATTTATTTTTATAGATTTTTAAACCAAACAGACCACATTTATGATTTTTTTTACACTATGAGAGTAGTGAAAATCAGTTTTGTTAAGGTGTGCCTTTAGCCCCTTTGTACCCTACTGTTTTTAATGGTAAACATATTGGTGTTTTGATGGCAGCAAAGGTAATCTAAATGTAAAAATAGAGGAAATGAATATGCACAATTAAGTCCAATACAGATAAATTACCAAATAAATTGATAACTGATGTACAAATCTCAGATCTGTAAACCAGTAGATTTTAAATATGAAGTGCATTAGAGGTTAGAAATGTGTTAATATCGGTCCTGACCAGCAGAGGGAGACTTCATTCTTGTTTAGAGTCATTGAGAAAATGGGTCTGAGAGAAGATATACTACAAAATATGTTATTCTTGTACTGTATAACAATGTATCTTTTTGTGTCCCAGTGTGTGTCATGTAATAAGTCCTTTAAGAAGCTGTGGTCCCTCCACGAGCATATTAAGATTGTCCATGGATTTGCCGAGAAGAAATTTTCCTGTGAGATTTGTGAGAAGAAATTCTACACGATGGCCCATGTCCGTAAGCACATGGTCGGTACGTATAGTAAACCTGCGCACAGACACACTTCAGCACTGCCCTAGTGAATACTTAAATCTCGAACACCATCAGGATGTCTTTTCAAATGTCTATATAGCCCAAAAATACACTAGAGAAACATACTTGAGCCTAATACAATAGGTCTTCTGTCTGTCTCTAGCTCACACAAAGGACATGCCATTTACCTGTGAAACCTGTGGAAAATCTTTTAAACGCAGCATGTCTCTGAAAGTGCATTCACTGCAGCATTCAGGAGAGAAGCCCTTCCGCTGTGAGGTATGAACACGTACGACACACTCCATAACTGATATTGTGATTGAGAGAAGGAAAAGCAATGGGAAATACAAGTAATAAAATGCAACTAGCCATACAATCATGTATTAAGGATGTGTTAATGACATGCTCATCCTTGAAAACCATAAATTACACAATTATAAATTCCTAGATTATGCAAGGTAGAAGATATAATTCTGGTTACAAGGTTGGTATAGTGTTGAGTCATTGTTTGATGTCCAATGTAAGGTCTTGGTACTGAACCAGCTGTAAACCACTTCTCTAAATAAACCCTTCTTCTGCTCCAGAAAATCCTCTTTTCTCTTAAATAGGAGCACAACTAAGCTGTTTTGATATTTACATCCCTCTCTGTCGACACCATGGTTTTCCCATCTTCAACCCCCATTTATTTGTGTTTGACTGTTTCTTGCCGTTTTAAACACCAGTGGCACCTTTATGAATGTGCCATTTGAAAAAAAAAAAAAACACACTTTTCTAATGTGTCATTTGAAACTCTAAAATACATTCCTGAAGTGTAATAATGTATTAAACAAACAGTATTAAAAATAATTATATTCATAAATGTTTGAGTTTCCCGCTTGTCCATATTTACAGCTTCAGTTTGTTTTTGGGAACGCTATAAAACGCTACGTCCACAGCAGAACGTTGACATGCGCAAACAACACTGGATTTGTGTATATTTGAAGAAGAGCGTGAATAAAGATGAGCTTATTGCCGTTTATAGCATTTTGTTTGTTGCATTTGTTTACTGACGTCTTTTGGCGCATTTATGTAACCAGACTGGAGCTTTTCTGAAGGTGCTGTTTGGCAGTCTGTGACAAGAGCTGTGTGTGTTTGTGTGTAAATGCACAACAGAAAATACATTTGGACTTTAGCATTTTAGGAAAAGACGGGGTTTTTTTTCTATTAAATGATACTTTTAGCTTAGGTTTCCTTCTGTCTTTGTTAGCGATGGTCCTAACCAAAGAGGTTAGAAAACTAGCCGTTAACATTCACATTTATTTCAATGGTAGTTTGCCTGATTGTTTGGGAGGAAAAAACAGCTTAAAATTTGATGCTACACTCAGAGCAAAATATATATTGACTAAATTTAAAGCATATTTTTCTCAGAATGCAAAAACTGTGATTTTATAATTGTATGCACTTTAGTTTAAAATGTTTCTTTTCTAGCGCCTAAAAAAATAATAAAACTGCATGCGTCTTGTTTTTGTTGCGCTACTGCTCATCTCTGCACGGATGAATGTGGTTCGAGGCACGGGACATCTTATCAGAGCGGATGAACAAATAAATAATGGTTTCTTTGTCTTTACAGCCGGTTATTCCTGTGAAGTTTGCCGTTTAATTTTTTTCTCATTTATTTATGACAACAAACTTTAAGCTTGACGCTACCTGCAGCCTGAGCTACTTTTATCTGTGTATAAATATGACCCGACGTCCTGACAGCTCTAAAATAGAAATCATTATTATGGATTTATCAAACTGTATCTTGGTAAAAACACAGTTTAGAAGATGGATTTTTTTGCACTCTCGCATTAATAACATTTTGTTATTTTATCCCCCCAAAAAGTTACATAGTGTAGCTTTAAAATAAACTATGTAACACGGTGCTGTTTGATTTTATATTTATTGCGTCCTCTTATGGACTGTCGATTAAATAAATCTGGTGTTTGTTGATCTTTTCCACCTAACTGAAATAGTTTTTTGATTTCAAATGTAAATTTAACTTTTGCAAATATTTAAGTGAAAATTTCAAACTGTGGACAGACAAATTGCTTGTCGGTGGAAACGTGAATCTGTATTTTATGTATTCTCTTGTTTTTTGGGGCATCTTTTCCATGAAAACGCATTATGGGGTGTGTACATTTCGTGAGGGTGGTCAGGGTGGAGCTCATTGGTTTCACTTAAAGGTGCCATATGAGAGAGTCTGAATGAGTGGGATTGGCCTGCTTCCTATAAATAGTATGTTAATGACAGGCTTATGAACGGTAATGACAGGTTATTATGATCATATTACAAAGTTGGGATTGCTTCAGTCTGGCCCTGATTTGAAGTGAGGCTGAACCGGCATCCACCCACATGCTGTCTATTTCTGTTTGTGCGTGTGCAGAACTGCGACGAGAGGTTCCAGTACAAATACCAGCTGCGGTCTCATATGAGCATTCACATAGGACACAAGCAGTTTATGTGCCAGTGGTGTGGCAAAGACTTCAACATGAAACAGTATTTCGATGAGCACATGAAGACACACACAGGTGAGGTGCACAAACACAAACATTTAAAACTTGTGGAGAGTGAATAAAGATAGACTGTCTCTCTTGTTCTCTTTTGAACATATTTTGTGGGTAATTTTACTATGATAATGATTATTCTAATCTTCAGTGGCTCCCCCCAAAATGTGGGCACACTTTAGTTATATAACAAACCAAATTAATTTTGCAGTACACTTTTCTTTCTAGCAAAACTAGAATTTTTTTTTTAGGTTTTCAACAATGAAATTACTTGTGCACTTTCTAAAGGTGGAGCATGTCGATATTGCACTCCAAAAAACTCATGTTTGTTCAATTTTAGTTAAAAGTTTATTAAAATGAAGAACTAATGTAACACAATTCTTGAATACTTGGAAGTTACTCTTATTAATTTGATTGAAAAATACAACTTAATCCATTTGTTATTAAAATAAGTTTGTATAAGTTCATAAAACAAGACCAGAACAAATTCCGTTCAAAAATATTCATTTATTTAGTGTTGTTGAAAAGAAGAAGAAATTAAAAAGTTTCTGTAAGGTTTATTGAAGATTTTTATTTTTCGAGTGCCTTACGGGTTGTTCTACATGTGTAATTTTAGAGTTTAACCTCGTAGCGGACACATTTAAACTCTTGTGGTTAAACACTCCCAGATGTTCTCTATAATAACGCCACACACCACATGTTTAACGCATACTACTCTTGTTGCCCGTGTGGCTTTATTGCCAGTGAATGAAACAAGATCTCTCTCCCATTCTTCTGTTTCTCTTCAGGTGAGAAGCCATTCATCTGTGAGATCTGTGGGAAGAGTTTCACCAGTCGGCCCAATATGAAGCGGCACCGGCGCACGCACACTGGGGAAAAGCCGTACCCTTGCGAAATCTGCGGCCAGCGTTTCCGCTTTTCCAACATGCTTAAGGCGCATCGAGAGAAGTGTTTCCGGGTCACCAGTCCGGTGACCCTCCAGCCTGCCAGCATGGGGCTTTCCATTCACCTTACCGGCCACACCCCTTCTTCAAGCCACACCCCTACCCCAACCCAGCCCGCTCAGTCCACGCCCGTGGGCCCCGTAATGATCAGTCCTGCCACGGGAGGGCCTCTCCCGCAACGAGCGGTCACCGTTCATGGCTTCTCTCATTTGCACATGCAGACCGTGCCCGCACAACATCACCCTGCCCACACTCACACTCCTGTCCATCACACAGGACACGCCCCCATGACGAGCCACGCCCCTCAGCCAATCTCAGTGCAGCCTTCTGTCCTGCCTCCTCCCCCCGCCCTATTCAAGAGCGAGCCAATAAACCACTGCGCCCATGAGGACGCTTACCTGCGACAGGGCGCCGCTCCGCAACACCACTGAAACACTCTCATGAACACAAACTCACTAACGTGAGTCAGGTGCTCGCTGGAGAACAGGGCGGACAGACTGACGTCATCCATCAGTATAATTCTCACCGGAATCGGAAAGCTGGAACTCGGTGAAATGCAACATGTATGTATGTGTGATACAAAACTGAAACTACAAACCTAATTGCCACTAGCACTCGTGACCAAACAGGATTGTTAGATCTCAAGAACTTCATAAAGCATTACTAGGATTCACTTCACATCACTTCAAACTCTTGTCACAATGATCAAGATGCCATTGGGGTTTCAATGGCACAACACGTTTCTTTCTCTTTCTCTGCCTCTTTATCGACTCAGCTGCTGTTGCAAAGGTTCTACGGGTTCAAACGTCCACAAGTTAAAGGTCTACATTTCACAAATGCAGTGTCTTTAGAAATGCAGGTCTTCCCGACAACGGAAAATATTCATATTCTAGTACACAAGTCGTCACACAAACATAGTATACACAGCACTTAAGCAGTAAACTCAGTGTAGTCTATATGACTGAAACTTTTCTGTTGCCTGATTGTGATTGTCAGTGATTTTATTAAAATATTGGAGTTTTCTTTTTTTTTCTTTCTTTTTTTAATACAATAAAAATATGCTTACTGGGTAATGCCTGTAGCTCTCCGGCGTGTTCAGTCGGAGGTCGAGACTGTTAAGGAAGACCGATGCTGTGATGTGTCATAGGTAGACTGCAACTAATGGTGAAAAAAAAAAAAGATCATTAATTAGTTTTACTGTATGTTCCATACAATCTAACTCACTTAACCAATATTTTTATTTGTATAATGTAGATAAACATGCTCTGTGAGACTTTTTAAAAATGAAATTAGATTTGTTGAAATGAGATGCCTGCTTTGTGAGAGTTTATGTAATAGGTTGGAAGATGCGGAAAGGGTTTGTTTCTAATCATGTATTCAGCCGAATGTAGAAGAGGTGTGTGTGTGTGTGTGTGTGTGTGTGTGTGTGTGTGTGTGTGTGTGTGTCTCTCTCTCTTTGTGGCTGATCATGTGCCTGTGGTGCTGGTATCAAAAGCTGCTTTTTAGTTGCTCTCTGTCTTTATCTGGTACATGGTTCTTTATCATGCTGATGAGTAGTGTGTGTGTGTGTTAAAATCATAACGTTAGGAGCAGCACAGATAAAGTGATGGAAGTCTTGAGTCAATCAGACTTGATTGATTGTGAAATTTAGACCATTTGTCCTCTGCACTTTACTGACAAGTAAAAGGTTTGTGTAACTGACAAAGAATTGTTTATCACGTGTCTGACACGTGAAAGATGGCTGACTGTTGGAAAATGGGGAGAATCACATGGGGATTTGGTTGGGATCCCTTGTTATACATCAAATAATTAGTTTGTCCTATAAGAAGTTGTGTTTTGCCCTCATGCCCCCGCCCCTCTTTACCCGAGACGTACTGTCATTGGTTCAGATGGCTGTCAGTCATGCCTCTCCATTCTCCATCAGTTGATGGAATGCACTTTCTAATAAAACCTTACTAGATAAGAAAAATAAGCAGACCATAATAATGTCTATTCTTGTGAGGTGTTTTTAATCAAATCTCTTTAGTCTTTAGTCTCGCTAGTCTGTTTCAACCTCTCTACCCTCTCAATTTCAGCAGTGTTTTATCCTTGGCCTTGTGTCTGGCACAGAAACGTCTGACCTTCATTAAGTTCTGTTTTATATTGTTTTCCTGTTTTTGAGACACCATGTTTGACCTGCTTTTTTTTTTATACTGTGCATTTAACACTTTCTGCTAACTTTAAACTAGTAAAAAAATGAATTAGCCACAAGCCACTTGTCTAAATTTTTACATTGTAAAGTTTGTTTTTGAGAGAGAAAGAAAGCAGTATATATGGGAAGTGGGTCATTTGACCCAATGACTAGAATGGGCCTGTTTCATGATATGACCTCAATCTCTTTATACCTTTGGCCTTGTTTAGCCTAGTGAAATCTGTGATTAGATAAAGTTATATGCTAGTTGCTTTGGGTTTAGTGTCACATTGCTATTTTAAAATCATGTTTTAAAAAAACAAGCACTTTTAAATGTTAAACTATTAAGCATTTTTGCAAAAAAAATTGGGTTAGTTTTACATAAAACAATAGAACCTATGTGTGTGCGTGTGTGTGTTTTGAAAGCAGAAGCAACAGACCTCAAGTAAGCACGTGATTAGAGAGTCCTGACTGATTAAGTGACCTCATTGAACTGGTGATGAAAAAGAAAACTGGACATTTCCATTCAATGTTCTTCACAATTTCATGCATTTGATATCGTTATCTGTGTAGAGTTACGTGTTCGATTGCATTGACAGATGCCCTTATGCTCTCAGAATAAATCGATAGTCTTCTTTCTCTTTTTGTATCCTCTGCCCCACTAGACTTGGAGAAGAGTTCATTTGAATCTAGAATAGATCGTCTGTTATAGGCTAACATAAATGGGCATCAAGTATCAAGACTTTCCTGGTTTAGGAATGTTGATAATGACACACAAGTTCCTTTTCCACTCCACCCAAAAATAACCTCCTTTTTTTTCTTTTCTTTTTTACAAGCTGTCATTATCGTTTCTAAAGAACTGTGAAGTAGGCCTACAGGATATTACACGACTAAACTTGACTGCGTCCTCCTGACTGTGCTCGCCTAAGATTCAATTTTACCCACATTAAATCTTTACCCATTACAAATTTTCAGATTTAGTTCAATCACAAATAATGACAGAATGCGTATTTTTGTTTTGTTGATGAACCGTAGCCTAATAGGCTTTAGCGACTCACTGTTGCGATTTCTTTTTGCAAGCGTAAATTTAATGTTCTCTGAAAATAAATGCAGTTGTGACATAAATATGATTATGCAAAAAAGTAGTAGCCTAGATTAAAAAAAATTAACTAATTAATCACGTTTTTGTGTAGCCTAATTAATCACGATCGTAGGCTACCTGACATTAAAGTTATGTTATGTATAATGAATAAGAAGGCCAGTAAATGAACGATCACCAGTGCTAAATCTCTATTAGGCAACGGATAACAGTGCTTTAAGATTTTCAGGTAGATCTTGACTGCATACGTTAATGGTCTTGCATCGCTGAGGAGGATGTCAGCGGTGTTTGGATACAGTGATGTATGAGAGGAGTGGCTCATCCGACGCGCGTCACTGTGGTTGAATAAAGCAGGATCGGACCACCATACATCTCCAACACTTTTGAGCAGCCGGGCGGACAGACGCAGAAGCAGCGATCGCTGATGAACAACTAAAACAGCGAAAGGTAATTTGCTGATTTACTGGACGATTCCATTACGCCCTGTCCTGTTTTGAATATTTATATCCTATTACCTCAACATAGCCTACCTTTTTAAGCATATTTGAAAATATTTTGCAACTTAAAGATTCGCTGAACTTAAAAGCAATACCTTGAGCCAAACGCACCGAAATCAGGTATTTCCGATTTGTTGCATAATCTGTACTGCAATGCATATAAAGTGAAAGCAAGGTCATAGAAATTTGCTGTGTAACTGCTTTTGATTACAATCCATTAGAATATGACATAATCACGCTGTCATCTAATAACTTGTGGCTGTATCGTTAAACAGTAGCCTAGGCTACAATTTGTAAACGTTCACTAGAAACTGCTCTCGCTTACTGAAAACATTCAGTAAAATGTAAAGTCATATTGTCCTGTATTTGTCTGTTATAGATTGACACTGTGCAGCGGCACGTTGAAGGTGAAAACAGGTGAGTTGCGTAATCTGAAATCTGAAAGATTAAAAACTCCTATGAGTCGATTCACTGATACTGGTTTACATGAAAAAACAAAACAAAAAACAAAACATGTCCCATTATGTTAGTATTTAAAATTGGCAATATTTCAACACATTAACATGAATCAGATGAGAATGTTACCGTTTACTAAACTACATCTTAAAACCATGTCCTCAGACAATAAATCAAGGCTTACGTGAATTAAAATATTAAATTCAAGAAAAACTAAATGGGATCTTTTAAAAAAAAATGGTAGAAGAGGTTAATATGTAATAAAATATACTGTAATCTCTGTTAACCCTACGATTTTCTAACTGCCTTGACCATTCAAAAGATAATTGCATCATTAGAAAGTCAGGTTGAAACCATAATGTAGTCTCAATTCATTAATATAACATTTGGCTATGTTTAAAATAAATATTTGACATCTGTGTCTGACTGTATAGACACAAGTTTGTAAGAGAATGGAAGAAGCAGGAGACTCTGCTATGAATTGATTTTAGTCCACAGACTATATAAATCTTAAAACCTTTGGAACATCAATGGCTGGAAATATATTTGAATACATCTAAATTTTGAATTTAAAACAATAATAATATTAGGATTAAAGGCTAGTTCACTGCTGACTTTCAGTGTTTGTCCTTCCTGCTTCTTTATCCTTTCTTTTGTCTACTTGAAGCTCTGGCATAAATGCTTGCTCTTTTCTTCTGCAGAGGAGGAGCAGAAGAAGACAGAGAAGAAAAAGACATCTGTGCTGTTCTTCCCTCCTGTCCATGATGCGGGACTCTGTCTTCAACTGCTGCGTTTCCCCGGCCCATCCCCCTGGAGGAGTGGAGGAGCACCACCAACATAGAAGCAGAGCTCAGACTCCGCCGCCTAATGATAGGCGTTTCCTTATATTCTTTGACTTTGACGAGACCCTGGTGGATGAGTGCACTGACGACTCTATAGTTACTGTGGCGCCAGGTGGAGTCCTGCCCGGCTGGCTGAAGGACACCTACCGTTCTGGCCACTACAATGAGTACATGCAGCGTGTGCTGGCCTACCTCGCAGAACAGGGCATCACCCCGGCAGCTATTCGAGACACAGTGGAGAAGCTCCCTCCTTGCCCAGGCATCCCCACTTTGATGCAATTCCTGCTCTCCCAGCCATCAAGGGACTTTGAAGTGGTTTGCGTGTCTGATGCCAATACTGTCTTCATCGAGACGTGGCTTCAGCACCTAGGCTTCCGCCCGCTGTTTCTGCGTATTTTCACCAACCCGGCTCACTTTGATGAGAATGGGCAGCTGCAGCTTCGGCCCTTCCACTCCCATGAGTGCCTGCGGTGCCCAGCAAACATGTGCAAAGCGGTGGTGGTAAGGCAGTACGTGGCCCAGCGCATGCGTGAGAGAGGCGGACGGCCCTATCAGAAGGTTCTGTACGTGGGCGATGGGGCCAATGACTTTTGCCCATCACTCACTCTGTCACCGGGTGATATAGCGTTCCCACGCCGGGACTTCCCGATGCATAAACTGATTCAAGAGATGGAGGAAGCCAAACCTGGAGAGTTCAAGGCAAGTGTGGTGCCATGGAACAGTGGAGAGGATGTCATCAACACCCTGAGGAAGATAATAGAGAGGCGCTAAATATATAATACACCTAAATAAGGCCCTCAATATGTTCACAGATTTCTTGTTACATTCCAAACTCTAATATGTATCACCTTAGTTCTGTTGATTGAAACTCCCAAACCGCTAAGGATCTTTTTATAAGATCCACAGTTAATGACTGTGTACAGTTCAAATGACACTACAATAAACTGTACTTTGAAAATGTCAAGCCATCTAAAAGCTTTACGCTCACTTACAGTATATTCAAATGTACAGATATGAGCATGAATATATGTGTATGTGTGACTCTATTTCTTAGACTTTTTTTTTCTTCTGATTGCATTAACATGAATACTGGCCAGTAGAGTATCTCCCTAAATGCATTGTTGTTGTTTTTTTTATCATATGTGACCAGTTGCTGTCTAAATATCTTATATTATTCTTTTTATAGTTTTAAATATGCAAATCTGAAAGGTGCCATAAGTGATTATTTATGTAAAGAATGCTAAAATGATCATCTTATTAATGAGAAATAAATTCAAATTGTTAGTATTCGCTACTGAAATATTGTATGTACTGTATGCTATGTATTTTATTAGTAAACTTGAACCCATCCTCTGCTTGGATGTGCTCTATAGTTGTTTTAACCTGTGTTTGTTCCTGTTTCTTATGCAAAGTCTGTGAACTTTGGATGTGGGACTTTGGATCTGATATAAATTAACCTCACCAGCAAAGTGATTTACTCGAATCTGTGTCCGAGTATGTTTTACCCATCACCCCAACAGCTGTCATGTGTCTTACATGGTTTTAAGGATATCTAAACACAATAAAATCAAATTCCAGAATCAACTCAAGTCATGTCGTCTTGACCAGCACTTTTCACAATACATGTTGCTTTTTTTTAGAACCAGAATCTGAGTAAATGACACTAAAAAGTTTGGCAAAAATATAGGTTTAACTGCTATCATGAAAATATAGTTGCAAACAAATCAGATAAAAGCAAGAACATTTATTATCCCAGAATTCAACCAACGTTTACATTCAGACATGATAAAGATGATCACCCTTGTGGTTTTGTCAACTTCTTTGCAAATTAAAATGTAAAATAATAATAATACTGTCTTAAACTGACCATGTCCAATTATACATGCTACTAATCTCCATTATTAACAACAATATTAGTAGTAGTAATAATATTATTATTATAATGTTGATGGTGCATCAATTAAGTATTTTGTGGTTACATAAATCATGTATATTTATTAAACTAATCGATTAACAAAAGTTTCAAAACCCTTACTTATGCACTCTGTTATGTTAGGCCTACTTAAGGCTTAAGTGGAGCTAAAACAAAATGAACTGACTAAATACATCATAAATTATAGGCCTATTGATCTCGGTGAGGCAATACACAAGAACAAACAAAAATAGCTTCTATCTTTCTTTGAACTAACGTCACCTTTGCAGTAAATTCTAATAGTGTCTTAAACAAATTCCCGACATGCATATCGACCAAGAAGTAAAACCGAACAGCACACATTCATCGCCGCCTGGTGGCCGCATAGCGAGATCTTTTTAAAGAGACCGCGCGTATCAAAACAATACGTCCAGCCTCATTGGTCAGCTGCGAGCACGTGACTTCACAGCTGATTTCCGTGGATGTTTTTGCAGGATCAGATGTTCGTCCTTACCTCGGCGAGGCATGAATGCGCCTCTCATGATCGCAGTGGAATCAGCCGTGGCACACTGACACACAGCTCCCCTCTGCCCTGACAGTAGACTCACTGTCGTTATGGCCCAGGCTGCACAGATAAACGTCCTCGATATCAACACTCCTCTTAGAGTGGAGCACGACAAGAAAAGACGACAATTCAGCATCCGACTGAACGGTCAGTAATGCGTCAGATAACGAGATGGGGGGAGGAGGAAAAACCACCGTGCTCTCGCCTGCAAAATGTGCCTTTTGTTTATTATATTTCGCTTCTCAACACGATAAACATGTCATCTAATAGAATCCGTCCTAGCTATATAGTAGGAATTGCCTCGTTGTTTATGTAAATGTCGTTGCACGCTTTGATCTCAGTAGTTAATTGAATATGACATGAACTAGTTGTTTTGCTCGAGCAATTTTTTTCTCTCCAGCACACCACCAGTTTGTTCTTTATCTTTCTGGTTTGTAGTAGCCTTTTAACGAGCGTTTAATAAGTAGGATTCATCCGGTGAATGCTGCGGTTTCTGTTGTTTTGTTTTGCCGTACAGAGCCGCAGTATATCTCGCCTGTCACTATAGTCACAGTTTGTGCATTTGCTCAAATACGAGCTTTGTTTTCCTTTTCTCTGGCTGAATCAATAACTAAATAGCTAGCCTACCCGCTAGCCATCCCATCCAGACTTTATTTTTTAGGCTAACGTATTACTTCCTGTTCCATCATCGCCACTGATATCAATCTGTACTAAACAAACCCAAGTCGTTTCGTTTCTGTCGTTGTGTAGAAGATGAGGAGCAGCAGGGGTTTACAGGAACAGTCGTGCGTTGTTTCTTGCGGGGTTTCACGTGAAAATAAAGGGTTTGTATTCACAGAAATTACGCTTTCATAGAGACATAAACCAAGCCCACGTACGACTATGCGACTATTTCCCCGGAAAGCGACATGCATCCTGTTTAACAGCGCAGTTCATGAATTACATTGTTTACTGTATGCTGACTTCTATATTTGCATCTATTCTGTTGTATATTGAAGGTTCCCATGATAGGGCTGTGCTCCTGTATGAATATGTGGGGAAGAAGACGGTGGATCTGCAGCATACTGAGGTTCCTGAAGCTTACCGAGGACGAGAGATCGCCAAACACCTGGCCAAGGTTGTAGAAGATTACTCAAGATCAATGTGAATGGGTTTATGCACAATGGTATTACCTCGTTCACCGGCGTGCATTAAAATTTGGTTTGTGATTGTTTTTGCTAGGCTGCAATGGACTTCGTGGTAGAGGAGGACCTGAAAGCCCATTTAACCTGCTGGTACATCCAGAAGTACGTCAAAGAAAACCCTCACCCCCATTACTTGGAGCGCATCCTCCATTGAGAGCATTGAGGATTCAACTCTTGATTCAAATAGGATGATTTGGGATTGGGTGGGATGGGTATCTGTTGGGCGTCCCTAATCTGTCTGACTGGTCTTGAAACTCCACAAAAGAAAGATTTATTTTTATGTTTGCGAGCGAGAGTGAATGCGATCAAAGGAGGGGAGAGATCTGAAACTACAAAGCCATTTAAAACGTTTTCTTTGGAAAGATAAGAGCGTGGATAAGAGTGTGTAACTCAAGCAGACTTTCAAGCCAATCTAGAGAAGTGAGAGGATTATGACACCCATTATGAACTCCAAATATCAACTGTTTGATATGATCATAAGAGTGACGTCAGACTCCGTATGCCTCTCTGGCCTTACGCCTTCAGATTTAGTGGTGCTCACGAGAGAGATACACGCACACTTGTGTTCCCACATGCACAGGAGTTTTAGGGACATCCCAATGTAACTGTCCTGTCAGAAACAGCTATTTTCTTCTGTGCATGTTCTAGGCTGGTTTTGTGCTTTTGCATGCGTGTATCGGTGTATACTATGGCCAGTGAAGAGCTCAGACTCTGGAGACAATCGCCTGCCCATATATTCGCAGGGCTGAACCTCTCAGGATGCACACTTTATAAACACAATAAAGCACCTCTGCGTAGAGGATTCTGTTACAAGTGGTTGGATGCGCGTGTATGAATAACAGTATGAGCGTATGAATCAGTGTATGTTAATTACTCCCATATATCCCAGGGGTCTTATTAAAAGTCAGCTGATGAACTGCCTTGAGCAAGACCGGTTGTTTGCATGGCGTGTTCTGTGCCGACACAAACATCCGTGACACCGTTAATGACAGTGATATTCCTGGCGATGATAATGATGGCCATCTTTTTCACGTAAAACTGGGCTCTGTTACGTCGGTTTATGATGTAATACAGACTAAAGATGCCTGACACCCATCTGTTTTTACACACTTATGTACTCTTAATATTACTATTCATGGTTTTGAATAAAACATTTTAGATAAAACTTGGTTTATGAGTGTTTGTGTTCATAAGTATGGTGTGTTTTAATTGTGTGTACTTTCGAATAAAGTTTTTTTTATTATTGAAATATTTTGCATTCATTAATCATTAATTCATTGTTATTTGTGCCACTTCTATACTTATTTCTGACCAGGTTACACTGCTACCTATTAGTTGTGGTGAACACTACTAAATTAATCATGTCTAAAAATGTGGGATCTTTCCTTGCTATACAGCAAGTAGTAGGGAAGGGCGATTTGAAAAAAAATCTCTTCACAATAACAATATGTATCATTATAGAGTATTTTTTTCTGGAAATAAGGTTATTACAATACCAACATTTTAGATACGAGTGAAATTTCACTCTTCTCAATACCACAGCAAAAACTTATACTGGGCAAACTAATGTGCGTAAAAAGTTCTCAAGCAATTATTGAAGACAAGTTAAGAGTCAGTAATAAATTAAGAACAACGAAATGACAAGCAGTAGGAAAAATACAATAGAACAAAGATACAAATTAAATAAAGAGTGCTATTTCTTTCAGGTAGGTCTACCTAACAGAAGTAAGAAATAATACAGAAATTGAATAAAGTAATGAAATGCAAAATAAAACTGCATAATCCTCACTGTATAAATTAAATACACACTGATATTTATTAAAACTACAAAAGTTATTCAGTCAAGAGCAGTGAGTGATTTTCTCTTTCTTTTGTTGTTTGATTAACAATAATGACACAGACAGCAGCAGTATTTTAGGTTGCTGTCACTTAAAGAGCTGATGGATGGACCCAATATATTGATACACATCTGATTCTCCCGACTGTTTACCTGCACTCAAGACATAAAATACATAGATTTCAACATATTTTTATGTGTATTTGACCGTTTAACCGTGCACAGAAAACTACCTGTCTGTGCGAATGAGTTCTCTTTCACGGCATATTGCGTTTTTAATAACTCTTTTTTATCATCAAGCATGTCCCGCTCTTTATTACTCATTCATCCATGTTTCTTTAGCATTTTAAAGTGTCAATAACTCCTGACCACTATGTGCATGGATATATTTGCATACAGTCAGCGATATAAAAACAATATAGAAAAAGTTAAATCAATTCACACTTTATATCATTGCCATGATATAAATCATCATCATCATCCAAGTACATTTGACTAGCTAGTTGATAAAACCAACAACCAATTGAGTATCAAGCTATTTTCCCCCCCCCGCTAATGCTATTTTTACCCCTTGCTAGTGCTATTTTATTCCTTCATGTTAACTGAAGGCAAATCGGAATGATGTTCAACAAGTAATCAACTATGACATCCTCGCCATATCTTATTCCTTATTAATGCAGAACATTTGCTCACCCAATGCCAGATGGAGTTGTACAGCTGTTGTTGGGGACTGAACTAGAAAATCAGCAGCCTAATAAAGAAGTTGACTGGATTTGATGTATTTTGAACATACAAAAATTAAACTTACATTAGTTTTTTTTTTTCCAAATAGTATTTTGTATTTCAAATACGTATTTTAAATACATGTATCTGAAATACTGGCCATCCCTTTCCAAAATTGTGGATTTTTTTTTTCAGTCCATTAAAAGTCCATTAAAAAAAAAAATCAAATATCCCAAAAAATATCAGCATGTTGTATTTTCTTCCACAAAATAAATAAATTCATACAGGTCTGAATGACATGAGGGTGAGTAAATGATGATAACTGAAATGCATTTGGGTTTTACTAGTACAGTTACAGTGACTCGTTTTCAAAAAATGAAGAAGTACAAAACAGTGCTTTAAATTATTTTATTTAAAGCACTGTTGCCACTGGCACAATGCCTAAAACTATTGCTTTGAATTTAGTTCCCTTTCTTAAAAATATTGTAATAATTTTTTTTCTCAATTTAATTAATGCACATATATCTAATGAACGGTGTTAATGCTTTTATGTTATGCAATCCATCACTACTGGGGGAGACAGAGAGCGCAAACCCTGCACGTGTTACCGAGCACCGTGTGGTTGTTATAACACAACACGGTTCCCCCCTCCTCTCCTCCTATGCACCAGAGCCGTACGAGGACGGGACTCACTACATAAACGAGAACCGACCACATTATGGGTGAGTGCCTTCTCTGCAATACCCTCGCATCCACGTGCATTACATGACCGAAAGTTTTGGACACAGTACAAACCAGTTAAATCATTTAGTCAGACCACATTCTTTATGCAACGAATATACGCTGTGGGAATGGTTTGTCCTACTGAAAGCCCCATAGTGATGTCCTTGCTTTCGATTGGTCACCTCCGCTATTCAAAAGCATAAATAATATAGCCTCGCGGAACAAACCATGATCAAAACCAGTTACTTGTTTGTTGTACGAAAGAATGTGTTCCATACATTACAAACAACTGTCTTTAACTAAATAAAGCAAATTTTAATATCGTTACAGATTCTGTTCAGGTGGTAGGGTCCTCAACTAAATTCAGATTCACGGGATTTGTAGTCTCTTTCATGTGCTCGAAAGCTTTAAAGATTGTTATTAGAGCTGAAGCCGCGAACTACATTACCTAAAGTGCACCGCGACAAGTTTTGCGTCAAGTCTAGTCCGTTGCTTTTTCAAGATGGCGTCGCTGGGAAGGAGGCGCGGTGTCCCAGTCAACAGGGAGAGGTCAGTTAGACTAAAACCTGTCATTATTTCATAATACTTGACGTGAAATGTTTAGGCTTTATGCACATTTTAAGTTTGTTTCCTGTCTTTAAAACACCAGGTCTTTTGACGTTTTGTGAAGCCACAAATACTAAAGAAACATAGTCTGAATGGAGCTCATGTGTTGTTTTGATTAGCTTACTGACTCTGGGGTCCCTCAACTGATTAGCACTTCAGAGAGCACCAAAAATGTAATTTTATGGCAGTTACATCTGAAATCTTCATATTGATCCCTTTTGCAGTATGTGTTACCCATTTTGACGAGAGAGGGACAAGTTAAAATAGCGCTTCACACCTATGACAGCAGGTTTCAAGGAGATATGTGCAGCTAGCAAGAATTTATAGTTGTTGTACTAAGTTTCGTGTAAATGTCTTGAAAACAGAAAGAAATTGTATGTTTGCTCCAAAAACTAAGGCCGTTTAATGCACAGCCTGTTAAACTGACAGTATGCGTTAAATTTAAGGCGGACCGCTCTCGCCTGATTTTATCAAGTTAGTTATCAGTCCGTATTTTCTAATATAATAACTAGTTTGAAATAACAAGATTTTATCTAATAAGTTACCTGATCAAAGTGTCTTTCATTGTACATTTGAAAATTTACCGTCAGCTTTTCCGCTTATTAAAACATCGAGAAGAAGTTTCTTGTTTCACACTCTGTGAACCCAGGCCGCAGATCCTCTGGCTGATGTAGACAACGTGAGACATGTCGTGTCGAAGCAAGACCACAATATAGTCAATTTTAGCAGCTTTACCATTTTTAAAACAATTTAGGAAAATGTGGCAACAAAAATCAGCACAGGAAATCCCGTCCCATCTGAAGCAATGTTGACTGGTCTTAAAGTATGTGTCTGGTCATATCAGTTTTACTTTTTGCCTCATACACAGTAAATATCAGTAGTTGCATTCACATGCTACCAAATAATCAGATCAGAATGATTGCTCAATCGGGCTAAAAAGCCTTAATTTAAACGCCTCATTTGATCTGAAATTTCGATTGTATTTGGGAGGGGTGGTGTAGACCTGAAATAATCAGATCAATAGGAAAAAGTTAAGCATTTAAATGCTTAAATCCAACCTTTTTCCTCAATCAGAATTTAAATAATGTCTTGCGCACATGAACAGTGGTGTGCGTTTATTTATGTCTTACAAGCTGATCAGTGGAGGAGATTAAATATTTGCTAACAAAGCTCTTCTGACATGTCAGATATGTCATCAAGACAAAAATGGCAATTATGTTTCTGCAGCGGCATTATCGTACTGTTTTGAATTGCATTGCTAAGTTTAGGGTTTTTATATAAACAGAAATTTCAGAATTTTAAATCTGAAGAAAGGAATTTGGACCTGGTTTGACAGACATGGCTTAGATTAAGCCAGTATAAGGCCTTAGTTTTATAAACGTGCCTTAGAAAAAAAAACATTACTGGTGTGCATCTTGAGACAAAACAATGGCACTGACATATTATAAGATCTGTCAGTGTAAGTTGCAAAACAACTCAAACATGCATTTTAGTCTAGGACTAGCTTAAGCCTTGTCTGTGAAACCAGGGGTTGGATTGGCGAACTCACTCTTTCCTCTTCCTCTTTTCTCTCTCTCAAGGGGAGTGATGGCGGCGACGGAGTGTTACATCGTCCACGAGATCTACAACGGCGAGAATGCACAGGAGCAGTTTGAATACGAGCTGGAACAGGCTCTGGAGGCGCAGTACCGCTACATCGTGATCGAACCCACGCGCATCGGGGACGAGACAGCCCGCTGGGTGGCCGTGGGAAACTGCCTGCACAAATCCGCCGTCCTGGCCGGGGCAGCATGCCTCCTGACGCCGCTCGCCCTTCCCGCCGACTACTCCCGTTACGTGGCGCTGCCGGCTGGCGCTCTGAGCCTGGCCTGCGCCGCACTCTACGGCATCTCTTGGCAGTTCGACCCCTGCTGCAAGTACCAGGTAGAGTACGACAGTCAGAAGCTCTCGCGGCTGCCCCTGCACACGCTCACCTCCTCTACGCCAGTGGTTCTGGTTCGACGGGACGACGTGCACAGAAAGAGACTGCACAACACGATAGCGTTGGCGGCCCTGGCGTACTGTGCCAAGAGGATCTATGAACTGTACGCTGTATGAGCGCTATGCCACATCCACACACACGCATACAGATACTGACATGCGCATACACACACAAACACGCGGCAAGGAGGTGAGAAGCACTACTAAACACCCGACACTGGCAGATACACACGTACACACCAAACAATAACATACGGACGGACCGACAGTGAGAGTGATCGAAAACAAAAGAATACGCGGCGCTTTCTCTGTCACAATTTTTCATCGTTTTGATTTCATCTGGTCAAGGATTGGACAGATTGATGGATGGATGTATGAGAGGAGCGGTTGGGGGGGGGAGAGCTTATAGTTCTGAATGAATCTTCCTTTTTTCTCTGTACTTTAAAAGTGATATCACCAGTGCACTTGAGCCCCCTTTCCCACTTCTTCCCCGCACCTGTCCAGCCCCTTCCTCGTCCCGCGACCCTCTCCCAACGGTCACCTGCCACCCACACGGAGCTTCCGCACCCGGGCAGCGACCTGTCGGACTGAACGTGTGGTGGACAGACAGATGTGTTTTAAGAATGACCTTTGAATCCTCTCTTTTCTCCCTCTGTGTAGTTTTACTGTACCCTGCCTTTGGTGCGTCACCTTTTCATTAAACAGTAGGAGATTTAACCTCACTGGTATCTCTGACGACCTTTATTTTGACCCTCAAGGGCTTGGATTCTTTCTTATTGCACATCTGAGTTGTAGCCTTCATGCAGATCTCACAGTCAGATTTATTTTACAAGCCACGGTTTGTAATGGATCAGTATAAATCCGGATCTTCTGATGAAGTTATGAAAAATAAATATAAAAGTAAATGTTAACTCCTCTGAAAGAGAGAGTTCACCCCAAAATTGAAGTTTTGTCATTTACTCATGTTGTTTTAGATCTATATGCTGTTACTTAATTTTTTCGGTTTTTGGTTATAACTATTCCTTGAAGCTGCAGGCAAACCAGTGCAACTGAATGAAATTTACTTCAATGTAACAAGCAGTTATTCACAGCCTATATGCAGAGAAATTGTGAGAAATATAGTTTTCAAATTATATTTTGTATTAATGGCACCGTGTTAAATTGTTTATGCTGTTTTTACAAATGCATCTGGCCTGTGGAGCTTAAATGAGTCATCTGATGTTTTATTTTCATATTGTAGTGTATAATATCTAAAACAGAGAAAAGGGTAAGGCTTAATTGGCTCAGTCTTTATTTTATGTCATTTCTGCTCAGTAGAATTTGAAAAGAATGATATGAAAAAAAAGGGTTTCTCCAACAGTTCTCTTGTCTGCAGTTGGTCAACACTTCACCTTTAGGAGGAGTAAGTGCTTATCATTCTTACAGCCACATAAGAAAAGCATAACTCATAGCATCTTGTGCTTTTTACACTTCAGATAGATGTCCAGTGTCTGATTCTTAAATATGGCATTTTTTGGCCTTTTGACACATTGTTCACTCAAGATATATATACTGATGAGCCAAAACATGATCAGCCACAGGGGAGGAAAATATATAATATATTGATCATCTCCTAACAAGGCTACTTATTATGGTCTGGGTAGATTAGATTCTAAGCAAACAATCAGTTGTTGTAATCAACGTGTTGGGGGCAGGAAAAAATATCTTGAGTGAGTTTGGCAAGGTTACTGGGTCAGAGTTTCTTTGAAACCACAAGGTTTGTGGGTTGCTCCCGGTCAGCAGTGGTGAGAATTTACCAACCATGATCAGAGGAGGGACAAAGCACAAACCGGCGACAGGATGTTGGGCACACAAGGCTCATCGATGCACAAGGGCAATGAAGGCTATCCAGTCTGGTCCGAGCCAACAAAACGTCTACAGTGGCACAAGTCACAAAATTGTAATGATCGCTTGGAGTAGATGAATCCCATTTTCTTTTACATTGCTTGGCTGGCTATGTATGCATGCACTGTTTCCCTGGGGAAGTGATGGCAGCAGGAAGTAAATTAAAAGTAAATGATGACGATAAGACAGTTGAGGGAGTGATTCTCTGAGCAATGTTCTGCTGGGAAACCCTGGGCCCAGCAATTCATGTGGATGTAAATTTGACACGTGCCACCTACCTAGGCAGTCGTGGCCTAATGGTTAGAGAGTGAGACTGGTAACCCGAAAGTTGCAGGTTTTTATTCTCCATACTGGCAGGAAATGACTGAGATGCCTTGAGCAAGGCTCCTGACCCCCAATCACTCGCGGGCAAAAATGGCTGCCCACTGATCCGGGTGGGACGTGCTGAACCAACAAGTTCAGTCCATGGCAGCTTCACCTTGTAGCCTACAGGACTTGAAGGATCTCCAGATACCACTGGACACCTTCAGGGGTCTTATAGAGTCCACACCTCAGAGGGTTGGTGCTGTTTTGGCAGCACGCAGAGGCCCAATAGCATATTAGACTGGTGCTCATAATGTTTTGGCTCAGTATATAATTCTATATCACAAAGATATTATACTGTAGTTCATGATGGTAATGTTCTCAGGTCAGAAGGTGAGTCCATATAAGCTTATTCAGAAAGAGTGAACATGAAACTAAAACTGTGTCACATATCTCATTCAATTAGTGCAGGACTTTAAGGGTACTGGAATAGGGCTTTTCTTAAAAAAAAGATCAACTTTCAGTGCAGAGGCATTGTGCAGGTCCTTAATGGTTTACTAGGTTTCAAAGGAAACTAGGCCTGAAACTGAGAATGCTTAACTCATCTTAAGGCATCTGAAAGGTAAACGTGTGGAAAAAGAATTTGATAAAATACCATTATATTTCATGCACGTGGACATCTTTTTAAATCGCCGAGAATGAATATGGCAGTAAAATTTTCTTCTGTTTAGACTGACCGTTTGAACACCGTTTAAATAGCGTTGCCTTGACAGAACTGTCTGGCGAGTTTCCTCCCTCCATCAACCATATTTGGAGACAAAAATCAGCTGGGCTGGCACTGCAAACTCCATTTTTTTTAATGTTCAACAGTAAAGCATAGCAAGGTGCAAATATAGAGTTTTAATTTGGACCAACATCAAGCTCTCTTGAGGAAAAAAAAAATCCCTTTATGTCAATTGATGCACAATTTGGAATTAGTTTTTCCTCCAAAGCACAACTGCTTGATCATGCACATCCACCTCCCAGGATCTTATTGAGAGCGGCACATGTGTGGTGCATCACTATAAAACGAAAATGAGTCTTTAGCATCTGTCATAACCAGATTCTCATGATGCCGTCCTTGCAAACTGTAGTGACGCTCAAAAACACAACAGCCAGACCTATTAGAGACCTATTTGGGACAAGAGACAGTTGAAAACTTCAAAAACAAAACTTCATGTTAACAAAAGGGGCACCGGAACATTATGATGATAATTAATTTAATATTATGATTTATAACTGTAGGCAATTAAAGGTGACCTGACACAGGGTGCCTGGAGTAGAAAATTGAGTTACTAAATGGTCAATATATTAACAAACCATTTAATCCAGGACAATATAAATATAATGCATCTTAGAATAGAAAATAATTAGTTCTTGTATGATAAATGTTTGCTCTGCTAGTCTGCTTATCTAAAGACTGGTCATCTGGCTGTTGTGTTTTTCCCAGATCAGGGATGATTCAATTCATTTTTAAATATTTATTAAAAACATTCCATGAGTATTCACCTTTAGACATAGAAATGAACGTTTTTGGCGATGAAATCTTCAGAGGAAAGATGCAAAGATTTTTTCTAATACTGTTTTGTCTTATTCTTCTTTCACTCTCTGTTCTTTTACGGCCCGTGAAGCCATCAGTCTGAAGTAGAGAGCAGGCCAGAGCGTGCGCAGATAGACGGCTGCAGTCGGCAGCGGCCCAGCCAACACCACGTCTTTCTGTTTGTGACAGACAGCCTTCAGGACGGCACGTGCCACGTCCACTGGATCCCACCCCTTAGCTGTGGTTTTGTCCATTACTTCAGACCCAAAAGAACGAAACAAAAAGAAACGCTTCTTTAATAGAGTGAGAATAAGAGTTTGGTTGACAAGAACAGCATTATCTCACCTCCATATTGAGAGCCGTCCCCCGTGACTGCATTGATGGACAGGTTTGTTCTGATGTAACCCGGGCTGATGACAGACACCTGCAGGCCGAACCTGTCGACCTCTGCCCTCAAACAGTCAAAGTAGGCTTGCGTCGCATGCTTAGATGCAGCATCTGATTAAAAGCATGACAGAGATGCAACCTGATCACTTGTAATACTCAGGGTTAAAGAAAAAGTTCAGAAAATGTAAGGAATAAACTGAAGGGGAAAAGAATACGTCAATATGTTTCTAAATGCAAATGTCTAGGGAGAAACACAATGAGTAGTATTAACAACACTTCAAAGTTTGAAATTACAACTTCCAACTGAATCGCTCTGCTCCCAACCACTATGGAAACATCTTTTACTGTACCTTCTGATCACAGTGCAAAAAAGCGATGTTCTTCCTCAGTATTTTTGTTTTGTTTTCCAGTGCAAATGTCTAAAGATTCTTAAATCAAGACGCATTTACTAGAGATAAAAAATGACATATAATATGAAGTCTTGTTTTCTGTGAAATTGGTTCAAATTAAGTACATTTATTATTAAAACAAGGGCACGAACATCTGCCAGTGGGCTCTTTTAATTCAAAGAGAAGTTTTGATAACTCATTGACAGATATTTATTCTTCTTTTAACCCCTTAACCACAATAATGACATACCCAAAATGAAATGGCTGCAGCTTTTGAACCCTTGGTTCTTGTCTCATAGTAGTACAGGAACAGTTTTTTTCCATTTTTTATGATATACTATCAAGAAAAAAAACATTAAAACTAGGATTTGAAAGGCTGAAACATTTTAAATAAAGATAAATGTTTTACCAGGTTCTGGTTTAAGTTAGAGGATGATTCTGACAAAAGGTACATTTTATTTTTTAAGGTAAATTTAATTATTTCCAAAAGGGACACATGGAGACTCCAAAAGGACACCTGATATTCAAATGATATAAGGAGATTTAATTTAAAACTACTGTGCAAACCAAAGCGCACATGGAAAACATTCAAGAACATTAAAAAATACTTTTTAATTTTCATAATTCATATGTATGCAGTGCAACAGCAAAAACTGAGGAAAAAAAGTTTTTTTTACAGCTTTTAAAGCAAACAGGACTTTGACCATTATATGAGTACATTTGACTATTGAAATGCTCGTGCAAACACAATGTTAGCGATCATACACGGTTTGTTTGCGCATCAATAATAACGAACATGTACCTTATGTACGACTCCTGTATGTCACTGCAATCGTCTTTACCTTGATTACAAAAGTCATCCATCAAAACTTTACTAGCGAGACGGTGGTTTGCTTTATCCAACCCAGATGCAGTTTGCTATCATAATGCTCATGTTTTGAACTGCCATTCAGTCTGTATTTAATGCAACACTGGCATGGCTCAGAAACCTCTGAATATGAGAGAGGTGGTTTTTGAAGTGAATAGTTTTTGAAAACTGGATGTGGGTCTCTCCGCCATCTCGACTTCAAAGGTCGAATCTTAAAAGTTTTTATCTTTTTATAGTTTATGAAGATTAAAGGGCTACGCATAAACTCACTTAATTTTGTTACATTTTTCAAGACTTTGCATTTTATGTATGTATGTATGTATGTATGAATTAATGCATCTTGATTTAAAGATGTTTAGATATTTGTATTGGAATACTGAGCAAAAATACTGAGGACGATATATATATATATATTTTTTTTTGCAATACATGCAACATTCAATGCCATGACTGTGAGTTTAAGACTTTCTATACTGTTTTAAGACCTTTTTCAAGGCCTTAAATTGTGTAAGGGCAAATTAAGACTTTTAAAGTCTTTTTAAGACACGCAGAAACCCATTCATGAAGAAAAATATTTGAATCCCCTCATCAATGAAGAAGTTTCATTGCAGCGTATCACTGAAGCACCTTGGTTTCAACAGAGTCGGAATGAACCCCGAGCATCCTTATCTCAGTCCTTTTATCCCGTGACAGTTTACCAATACCAGCCCTAATGAAAATGAAGTTGCTCCTGTTGTAACAGCTGTGGTCTGTATGCTAATGAAGTTGAGATGGTCTGAGATGGTTCTGAGGGTCCCTCACCTGCTCCCATTTTACAATCGATGACCATTTGCTCACTATGTGTAATCAGAAACAATGAAACAGTTGACTTTGTTCAACTCTATGATAATTAAACCATTTTGGGGAAAGAGCTTGTTCTAACACCTATCTTGGAGTGGAATCTGCGTCGAGGCAGACATTGTCATTTCTTATATCTGAATACCTGTTTTTTTGTGTATGTATACTCACATGCAGATCTGTACGGTATTGAAATCTTTCCCTGCACACTGCTGATGACAACAATATGTCCACTGCGTCTATCCACCATTGAAGGCAGAATGGCTGGACAGGACAAAAAAAATAACACGATATTTATATTATATATAATTTCATTTCATTTTTGATAATAATGTGATATTAGGATTTAATGTGATGTATAATGTGATATATACTGAATTATATATAATTCATCTTCATGTATAATATATAATATAATCATATTTATAATATATTTCACATTTAATATCATCTTTATATATATATATATATATATATATATATATATATATATATATATATACACAAACTACCTTTCAAAAGTAGTGGTCAGTAATTCTTTTTTTTTTTTTTATGAAACGTGACCGTAAAGACATTTATTTTATAATGTTACGGAAGATTTCTATTTAAAATAAATTCTGTTCTTTTGGACTTTCAATTCATCGAATAATCTTGAAAAAGTTTTTTATTACAATTTCCGCAAAGCATTAAGCAGCGTTTTTTTTCAAATTTTTCAACACTGATAATAATAAGACATGTTTCTTGAGAATTAAATCATCATATTAGACTGATTTCTGAAAATACAGCTTTGCAATCACAGGAATAAATTACCTTTTAAGATCAAATAAATGCAGTCTCGACGAGACTTTTTCAACCCCAAACTTTACACTTTAAAATCATTTCACTGATCTCTTTCTTTGACTCCTATTCACTCACCTTGTGTAAGAGCAACAGGACCGAAGTAGTTGGTCTCCATGACATCTCGCTGAACTGAGACATGGGTGTCCAGGATGTTGCCACGGTAACTAATGCCTGCATTGTTGATGAGGACATCAACGTGACCATGGCACTTCAAAATCTCCTTGGCGGCGCTGGAAACCAGGGATGTGCTGGAGAGGTCAAAGGTGACAGTGCAGGGAGTGTAAGTCTGAAAAAGAAAGTAGTAAATAAACATAGTTAAGAGATTGGATATGATCACACCTACATTTTTGTCACCTTATGTCCCCCATGAATTCACTGTATAAGCACAATCACATTTTGTAACAGCCTTAAAAGATAACTGAACAGTCAAAAAGGAGAATAAGAGATTTGCTTAGAGGTTTTCACCTGTATTTTTCCATTATTATTTTTATTTCTCAGCTCCTCAACGACCTCTTGTAGTCTCTTCTGGTCCCGTCCGCAAAGGATCAGTCGGGCCCCCGCCGCGTGGAAGACCCGTGCACACTCTGAGGGTGAAAAGACAGATTAAGATATTTAACAAGCAATGAAGTAATATCCACCGTCAAATGGCATTGATAAGACATATGATAACCATTATAGGAGAGTTTATGTTAATGTAACCTTTGCCCAGGCCTGAGCTGGCTCCAGTGATCACGACCACTTTATCCTGTAGATTCTGCTTGTGTCTCAGTCTCTGGATCACTTTCAGCAAAATCAGCAGCCCGACAGTCCCAGCAGCAAGTGGCCCAACACCTAAACCTAACACACGCTCCATGTGTCTGTGTACACATATGCATATATTAACTTACATTTATAAATAACTCAACTCAACCCAGCATCTTTATCTAGAAGTAACACGGAAGCATTTTGTGAGACTGACCTTGGTTTGAGGTAAATGTGGATATCTTTTACATGCTATTTACAGAACTGAACTGACAAAACTAAATTGTAAACAATGTTTAAAAGAAAAACATAGAATTATTTTATTGTAAATGTATTTAATAGGCTATTTTATAACTCACATCTTTTGATCTCACATTAAGAGACTACATGGAATAATGCAGACTACATGCAGGACCTTTTAAAATTAACTAGTGAACCCCTCAAAAGATTAAAGTTGGCATGAAACGGAGGTTCCAATACTCTTTTCTTCCATATTGTGTCGTATATCTGAGTAAAATGGTATCTGGAAGGAGAAGAAAATGTAGGGCGTGACTTGATTTCGTTCTCTGGAATGGATAGGATCGTAAGGAAGTTGGACGATGCTAACTATATGAACACAGATCTGAATGGCAGTTTGCAGTCAGCAGTTGTGGAGGATGTTTAGCCCGTTTATATACTGTCTATGGTTTAGCCCCACCCGCCGCCGAGACATACGTCATGAAGAGAACAGATGCAGTTTCGAGGGGGAGGGAAGGTTCATGTTTTTCATTAAAGATTACAAGGGCATATGAATCTTTTAAAAAATAATGATGTGTTATTATGTTTATTCAGAGCATTTGACTGCATATTGTTTTGTAAACGAGGTACAGTGTAATGGACTTTCTGAAAGATGAAGCAGCCAACTGTTTCGGATCTCACGGCAGCTACATCACAAACTGTAAGTTAACAATTTCATGATGCTTTGTCTGTAAAAGTACGGTTTTAAATGGATATTGTTTTCAAAACACTTACTCATGTGCAATGTGTGCATTCCTATGCAATGACTTTAGCCAATCATAACAGTGGCCGTTTACTGACAAGCCGCTGCTTAAAAACGGATCATTTCAGACAAAGTTTTAGTCATTCTAAAGGGTTCATGAGATGGATCTTTTATTATTTTAATATGCCTGAGGTTCACGTGTAATGTTACATTTTTTTTTTTTTTTTTTTTTTTTTTTTTGCAGGAAAAAAAATAGTAGGCTAAACCGCGCGCACAATTTACTAATTCGTTCCCTCGATTTGCTAAATCGTTCGTACGATTTATAAATTCGAGGAAACGAATTAGTAAATTGTGCGCGCGGTTTAGACTACTATATTTTCCCCTGCATGTCATGTGCGGGGCTCCGTAGAAAATAATCATTCTTCCACATATGCAAAAAACTTTAACATTAAACGTGAACCTCCAGCATATTAAAATAATTAAAGATCCATGTCATGACCCCTTTAGAATGACTAAAACAAAAATAAAAATAAAGCTAAACTGAGTAACAAAATTACTTAAACTTTAAAATTAAAATAAAAAATAATAGCTAATTCAACATATTAATAATTACTTTAACAATACTAAAATAACTCTTCTGTCATGGTCATCAGCGGTAAAGTGTTGACTAATTTTAGTGATTGAAAACCCCATAATCGATAATACAGATGAGCCACGTCTTCAATGATGTGATGTGTAGTAGCAGTACAGTAACTAATCCACAGCAAGTCACGTATAAACGTTTCAGTGCGCTATGCAACCGAATTCATTTTCACAAAACATACATATTCCTTTCTAACATCTCAGTATCTCATAATAATCATTCTCTCTAAAGGCTGTTGTATCAACATGCAATGTTCAGTAAATATATAAAATAAACCTGCAGGGATAATGACATTACCTACCGAAAGTTGAGACCTTTATGATTGAATGGAGAATCCGGAAGTCAATAACATCACGTGATTTTGGCTGTGCCTGAAAGGGGCGGGGCCATTACGCCCTCTACCGAATCCAGCAACAAGGTACAGACACCACGATTATAGTTGACTTAAAATTGCTTATATATATATATGTATATATATATATATTTTTTTACATTTCAACAAGTTGCCAAGGCAACATTTCTACTGTTCAACAAAATGAGAAAAAAAAAAAGAAAAAAAAAAGGGAAAATATAAAAAACTATAATAGTATCTCAAATAACACTGACACGCATGTGTTTGTTGTAGCTCTATTTATACACATTGGGTTTAAAACCCCATTTTAACAACACAGAACTCTTTAAAACAGAGGAGAGGAGCTCCTAAATGCCCACATGTGGCATGTTAAACAACAACAACAAAAAACACTGTCTCAGTGAGTTATCAATAAATAATCCAAATGACAATAATTTACAATATGTTACAAAAGCAGTAAATACTGGGGTCTGTTATTGTCTATTTACATCTGTGCAAACACTCATATGAACGCACACGCACACGCACACGCACACACACACACACACACACACACACACGCACACGCACAAGAAAGTCTCACATAAGAAAACTCAGTTTCAGAATCTACCACTTATTGGCTTCATATTCATTCAAAAGGAAATATAAATCCTAGTGTTTTGGGGAAAATAGCATAATAAATTGAAGGGAAAATGTTCAATCTCACTTTTGATGTAACTACACTGCATTTGTGTTATCAGTAATTTTGTTTAGTGTGTGTGTTAGATGTTCAGTCCTTATAACAATCTCACAAAAAGAAGCCCTTGTCCTTTTTAGTAGTGTGGCATTCACCAACTAAAAACATTCAAATGATGAAAAGAAACCAAAATCTGAGGTCTCATAGACGGAGGGTGTGTGCAGATGCACTCCTATGGCTTTAGAGGGTTTTGCACATATGTGTTGTGTACAATAGAAAGAAACGACAAAAACAAAAACACATACAGTCCGCGGCTCCACTTACAGATGCATGCACATGTAAGACATTAGAGACATACAGATATACAGATGAGAAGACTATATTTGTTCAGATATGGCAGGTCTTATTTTCTCTGTACATGAGGTTGCACTGTAAACTGGAGTTTTTTTTAAGTGTCCTGGGTGTGGCTCATAAGACAATAGCCACAGAATAATCAACACGCACACTCACTCTCTCTCTCACACACACACACACACACACACACACGAGGCCAAAGGCTGTTGTGGACCCTGCCAGTCTATTGCACTTCCTACAGATGAACCACTCTCTGGTTAACATTCTTCTGTCCAAAATGAAAGGGGCGTGGCAGTGAAAGGCTCCGCCCAGTGCATCAGTCCCCTGGAGGAGGTGGGAGGGTCGGTTCTGTGACAGAGAGCTCCTGCGCGAGGTCATTGAAGCGGGCGATGTAGTCGACGCTGCTCTCGCTCATCATACAGGCTAGCTGGGTATCCACCTGTAGCAAGAAAACAGCCAATCAGCAAATGTCCAAATGCTTTTTGGGGCCACAGCAAGGGCTGCACAATTAATCAAAATAAAACCGTAATCGCAATATGGCTTAATGTGATTGTGGAACTGCAGAGGCAGGAATTTAATTAATAATTACAGATAACAATAAATATAAAGCTCTTTTAAAGATGACTATGGATGCCACATTTAATTTTCATTATGGCTAACAACGATTATGGAAACAAGATAATCGAGGTAAAATGATTAGTGATTGAAAACCCCATCGCTTTTTCGATAATAAAAGTATTTTTCCGCATTCAGTCCAGCGCACCTTCCTTTCCTTCACAGCAGTGCGCACTTCGGACCACCCTAAAAGCCCAAACTTAACATTCAAATCAACCAAATAAGTGAGTGTTGCAAAATGCGGTCTGCTGTTGCTAAACTGCGGGACGTGTTTGATATTAAACAGTGTTATTGAAAGCGCATTAAGCCACAAAAGAGACACTGTTCCCCAGGAGGCTTTCTGTGCGCGCGCTCTGAGATGGAGATGAACGCGGATAAACAAACGGGCTTTGGATACGTGGCTAAATACGTATACACAGAAATATCAAAATGTCTTTTTGGAGAGTATTCACATATACACAGTGGATTATATAAGGAATAATTAACTCTGTGACGTTAAATTATTAGAAAAATAAAGCACACCCGAGGTGGTAATTAGGCCACGACGCGAAGTATTTTCTAATAATTCAACGGCCCGGAGTGAATTATTCCACTTCTACAGGGTGGGCCATTTATATGGATACACCGTAATAACATGGGAATGGTTGGTGATATTAAAGTCCTGTTTGTGGCACATTAGTATATGTGATGGTCACCACCCATCTTGAGGAGTTTGCCCCCTCACATATACTAATGTGCCACAAACAGGACTTTAATATCACCAACCATTCCCATGTTATTACGGTGTATCCATATAAATGGCCCACCCTGTACTACGGTTACCACACCCCAAACCATTGTTCAGATGATGTATTTCAAGATGTTTGTCTGGTTTTTGTCCTTGAAACGCTCTTGTGTGTAGGACTAATTTCTTAAGCATCTCATCGCAAGCCTCCATTGCTAATTACAAAACGTAATTTTAGAGCTAGTAACTTGAGCCACTGATAGCAGACTAATGCAGTTATTAATGCCCGTTAGAGCGCGAGAGAGATAGAGAGCGAGAGAGAAAGAGAGAGAAAGAGAGAAAGAGCGAGAGAGAGAGAAGAGAGAGAGCAAGAGCGAGAGCAAGAGAGAGAGAGTGTGAATTACCTCAGTCTGTGGATCTCTCAACAGTGTTCGACACCAGCATCTACTAATAGCAAAACTACGTTTATCTGCACCTCGCTAGTGAGATACGTCATGTAGCTTTTTAAGTTGCTAAACTATTTACTGATCAAATTGTCAGAGCAGCGCTGACAACACGTTTGTGAGTGTGTCCGTACTGTATGTGTGCGTTTGAGTGGGAGAGAGAGCGCGAGAAAGAGATATGTGATTTTCCATAATAACTAATAAATGCATAATAAACGTGATTTTGTGGCTAAAAACGTGGAATTTTTTTTTTCTTTTTATCCTTTTGTTTACTATGTTTATTTGCTTGGTCAGTATCGTTGTGGGTTTTTGTTCTTTTGCTGTTGCAGGCTGTTTGAAATAACCTTAATAAGACCTTTGAAATAACTGAACTCATTTGGCGAAGTGATATGGACCTGTGATGCGATCAAGACCTGCCTGGAATTACTTTAGCCGTGCGTTTCCCTGAAAATAATTGCACTGCTTAGAACATTCGTCAACCAATCAGAATTAAGCATTCAACAGCCCTGTAGTATAAGTCAAGTAAACGTACACAGTTCAGAAAGAAAACACACGTTTAATAGTATATTGGATCCGTGCATTAGCTCTTAAAGTGACAGCAGCCTTATAAACCTGCTGCAGTCCGTCATTCATGATAATCAAACAACAAATGACAAAGGAAAACTCACTTCCTGATCTTGACTGAATAACTTAAGTAGCTTTAATAAGGAATAATCTATATTTAATGTGTACAGTAAGACTATGCAGTGTTATTTTACATTTGATAATTCAGTTTTTTGTCGTAGGCTATTACTTCTGAATACCACTGTTAGTACATCTTAAAAAATAACACTTTTTTTCATTTGTATTTTCATTCTGTTTGTTTGTAATTAGATTATTTGTTCTAATTGTATTGCTGACTGTTTACTTGTCTTATGACATTTTTTTGAGGACTTTTTTCTTACATTAGTTACCTAATTAGTTACCTAACCCAACCTAGTATGTTTTTGCTGAAGAAATTTCACTGATATATAAAATTACTCATATCGTGAAATAAGACTTTGATCATATCGCCCACCAATAATCGTGATTTCAAAATTGACCAAAAATAAACGTGATTATGATTATTGCCATAATCGAGCAGCCCTATTGGCATACAAACTAATTTCAAACCCCCTCAATTGTTTATCTCCTATTAAAAAATGAATAGGAACACTTGGCGATAATGTGCCATATCAAATAACATTAATCTACCAGACAGCAGTTGGGGACTTTTTGTGTTTCCTCTCACCTCAGCTGCATCCGGCAGGCCGCGGGACTGAAAACAATCGTGGGAGTTGCTGTCCAGTAAACTGGGTCCAAGTAAGGCTGTGCTACTCGAAGGGGGCAGGGCTGTCCTTCTTGTCTTATCAGGAGATGCCAGACTTGCTGCAAATCAGGAAAACAAGGATGCGCTTGTCAGTATTGCTGAGACTGATGAAGGTTTGCTGTAGGAACACCGATAGGTGACTTTGAACATTTTGGCTACAGTCTGATACCAGCCTCTGGTAATCTCAGCATCAATACTAAATAGATACCTTAAGCAACATATAAAATTATATGAAACTAGGGTTGCCACATATTAATTCAATGTCAATAATAAATGATTAACACATTTTTATAATCAGTTCTTGACACTGGACAGCAAAAGATAACAGTACTCATTCATATTTTTCAAGTGGCATCAAATATTGAGCTCATATTATATGTTATGGTTTGGTCAAATTTTTGAGAGTCTCTTATGTCACCAAGGCTGCATTTATTTGATCAAAAATACAGCAAGAACATTAATATTGGCAAATATTATTACAATTTAAAGTAACAGTTTTTCTATTTTAAACACGACCCTTCTGAAATCATTCTAATGATCAAGCTGATTTGCTGCTCAAGAAACATTTCTTATTATTATCATCAATGTTGAAAACAGTTACTGCTACTCAGAGGTGGACAGTAACAAAGTACATTTACTTGAGTACTGTACTTAAGTACAGTTTTTGAGTATCTGTACTTTACTTAAGTATTATTTTTTCTGGAAACTTTTTACTTTAACTTCACTACATTTGAAAGACAAATATCATACTTTTTACTCCACTACAATTCTGTCAAGGTCCTTGAGTAGAAAGTAGTAATGTCAGTCAGGGGATGATTCTGGTTGCAGGGGTTGCATTTTGGTTGGAAATGTAAGTCGAACTGACGTCAGAAACCGACTAATGTTGGTTTCTGACGTCAACCCCATTTTCGTTTTCAACCACAATACAACGTCTTTCCAACGTTGGAGATTAACGTCAATCCGGCGTTGGATTCTGACATCAACCTGATTTTCATTTTCAACGTTGGGTTTGGTCTTCTAAATGCAAATGTTGTCATTGTTTTGGTGCACACTAGCTTATAGATAACAGTAAGGCTAACATATTCATACTAAAAGCCAAAAAACTTTAAATAGGGCACTATTTGAGGGAACAGCCATTTGGGTGTCCGAAACCATTGTGGACGTTATTGAGTGCACTTATTCAATCTCACATTCAATCCCACTACTGGAACTGTGTTCTAGAAATAAATGTGATATTGATATGAGGGTAGGCAGGCATAGATTCAGAGGCATAAGGTACTGTAAGTATTACACACAACAATGCAACAATAATAAAACAATGCATTGACATTTACTTTTGATACTTAAGTAACTTAACTTCTGTGCTTTTACTTAAGTAAAAATTGGTCTTTACAACTTTTACTTGTAACAGAGTAATATTTGACCAGTAGTATCTGTACTTTCACTCAAGTAAGGAAGTTATGTACTTTGTCCACCTCTGCTGCTACTGATCAATTTGTGTCAGTGCTGAATAAAAGTACTTTTTTTTTTACGAATTGAATACTGAGAGTAAACTTTTGAACTGTAGTGTCTATACACAATAATGTGTATGTGTACATTATAATTTCGTTAAATAACGTCTAAAATAAACAGCCATTGATAACAGGGAATTGAGACGAAACGTGTTTGATACTTACAGAGCAGGCAGCCGAGACTTGAATCAGTAGAGTCATTGGGGTACCACTGAGGGTCGTGTGTGGGGGACGGCATCCAGCTGTCACATGAAGAGGGAAGGAGCTTAGATCTATCACTCCCATTCAGTTTAGGAGGTGAGAGCAATGATCCATCACCTTGGAAAGAGACAGAGAGACCAGAAGTGAGTGAGTACCCACTGAGATAGACATTCCTCTAATATCCACGTTTAATCCCACAGGTCGTACCATAGTGCGAGTTGATGGCGAGCTCAATAATAGAGTCGCTGATTTGAGTTTGCGGCTCTCCAGATGGAAGAGACTCCTCTGGGGGGCCCGGCAGAGAGATATCCAATAAGGAGGCAACACTGGGAGGGGCCAAGAGGGAGTCCCCGCCCCCTGGAGAAGGTGGAGAGACACCATTCTGCAAGGACTCCTGCAGACAAAGAGAACAAACAGATCAAGATATGATCAACTGTGCATCCAAAAGTGAAAGAGGATCTAGGGAGAGGATTATTTATTACCTCAGAAGGATCCTGATCAAGTAGATCAGGCTCTAGCTCAGGTGCAGCAGGTGCCGAGTCCATGGCCTCCTCAGACTCCACAATGGCCTTTTCTATACTAGGGGCCTCCACTTCCCGGCAGGGACTGCCAGGGATAATGCCTGCAGATTTTGCAGCCAGGTCAATTGCACCTGAAACAAATTCAAGAGAAATTCAAGAGTGTGTAGTTGTGGGATTCAAATGTTCAGTGCATGAATGCATCTTTTATCATTTAGTTTCTAATTTGATTCTTACTGGATAGCTGACTAGCGGGCACAGGACTAGCTGTAGTGGACAAAGCTTTTGAGGAAAGTTGACGGTTGGATGGGGCGAGACGAGTTTGTATTGGACGAAAAGAACCAGTGCCTGACAAAAAAGACAAAATGTTGGAATTAAGATCAGACAGTTACAGTTATCCTGAACGTATTTGGACACTTCAGCTGCGCTCAAAAATACATACATCTCACTGCTTGACTTCAAGTCACTTTTATCATTTAAACCAAACTTTTTTGTTTATTAAATGGTTTGCTTGAAAAGAGTTTTTGTCTCTTTAAAAAAAAAAAAGTAATGTCACTTGGTGTGATATTTTGTTATGTAATAAAAATAAAGTGTGGCACAAGTGCCAAATACTTAGACCACTTCATGTGTGAATAAAGGTGCATTTAAAGAGTGTTACGCATTAGTGTGGTTAATCACCTGTAGCAGATGAATTGGAGAGAATGGAGAAGGAGCACACATGAGGCGAAGTGTCTCCGGTGGTTCGTGGCAGCAGTGTTCTCTGTAAAAAAAATAACATGTGCAAACTATTAGAATATCTAAATAAACAAACAACAGAAGGACAGCTCCAACGTGAAGAGTAATAAGAAAGCAAAAGCCCCACTTCCTATTCGTTTTTCTTTCCATCAGCACTCACCTGAACCACAAGAGGTTTCCTTAGTGGACGGCCCCTCCCTATTTTCCGCTGCTTTGAAAATATATCTGACTGAAGACAAAAAGCATAATTAGAGGAAAAAGGCTGTTAATGGAAACAGACAAAAAATGATGAAAAAGAAGAAATTATTACATTTCCCCACAGAAAATAAATAATCTAAATCATCCTTGAAATATATATCGTATGTACACTACTGTTCAAAAGTTTGGGGTCAGCATAATTTTTTTTTCAATAAATAATTTATTATCAATTATTTTATTCAGCAATAATTAATCAAAAGTGACAATTTTACATTGTTATTTTTTTTTATTTCAAATAAATGCTGCTCTGTTGAATCTATTCAAGATTCACAGCTATTTTTTCAAAACTGATAATAAGAAATGTTTCTTGAGCACCGAATCATCATGTTAGAATCATTTCTTAAGGATCAAGTGACAATGAAGACTGGAGTAATTTGAAATATATTTAAATAGAAATAAATTTCTGTTTTTTTTTTTTCAATTTCTATTTCTAGTTACTCTAAATTGTATGAATATTTCACTATATTACTTGTGTACATGATCTGGCCGACTGACAACTTTAAATACATTTCAATATTATATTTAAATATAACATAAGCTGGTCCAACATGTCCTACTGCTTTCTAGAAACACTGACGCTACTCACACTGATGGAGTCCAGCTGCTGGCGAAAGGCTAGCTCCGCCTCCTTATTAGGAGAGAACATCCGCAACTGGCGGGAGCTGTTAGGTGGCAGGGTCGTTGGGACAGCAAACCCTTCGCTGTCACCTCCAGAGGCCAGCAGAGAACGTGGCAGGTTCCTCCCACCTGCCGAGAACACACAGATGGTCAATCTGATACAGAGCAGGAGCACTGCAATACACTTTTATTACAATATTGAGTCACTATAAAAACTTTTTTTATTTGATTTAAGAAGAGATGGTATTAAACGTCAGGATTTTTTCAGCTGTTACCTGTTTCTGGTCTATTGATTTGGGAACAATATACTTTGCTCAGTTTTGGGAGAATGTTCATTATACTCACTTTAAAACTAAAGTGTTTCAATATTTAAATATTTCTTCTATACCAGTTTAATGTGCAACTAAGTAAACCCTTTACAACCAAATAAATCCCCTGCTCAACCAGTGCTGGCGTGAAACTATCTGCCAAACAAAGGCAAATGGGGGCATATTTGGGAAAATTCATTATTTCTACAATTTCAGATTTCAGAAAAATGACACACTTTAACTTAATAGACACAATTTTGTCTGTGTACCTGGGATGACTGCATTATTCAGAAGAATTTTTGAGCGTGCCGCATGTTGCTGTCGCCCCCAGCTAGGACTGCGGGTCGCTCCGGCTGGAGTTCTGCCTGGAGGTGTCACAGATGATTCCTCTTGACCTGATTTAAATGGTGAAGTGCCCACTGAACACACCTCTGGAGTCTAGGACAGAGAAAATAAAAATATTATTATTATAATTAAATTAAAACATATATTTATACATATAAAACATATTTATTTATATGCACAGTATTCATTTACAAATTCTAACAAAAGCTTGTTTTGTGGCTTTTATGGTGGGTTTGTGTAAGTGTAGAGGTGAAAAGGTCAAGTCTAAGGTTTAAGAGAGAGAAAACAAACAGACTCACTGGTTTGGGGTTGACCTCTGATGACACTAGTCTCAGGAGACACCGAAGCACACTTTGAGTGCTAGGTAGGGCTGAGGGCTGGGGCTTAGGTTGCCATTCATACTCCAGCTGTAGTTTCCCAGGCTTGCCCAGCATGAGGTAGAGTTCTGCCAGTGTCACATTCTCAGAGCCCTGTGAGCTCCAACCATCGTCTCGGATTTGTTGAGGAGATCGTTCCGTCCCGCCCACTTCCTCACCACGCCCTTGAGGTTCTGATGGTGGTGGTGCTTTTTCTGATGCAACTTCACCTGCCGTTCCAGGCTCCTCAATCCGGCCCTCTATAAGGGTGGGTTCTCCCTGAGTGACGGTCTCTTTGTCCCGCACACTAGCATCACTCTGACTCACTGCTTCTTGCTCCACAGTCCCCACCGCATTTCCCTCCTGTCCAATGGGGAGAGATGGATTGATGGTTGGACTGACTGGAGAGGTAGTGTTCAGGGTGGGATTTACACTGGTCTCCAAACCTGGAGCAGAAGTGCCACTATCAGAGCCTTCAACAGGATGTCCGTCGATTCTTTTCGGCTCTCCTCCCACCGGGCCCGACTTGCCTGATTTTCCTCTAGCAGGCTGAATTCCCAGAATGTGAGCTGCAGGCAAGTCCCTAATACCTGTCCGTCCACGCCCACTCTCCTGCCAGTGTACCGTGCAGGAAGCCTTGGAGTGCACAACACGAGCCACACCTGGCAAAGTAGTAACTGTGCTGTTCTCTGCAGGAAATAGGAACAGGTCCTCTGACTCACTAGACTGGGCCAAGCTGTCTAGAGCTTCTCGTTCCGCTAGGCTCTTGCGCTATGCGTGACAAGTTAAGGAGAATTACTGTTATAAAGCACATAAGCACGAGTACTGGCTTTAGCATGGAGATCTCTGACAAATTTCCCAAACAAAGCTAACAAATCTATCACAAATGTATCCCATAAAACAGAGGAGGAAGGAAAAAGGTAGGAAATTAAACTCTTGACTGCATGCCGAGATATCTGGTTGAAATCTGAATGCAAGGATACAATTCGTTGATCCTGGACAGCCCACTTTTGCTTCAGGAATTCAATGAGAGTGGAGACTTTCCGGTGCAACTCGACGACCATCCTACAAACACATCACAGGCATGGGTGAACATTAAAACATTTGTTGTAACTTTAATGTCACAATGAAATTGAAGTATCGACAGATATTTTCTTCCGTATGGTGACGTACATGGAAGTGTAATGTATTATTGGGAAAATAAAGTGGTTCTTGGTTTTGTGTATCTAACATGTTATGACATTTCAAATGCTAATACTAATTAAGAATAAATAAAACAAAAACTAAACAAACTAAAAATAATGACAACATGGAAACTATGCTAAATAAAAAAAAAAGGAAATACAATTTTACAAAATCTATTATAAATGATTCCTGCATACTTTAACAATCCAATCAATTCCCAGATTTCAGAAGTAAAAAAAGGTCATGTTGTCTTTAAGATTTCAAAATAATACAACAATAAGCAATGACATAATAAGCCAAGTGAAGGTAAGATCTAAAACAGGTGGATCAGTGAAGTATGCGAGAGAGGCCATGACTGTGCATTAGGGGTGTAAGAAAATCAATACACATGAATATCGCAATATTATGAAACACTGTATCGATATTTATTTATTTGTTTACATCTAAGATTCACGTCAGTGGCTTTGTGTTCGGTATAAACCCGACCGATGGAAGTGTTCTCTCAGAAAGGGTGCATGGTTAGCGTTAGCGTTAGCAAACCCTGCTCACAAGATAACAGAATTATACCGGCTCCCGTCGCGGTGTTCAGAGCTGAAGTGTGGACTCATTTTGGCTTCCACTATAAAGAAACCACTTAGGTCGACAAGTGTTGATTGCAAAATAAGCCATGCTAAAATCCAATACGCAGGAAACGCTTTGAATCTGAAGCTCACTTATCCGCGCTGCTGAGAGTGGCGTTTCGATAGAATATACAAATATAATAATATACACGCTGTCCTCTCAATAACAAAATAAACACAACAAAAAATGACAGCGGTGAGAAATCTTCAGCAAGATAGCATCTAATCATAGTGATGTTTGCACCAGCTCTGCTATTCAAGCACTCCAGTTAAGACACACTTATTTATATAGCACTTTACAATAGATAAAGATGCTTTAAAACAAGCAGCTTTACAGTATTAAATATAAAAGAAAAAAAAACAGTGTCATGCAGTCATGGAGTGGATTATGCATTTTCTGTATACTTAAGATACTTAAGAAATTTAAAATTGCTATGCTGTGAACCTTTAAAGCAGGATTCAAGAATGTATATGTATATGTATATATATATATATATATATATATATATAATATACACACACATACATACATACAAGCAAATGCAATATAATATATAATATAAATATAAATATATAAGTATATGTTTTGTGCATATGGTGGCATGTTCTTTATTTTCTAAAAATAGATCCTCTTCCTAAAAAACAAGAAATATCGCAAAATATCGACTTTCATAAAGTATCGTAATATATCGTATAGTGATATGGATCGTATCACCAGATTCTTGCCGATACACAGTCCTATTGTGTACTGGTGAAGCTCACCTGAGCCGAGGATTATGGGCTAGACTCTGAACCCGAGACCAGGAGTGATTGCTTCGTGGCTGAAGTTCGACGGCCACCTTCAAAGGTAAACGCACAGGCTTCTGATCCTCCTCATCACTCACACCTAAAACAGAGAATGAAAGGAAGAAAAACTATGATGAAGCCTACTACACCTTCTCCATGATTTTGATGGTGGCCTAAATCTGCATTACCGCCCATTTCCAATCAGTCCCACAGCCTGAAACCATGGAAACCATGAAGAATCACTCCTCCTACACCCTGGAGAGCAGCCTTGGCACACTCATCCGTCGCCCCGGTCCACCTAAATACCCATTGGTGCTCCATTTTTCCAGCTTTCTTTTGTTACCCCCTATTCAATCTGTTTAACTCGCTAACTAAATCAATCTTTTTAGAGTGTTTTTGCTTTCTCTCTCACACACACCATCTGGATCGCAGAGCTTCTTCAGCGCGCGGCACATGGGAGCTTTAATCCTCAGGTTTCTGCCTTTGGAACGCACTGTGGTGGCCCTGAAACACATACACACAAAATGATAGATGTACCCCAATATCATCACAACCTATAAAGATGAACAGTAGATGTTCCAATTAGAAATCATCCCAACTGTGGATTAATGAAATGTCTTTTTTCTCACACACACTTACCCCTGTTGGATAAGCTCATTAAGTTTGGCTACATTTTTGTCATCCATCACTAGAAGGAACAAGAAGACACCAGGGAATGTTACATTCAATATGTCCCCATGTGCAACCACTTAAAATGTCCCCCCTTGATCCAGAAAACCAATTGACTGATATACTTACAGCCTCCGACCTTCTTCCTGAGTTCAGCATAACAGATGAGGCCATAGAGCTCCTGAGAAGACTTTTTCAGGACACGTGAATACACTGAGAACGATGGACAAAAGGAAGCAGTAAGATAGGAGAAAGAAGAACATGAAATTATTGAGCAAGTCGAATAAAAAATACAGTAAAAAAAAAGATATTGTGAAATATTATTACAATTTAAAATAACTTTTCTATTTGAATACATTTTAAAATGTAATTTATTCCTGTGACGTCAAAGCTGAATTTTCAGCCTCATTACTCCAGTCTTTCTACAACAAACATTCTAATATGATGATCAAGACATTTCTTAATGAATAGAAAATCCAAAAGAACAGCATTTTATTTGAAATAGAAATCTTTTGTAACATTAGAAATGTCTTTACTGTGACTTTTGATCAATTTAATGAATCCTTTCTAATTATAAGTATTCGTTTTTTTAAAAACCAAAACCAAAAATCAATCATACTGACCCTAAACTTTTAAGTGGTAGGCTACTGCATGCTTTTATCGTCATTATATTATCAGCAATCAACCAATAAAGACAATGTACTACAAATATAGAAGTATATAAATATAGAAGTAGAGTTCAATGCCGTTTATAATACATTTATATATGCTAAACATGTACGCTTCAAATCACAATAAGGATGCAATATAAAATCATTAACATGCAAGCAAATGTGGATAGTGTGAGCACACTCATTATTTGATAATGCCTTGACTGACAAAAACCAAGCAGTGTGGTAGCCAAGAAGATTAAACTTCAAAGATGAATTAAACTTCACAGAATGAATTTAAATTGGATGCTAGGTACATCTTTGTTGTGTCAAGCTGACTGATGGACAAACAATTTACGTGTGACCCGAGGGGAAACAAAACCTAATGTGAGCCATGTGTTATTAAAATGGGGGGGGGGGGGGATTTTCTTTGGAATTCATGCAAAGAAAACAACGGCTCAGTTGGCATGGTAGTCAACAGATAATATGAAAAGATGGCTAAGCTACTGTTGCGTTTTGAAAAAAGGCAGAGTATTTAAATTTGTGCATTTTTTTACCTAAGCAAGCATTACCTTGACATTTAAGCAGTAAAGTTTAACTAATACGGTCACAGTTATCTTGTAGGAATCACCACTACATAGGAACAGACATTTATTAAGCTTGTTGGTCTGGGGGAAAAACATAAGACTACAGACCGTTTTCGGTAGCAAAAACAAATTTTACATCAACTAAAAACAGGACATTTGTTGCTTGATGCAATAATTAAAATTTAGATATTCAACACTAAAAATCTGTATCAGATTTAAATCTCACACAAAAAGTTCTACATGTATGTACTACTACACTATGTTAGGGGTCTGTAAAAGCTGTTCATGTTTATGAAAGAAGTCTCCTATGCTCACCAAGGCTGTATTTATTTGATTATGGTAAAAACAGTAATATTATGAAATATTACAATTGCAAATAACTTTTCTGTTTTAATATATTTTAAAATGTATTACAGTTTCTAATAATAATAATAATATCAGGATTCTTTGATGAATAGAAAGTTCAAAAGATCAGCATTAATTTGAATTAGAAATCTTTTGTAACATTATAACTATCTTTATTGCTACTCAATTTAATGCATTCTAGCTCAATGTAAGTGTTAATAATTAAAAAAAAAAACTTATGGTAGTGTGTACATATTTAGGAACTAATATGGACAACTAACCATCTGGTGAGAAGCTCCTATCAAACAAAGGACTCTACTGTGGTCTGTTAATGTCATACAAAGTATAAAGTGTGCATCTGTCAATCTCACCGTTGGTGAAATCGATGTGTTTAGAGATCTTGTGCCAGGTTCTGTAGTAGAAATGGCGCACCTGCTCCTTGTTCTTCACCATACTTGCCGGTTTACCCTTCTTCTTATATTTAAAAGCAATATTGTTCTGAATAGCTTCAAAATCCTTCCCATGCTATGAAAGAACAGGAGAGACAATGACAAACAGTTATCCATAGCTGGAGATTTAAATAAAATACAAAACATATGAATCTTCCATTTACATGACAAATTAGAATGTAGTAAGAAATAAATCAATCTAAGATATCACAGACCACAGCTGTACTTTTAGAGATGGCATGTACATAAATGAAAACTATTAGGACAGTTAAATAGCAGTCTGTCCCTTGCAAGTCAAGAAGGGACGGAAACTTTAATAAAACTAGTAATACTGAAAATTCTTTTGTCCCATTTGATTAACTAATTGAGTTTGTTTTTCAAATCCCCATTGGAAAAAAACCTACAGTTTACTAAACGTCCAAAGGGCTGCCAAAAGATTTCAGCAAGTTTCTTTTTCATTAAAACTGACAAATTACCTCATAAAGTCCTTCAAAGAAACTGTTCTTGTCCTCAGTGCTCCAAGACTCCCACTGTCTGCGCACTCGTTTCTGACTCCCCCCTTCCTCCTTCTCTGCAGGGCCCTGGCCCTTCGGGGCCGATCTGGATGCTCCAGCTGCCCCAGAGCCGGCTGAACCTGCAGCAGCTGTCAAACACACGGAGGGACCTGCTTCTGCACCTGAGAAAGAGATGGGAAAAGAAAGAAGGTTAGTATGTCAGTTCTAACACATGCTGTAATTCTCGCAGAGAAAAGCATTGCAACAAGTCCAAGATCAAAAAGATATATATACATATATATATATATAGCCCAACACTAAACAAACTGTCACAAAATATATCATCAATAAAGAGTGATACAATGAACAAGCTTAATTTGGATGGCTGTGCAACCAATTACATTTTATTCATAATATTTTGGCCTGTTAAATTTATGTTTGGCTTAATATAACAGATATTCCAAAACCAAGGAAACATTTCCACTCTTTTAAAAAAGAAGCAAATAATCACCTCAAACAAATAAAAATTGAAATTGCATAAACTTAAAATGTGTGCATGTCAGGAAGTATGTGCGGAGTCCCGACTCCCTCTGAGGGTGTCCAGACCTCCCCACTTACACACTCAAGAGCATGCAACAAGAGCACCCCAGAATACATTACAGCTGCTATGCTCTTGTCTACATTTAAAATAAACATTGATTCCCTTATAACTCCTGTGTACATTCAGATCACTCAAGCTTGTGACTTGTGATCCTGATTCAGTGTGGAGGCAGAGTGGTCACTTATCTCCTGATCAGATGCACAGCTGGCTGTTACATCAGAATGAAACTCTTGACAGTGATTTGTCACCTGCTGAATGACAGCTGAATGACAGGAAAATAAATAACCATTGAGTCTGCTCAGTTAAAATAGTGCACTGGTGCTTATTAAGTCATGTAATATGGCTACAAGCAACCAAAACATCCCTGTCCTGAGATTTGAGAGGCTTCAGTGTGAGCAGTTTAAGTCACTTTAACTCCAGAAAGCGTGAGAGCTTCCCCGCGTTACGTGAAAACAAAAGCAGCACACAAACTCACAGATCACTGTACAAATGCCTTAAAACACGATCAAAAGTGACATAAAAGTACAGAGAACGGATGCACTGACAGGTGAGCATCGCACACACATCTCGAGAGATGGCCACTCACCTTTCGCTTTCGCACCGCCGTGACCGTTCAGCGCCGGGGACGCGGCATCTTTCCGTATCCGCTTGCTCGGAGGTCGCACGCTGGAGCGAAGAAAATGATGCTGGTCCTGGTTGTTCGGGGCAGCCAGGACCGGGGAAAGGGCTGTCGGGTTTAGCTGGACTCCGGGTGGGCTTGATGTTTGGGTGGAAAGAGTCGGAGCCAAACCGGGGCTGGCCGCGCTTGATGGATTAAGTGTTTCCTCTCCGACTCTCTTTGTACTCGTCTCCTCGCTCGCCTGATCTGCGCTCTCTCCATCCTCGCCTCCTTCGGGCTTTCGGTCCGGTTTGCTCGGCCCCTCGACTCCCGAACCGCCCCCTTGGCCCACTGTCATCCTGCGCAAACACAAACCAAGCATATTCGTAAACATTTTCCGCGACTCAAAACAACGATCAACTTGGAAAGACGACATTCTGCTCAACTCAACATGGCCGCCGCTGTTTGTTTCAAATCCCCTCTCACCGTCCCGACAAATCGCATCGAAAAATATCCACTCGCTTATTCACGAATGTGACCAAAAACATATATTCTGCTTTCATCACAGCCTCCTTTTTGTGTAGTTTGGCGTGACTCGAGTTGCAAGCTGCCCTTTATTTATCTTGAAATTCAAGCGCGAGCGCCTACACTTTAGCGCCCAGCAGAAACGACAGACGACAACGCAAATCTTTCGCGCATTCGACCTCTATCTAAAGTGCTTGTTTCTCAAGCACTCTTACCCATTCTCGAGCTCTTCGGAAGCAGACGGCGTCTTCTTTCTCTTCACCATGAGTTCGGAGATTTTCGAGGCCAAAACTTGACGAATTTGAACATATTCAAAGCGCAAACGAGGTCAGGCAAAGTCGTCCTCTCCTGGCTGCTGCTCCTACTGGGGTTCAACTCCGCGCAGCGCAACTGGGAGCTCTCGTAGCCACAGCAACTCTGACTCACAAACTCACTAGTTTTATCACAACAACAAACACCTGTCATTTAGCATATGTTTATGATAAAACGCCGCACTATGACGCCAACTTTGAATCTGACTGTCTCACCAGATCTGCTTTTGAGGCATTTCGGTCAATACAAACCAATGCACGCGCACAGCTTCTAGTCTCTCTCTCTGGACTTTGCTTACACTATATACGTCATCATAACTAACAGAGCAGAAGCATTTTAACATGTAACATTTTAATTTTGCTCAGTGACACCCACAGCAAGACTGAATGGCTACAGTGTTAGTTGATTTCATCATCTCAACAACAAGCAGGACAGACTTGATAGAGCACATATAGATCACGTTCTCGAGAGGGGGTGTGGTATGGTGCTTTGCATACACAGCAATACATTAAACAATCACAGATATATAACATCTACAATCTATCATCTTTACTGCTTTTTAAAACAAAAAAGTTTCACTAGTCACTTGACAATGTTTTGCTTGATTAGGGTGTGTCTTTGGCTCACAAGAGCTTAAAATCTTTTGACATAACAGACTGTCAAAAATAACAAAATGTCAAAACACGTTTTCCTCGATAAATGTAGCAAACATGCAAGTTTAGATGTTAGAGTTCCGTTGCTTCCTATTATATTTTAAACATTATTGCAGCCAAGACTGAGACCTCTATATTGTGGGTGCAAAACAACTTTTAGCTTGATTTAGGCTATCCCATGAATTACATTGTCATAATGCCTTTATGAAATAAGATACAGTTAGGCAATGCCGATCTCAGCTGCTCAACCACTGCAGCTGTCAATGTCCCTGTGTCCTGTCCAGTTTGAAGGGAGCAGTTAGATTAAAAAAAAGCTTTTATTTCCCCCTCTTTGAGCATTCAAGTTAGATTTTTTCTCAAAAGTGCATCACATATCACATTTAGTTTGCCAAGAAAGAACACCATGTGACTGAGCACCAACAGTGACAGTTACAAAAAACAACAATCTGAAATAACGTTACATTGTCAACTTGATTCAGTATCACGTGCACAATTGTGAATACTACACAATTATCCAGGTTATTTAGCTATCAAACATCTTTTGAGGGGCTTAAAATATTGCATGAAGGATATGCTGTTAGTCTGATTACACCATAAACGAATAGCAACAGCTGACACCTAACCAGCAGTGCCAGCTGCACATTCATTGACAAAGTTGCTCCGCTAACTTGCTAGCTAAACAGTTGCCGTTTCGTTTGCAGTAAAGTCATATAATCAGCTCAGACATGTAATCAATAATTACGTATTGACAAAAAAATATTTTTTACAAGTTCTATACCTGTTTAGGAGATTTCTTGTTGGCCTTGAGAAACTCCAGGGTATCCAGAAAGACTAAACAGAGGGGTAAGCAGGAGAACCACTGAAGTGCATCCCTTCCTGTTTTCCTCTGCTGTCAGGCACGCCTACCACAACTCAAAAACAAATCCTCTGATTGGTCAACGTGATGCGCATCGACGCGTTCGTAAAATGATTGACGGAGGAGTTATCCAGTCAATCATAAAAAACAGAGGGGGCGTTTTTTCAAAGCAGCCAATCAAAACTTACGTTCAACTAACGTCATTTCATTCATCTCGCAAATGTTTTAAAATAACGGTCCCACCCAAAATGAACAAAGACCGACAGACACTCAAGGAAAACATGAGGGAATCAGTTATTATTGTTAGTGAAAGTCAATGTAATGTACACGTTTATATATATTTGAATTATATATATATATATATATATATATATATATATATATATATATATATATATATATATATATATATATATATATATATATATATATTCATTTTAATTGTTCTGAACAAAATATTGTACGTATTTATTTTAATTATGTTCTATATTTTAGAACTCAACATAATATAACACATCCAGGGTTAAAAAAAAACATATAAAGCACAACAAGGTCTTCCCATTTCACAGAAATCTTAAAAACATATTGGGGAATTAAATCACAGTTTTAATAGTTTTCCTGTTATTACTATTCATGATAACATTTACAGAAATCATACAGAAAAAAAAAACGTATTGTTTGGTACATTTTACCTATGAATATAAAATGTACTATTATAATAGATCACATATAAATTTTTAATATCCTTGTCATAATTTGGCATAACAAACATTCATATAATGTATATATTTTTCTCTATGAATTGATGCATTTTTTTATAACTGATTTTAAGACGGACAGGGAGGACGTAAGACGTACTTTAAGCTAACCAATCAACTCACTCTGTTGGCCATATAAAACCTGACAGCCAATAGAATTCTACTTCAGTCAGACTGATTTCTAACAGAGCCATTCCCATAATCATATTTGCTGTTCTGCATTTGAGCTGTCCAATCCTTTCTGGGCGTGGTCAGTCAGACTTCACTTTTTTGGCATAGTCTTTTAGTTCAGCAGTTGTGGCAGAGCACTAGTTTCTGCAGGAGGGCTCCGTCTGTTGTTGAAGTTACTGGGTCACGTCGCAGTAGACCGAGACAAGCAACCATGACTTCAACCAATATGTTTCAGGGTCTTGAAACTAGTGGCAAACCAAGTTCAAGGTATGGGGTGTGTGCTGACAGTTTATCTGGAACAATCCACTGTTTATTGTGAGGTTATTGTTGACACTTACATGTGTTTCTCTGAGTCAGTAATCTGAATTATTTAGGGGTGGAAGAGAACGGAACTTTAGCATGGCCAAGCGCTACATGCTAACTCTTAGTAGCTAAGAGACAATACTTGTATTTAATGCACCGAGTGAGGTCACATTTCTGGATATAACAATTTAAATAAACAGCCGTGGAGTGAGTGTGTGTGTGGTGGTAAAATACGATATTACAGACTATTTGGGTTTTAATTTAGTCAATATTGTTTGTTAGCCGTTAGCGGCAAATGTCCCGATGCTCAAAGAGAAGTTTTATCAGCCACATGGACGTATTTTACTTTTAATCAAAGACGTATTTGCAACTGAAAATGATGGCTATGTTTAAAAAAACGGTGTTTTTTTTAATAATAAATATGAATTTATGCACAATGCAGACTTATAAGTAACTGTTAGGCACATTTCCTGGAAACGTTGTTGTTCGGAAACGAACATAAGCCGCAGGCTTTCGTTTTGTTTATTGTGCTGGGCTTTCATTTTCGTAATTAAATGCACGAATGATATTAAAATTCAGCGTTTGACGTTGGGTAAAACTTTATGGCCTTAAAAGCCGGACCGCCTAAACTCACAACTGCAGTTGCGATCTTCACCTTCACATTTATGGTGGCGCTGTGCTGCAATGTTACGTGTTGTTTTAGGTCATTTTTATTGATCTACAATTCTCAGTATTGAGAGAAAATATAATATTTGTGTGAATCCATGTACATATTTGTATGTCTGTGTTTAGGGTACTAAGACCTCCAGGTGGAGGGTCCAGCAATCTCTTCGGTGGTTATGAAGAAGACACTTCTGCCTCCAGACGGCCAAACAAAATGTCCTCCTCTATTTTTGCGCCTGCAGAAGAATCTCAGGGGAGCCCCAAACGCTCCAATCCCCCAGGTGAGCTTCCATCAGACAGTGTATTTTCTGTCTCGGGCCTCTTGCACTCTCTGAGCCAAATTCATCACCACACTGTTAGTCAGTTTTATGTGTTTGAGTCTCTCTCTCAGCCACTATGCAAACGGGCACTTTTGCATTTGTTATCTTGTCATCAATAGCAGCATCAAAGCCTTTACCTCAGTCTGATAAATTAACCAGTCAGTTAACTCTGTGAGATCATACACGGTGTGAACTGATGAAATTGCACATCTACATAAGGTTAAAGTTCACATTGCTTAAACACTAGTGGCTCTGTCACAGGATTAGTATTGATCTGAAGTTTAAAGTGCCCTTAAACGTTATCTAGTTTTGAGACTAACTTCTGGGGTTATAAGTGGTCCTCTTCTGTTAGAATAGTAAGAATATTTCATGCTGTTCGCATGCTTTGCCCTGAGGGAGCAGCTGCTGAGCTTGTCTTTTCTTCCTCACTGACATGCATAGAGTTTTGTAATTGGACAGGAAGAAACTGTCACTGTTTTAGAAATGATCAAATTACTGAAATAAAATCAGCTGTTTGCAATGACTAAATCAAACAAAAGTAATTGAAATAGCTCAATGCTACAAAGCTACTGGTGGCCTCAGTGTGGTAAGGGTGCTGCTCAGGAGTTGACAAAAAACCTCTACAGAGGGTTAAAACCACAGAGCAGAATATCATTGGCTGCCCTCTCCTATTACTACAGGACATTGTAAACACCGCTACCTATCTAGACCAAAAACATTAAGGACTCTTCTCACCATAGTCACCACCTGTTTACCCTCCTGCCCTCAGGAAGGTGATACAGGGCAATTAAAACATGCACTGCCAGATTCTTGAATAGTTGTGTGTGTGTGCGTGTCATATATATATATATATATATATCTCTCTCCAAAAGCCATTCAGTCCCTAAACTAAGGGCTATCTTCCACTATTTATATATGAAAACTTACTGCAGTGCTGACTGCGCAATATCTGTTTGAAACCTTTAACTTGCACTGCTACACTTAGGTTTATAAATGGAATGTGATTGTGTTGTTTACATGCGTGTATGTATTCTAGCACAGCTGAAGAGTCTCTGAAATTTTGTTGTATCCCGATGCAATGACAAAGGCTAATTCTAATTAACTAAAATGGAAAAACAAATTCTAAATATTAATAAAACTATAATAGTATCTCAGTGATACAAAAATACTACTGCAAAGTGTGTGTAAATGAATATTGTTTCATTGAGAATATGATTGTTTGAATGTATTGATAAGTATAAATGATGTTCCAGTAATTGGCATAACTAGCATTAGTGTATCTTAAGCTCTGATTTATGTGTCTCTAATTGCCTCAGGTGGAAAGAGCAGTGGGATATTTGGGGAGCCAGAGGCTCCTTCGACTCGGAGCAAGACAACTCACCATGGTGGAGGATCCAGTAACATCTTTGGGGGACCAGAGTCGAACCCATCTGTGAAAAGTCATCCTAACAAACCAAAGGTAGACAACCCCTAGCCAACCTGTACGCTTCTGCTTTTACATAGTTACTGAATGTATCATGGTTTCCACAAAAAATAAAGCAGCACAAGTGTTAACACCATTAATGATGATGATGATAATAAATGTTTATTGAGCAGCAAATCATCATGTAATTATAATTTCTGAAGGATCATGTGACACTGAAGACTGGAGTAATGATGCTGAAAATTCAGCTTTGTCGTCACAGGAATAAATTACATTTTAAAATATATGCAGTGTTATTTTAGATTTGATTATTCAATATCTCTACCTGAAACCTACTATTAGACCTGCCTGAAAAGCACTGTTTATTTCATTTGTATGTTTGTTCTATTGCGAGGGATCTCCAACCCTGCTCCTGGAGAGCTACTGTCCTGCAGATTTCAGCTCCAACCCCAATCAAACACACCTGGACCTGCTAATCCAGCTGTTCAGGGTTACTTGATAATTACAGGCAGGTGCGTTGGAACTGAAGTCTGCAGGACAGTAGCCCTCCAGGAGCAGGGTTGCAGATCCCTGTTCTGTTGTATTTATTTGTGCTATTCCTCGATTTGATTTTTTGTTCTTTTTTGGTACAGACTGTTTACTTGTCTTTAACAATATTTGCAGTCTATTTAAGATAGGCTAGTAGTTTTTAATGTCATCATAACCTTATTTATTAAGGTAACCTGGGTCAAAAACAATGAAAATAATAACTAGGCGTAACTTATTTTATTACTTTTTTATGGTTGGGCCAGTAGAAAAATCCTTAGCGTGTAGCCATGTTACTGATTTACTGTATTTTTGATCAAATAAATGCAGCCTTGTTCTTTTAAAAACATTAAAATCTTACCAACCCCAAACTTTTAAACAGTAGTGTATGTAACAACACAAACCATAATTGACCTCTAAAAATCTGTATTCCCACCCATTTAAATTCTAACGCCCTTCTTTTCTCTGTAGGACAACTTAAGTGTGGGTGTACCTGCTACTCCAGATCCACCAGGTAAAGAAACCCTGTGATTTACTAAATATTAATCATGTTCTTCACGCCCTAGTTTATTTCTCCTCAGTCTGTTGTTGGCATGCAATTCCTTTTCCCATGGATTTAAATCTCTCTTGCAGCCCCGGTGCCCAAGCAGGCGACTGTAATTGAGGAAAAAGTGAAGGTGGAGCCAGTGTCTCCTCAACCCACACCTGAAAAACAGGCACCAGCCCCTGCCCCTGTCTCTGCCCCCGCCCCTGTCTCTACCCCTACCCCTGCCCCGGTCTCTGCCCCTGCGCCATCAGCCAATCAGAAATCTGAGCCAGCCACACAGCAACCAACAGAAAAAGACCATGAGCCACGCCTCGGACCACGACCTCGCTCTCACAACAAAGTGCTCAACCCACCAGGTGGAAAGTCCAGTGTGGTTTTCTATTAGCCACAAGTTCTGCTTTCTATCATTCACTGCCCCTCTTCCATCTGCTTTTAACCCGTACTAAAACTTATCCTCTCTCATTTACTTATCTTTTGGTTATTTGTTTCCCCTGAAGTCTGTCACTCTTCATTCCTTTATTGCTTTTGCACTTTCTTATTCATTCCTCACTTTCCCTTCCTCCTTTCCATCTAATTAGAATCAACTGTCACTCCAATAACTGAATGGTTATGTTTCGTTTAAAATGGTTTGCATATACTGTTATTTCTCTGTATGATTATGTTTTCTCAATTTGCTAATGTATTAAATGCAAGTTTGCCTCAAGAGACTCAGTACAGTCTATGCAGTGTTCAACTGGATCCACTGTTGGTCGCCAAAGCAAGCTCTTCAGTATCAGTGTGTTCAGATCTTCCTTTGAAACTCAGTGAATGTGTTCTGATGGTAATGAACAGTTTACTTTTGTGCAATAAGGTGACTTCATTTCTCCTTTTTCCCCTCTTGGAATTTTTTTTTTTTTTTTTTTAGTAAGACACCAAGCCAAATGTAAAAGTAATAGCTTAGATGCAAAACCAAATGCACAGTTGTAATCGATAATCGCAGAAGCACACATGTATGGCAATGTAGAGAATGAGTACAATCAGACATCACTAACATATCACACTATTACAGTGTCCATACATGCATATGAATGTAATCAGAGACCCTTAAAGAATCCGCTGATATGCCTGATTCTGTACTTGAAAAGAGTTGCTGCGCCATGATTGTTTAATTCTTTGTTGAATTTGGCCTTTGTTCCCACTAGCCATCTGCGTTATTCTTTACATGGCAGTTGGAAGGTCAAATATGACACATCCGTGGGCATGTGTGGGCATTTCCCACATTACTAGTGCCATCCCTGCCCAAAATACTTCAGTGGATGCTTGGCAATGTGACTGGCTGCGATGATGTCACGCAGAGGCCTGTTTCATACAATACACTTCTGTATTGTTCATTTGTATGCTGTATTGTGTTGCTTTTTTTCCATGACAGTAAAAGGATGTTTTACCATGTTGCTCTAAATAAACAGAAATCTTCATTTAAAGAGTTACTTGTGTGCATGTGCTTGCTGAATTTTAGCTTCCTGAGTCAGGACAAGATTCTTTAGAGCAGGGTTTGTACACTGTGCTTAAAGGTTTAGTTCACTCAAAAATGAATGTTTTTTTTTTACTCCTCTGTCTAAAATGAACGAAGACCACCAGAAGGTTAAATAAACAACATTTACATTTCCTTCTGTTTGGACACTAATGACATATTTGTATTTTTGATAACTGGCAGTGTTCTACATGAGATATTGAGCTATGATCCAGTTTTATAATTGACTTTTGTTCAGGAATCAGTGGTCAATACAATGTTACAGAAATGCAAGTGACACAAGGTTTACAGGAAATGTACTTTTTCCAGGAATTTGCAGGCTATGCCACACTGACAGGCTGCTCACTGCAGAGCCAATGGGTGGAGCTAGATGATCCAACCACACCCTAACCCTATATTGCTAATCTTAACTCCACCCATTATAGTTCTGCAGTGGCAGATCTGGACTAGAAAAGCTCCACCCATAAGGTCCACAGAGGGAGCAAATGGGTGGAGCTTACATCTGGCTCCTCCAAGTCCAGCGAGAAGGAGCGAATGTCACTTGGGCGTAATGGGTGGAGCTAGAATATCAACCGCACCCTACCCTACCTACAACTCCATCCCTCCACCCCATTACTGTCCAGAGAGGTGGAGCTGGATGTCATTTGACTGTAGTGAGCACCACTTGCACAGAGGTGGATCTGGACTAGAAAAGCTCCACCCATTAGGTCCCATACAGAGGTGGAGCTGGATGTCATTTGGCTCTAGCACCACTTGTATTGACAATTGCCTTTATGGTAATGCCATTTGAAGCCGCGTGGGGGCTAGCATACAACATGATGCATTCTGTGATGGGTTTGGCAAGAACTTTTGCAGTCGGCTCTGAAAAATTGTTTCTGAGATTCCTTAAAGCGATTATCTTCAAATGGTAAAGTGAGCTCATATGTGCGATTCCCTGGGCCCCTGATTTATTTATTAGTGTCGACAGCACGCTAAAAAAATACATACAAAATCAAGCCAAAAGAAGGATTAACACATTCAAATATTAATGAATTAATGTTTATATTTAATAGGCTACTTATTTACGGGATAGGGTATATTAAATATAACAATAACATAATTGTGGCTACTATAAATAATGTCGTTAATGGTTGGTGTTTGATAGCAGCAATGACAAACAATGAGACATCACTATTCCGGCCTGCTCCATGCAGGCGCTGTGACGTCAGCTGGCCCCTCCATCATCACCATCATCATCATCAGCCTGCGAGAGAGAGTCACCGACGGAAACAGCATCACGAACCCCCGCCGCCCTGTCAACCACCACCGGATTGATTTAAAATGCCAAAAATGAGCAGTCTGACATAACGCTAGAAAGCAGTATCCGATTTTGGTACGGTAGCGGTAGCCATTTATTCCCGTATTTATTTATTTAATTATTTATTGTCCGGGTGTTTTTTTCCCCCTCCATTGATTTTCCAGTAATGGCTGGGCTCGCGAGCTGCGGCTGTTGAGAGGCAGGTGCGTCGTCAGAGATAGACGCGCGTTGGGCGTGATGTGATGCGATGGATTTCGCTCCAACCCAGCGATGAGACAGGCGCAACCGGGGAATAATCGAGTGCTATAGCGAGGCGCGTGTGATCGCGCTGCCGACACTGGCGCAGGACGCACGGGCGGGGAAGAGGGCTCGTCCCCTCGCGAGCGCTCCGTCTGATCAACAAATATCGAATATTAAACGTTCGTGCGTCCCGAAATCCGGCTGTTGCTGGTGAAACCGGGCCGGACATCATGTGCACCTGATGAAATTGACATGAATTCATAGAAAACATTTCGCCATTTCGATTCGTGTCGCCGCTGATTTATTTATTCTTTCTCTAATAACGAGCTTCGATCAAACGTCGCCAAGATGATGGAGCTGGACGAGGTGGTGTACCAGGACGATTACGGGGCCGTGTCTGTCATGTCCGAGCGGGTGTCGGGCCTGGCCAGCAGCATTTATCGGGAGTTCGAGCGCCTCATCGACAGCTACGATGAGGAGGTGGTGAAGGAGCTGATGCCGCTGGTGGTGAATGTTCTGGAGAACCTCGACTCGGTTCTAACGGAGAACCAGGAGCATGAGGTGGAGCTGGAACTTCTCAAGGAGGACAACGAGCAACTCATCACGCAGTATGAACGGGAGAAATCGCTGCGCAAACAGGCGGAGGAGGTAAATAATAATAATAAGATGATCTCATCGCTCGTTATTTTCATGCATACGATGTCCTATTCAAGCAGGAGAGTTTTGTTATCTGATCATAATTGTAAAAAGCTAAGAGTACCCTATAGTAGACTACTTACATAAAATGCATATAGATATCAGTTGTCACCTCCCAAAAATATGCCTTAGGATGACATTTAAATGCTTAGTTTTATGATCAAAGCTCTGTAGTTTTAAACATATAATAAAGCATGCAATAATACAGTGATGACTGAGAGATGTACAAATAAACATTCCTCAAAAGCCTCATGTATCATATTTGATGCACATATTTTAACATGATATTTGGATTATATATATATATATATATACATATATATATATATATATATATATATGTAAAGCGCATGAATGATCAAGTAAACCTAAGTTGCTTTAATCCAGTAAATGTCCATTTTAAAAATGTTCTTACAATATAAAAGTTATTATTATGTTTATTTTATAAAAATCATTATGATAGCTATGATAGCTAATAGCAAATGATAGCTAATAGGCATGTGTACCACTGCCTGAAGGTGACATTTTTTTTAATTATACTAAAGGCGTTTTACTTACTAAAAATGTATGAAATATCCATCAGATGGCAGGAGGCATGTAGTATATTGTTTGCAACAGGTTTTTCAGCAAGGTTTTGTTGTCTTTATAGGGCTGAAGCTTCTATCTATGTACACAAGAAGTGCTGCCTTCTTGCTTTATTTACACAGTAACTGTGATGTCGTAAACAATTATTGCTGCTCTTTGAGAAGTAATTATTCCGTAACATCTGTGTTGACCTGGTCAATTCATTGTCCTTGACCCTGGGACATCCACTTGAGAATCTTTATCCAGTCCTGTCACGTGCACCAGAGAATTCCTCCAGAAACCCCATTGTTTTATCCCATAATGAATTGTATGTGTTGCTCTACCTATTATTACTGCTGGAAATAAATCTCTAAATCTTATACAAAAGATTGTCTCATACGCACATTTGTACATAAGTCATATGCAGACAGACACTCTTATCTTTTCTTTGTGCATCAGCACAGGCACTACTACAATGACCAGACAGCTACAGAGAACAGATGCCCTTAATGACCCTTCACAAGCATCATAACTACACACTAACATTGCCAAAACATTTTCCAAATCTAACTATATTATCGACTGCACAGCTAGAGCATTATTGGCATTCTTGTTGTGTTAAGTTTTATATCAGAGCTTAAACAGTGTAAGTGTATGCTGTAATTAAAATGTGAGTGTTTTATGGTTGTAAGTATAAAGATTCAGTGTGTGAAAATAAAATGGAGAGTGATGATAGTGCGGTCAAAACTGAGAAATGTAACTTTAAGAGCAGAAATTATTGTACGGGAAGACAGAAAGAAAATACATAAAAGAGCAAAACAGAGGCTGTTTTTCAGTATCATAGATGATTCAGAGAAGCAATATGTGCTGATGGAGTGCAGTAAACTGCAGTGATGCTTCTCACTTCTCGTTACTTGATTCGCTATGTCGATCCACACATGTGTGTAATAGTCTATTTTTTCTTCTGCCTAGATTTATGTTTATATTTTTCAACATTTTTTTGTTTACAATTTTTAAATAATGTTTTTTTTTTAAATCTCTAGACAGTATTTATTCATGCTCTCATAAAAATATGTTGATACTATAGACTATATAATAAACTAAACTATATGATAATTGAATACAGATACAGAAACTATACGACTCATTGAATACAGATAGTGAAGTGTTAGGGATAGCTATTTTCTGTTTCATGCTTTAATGCAGCAACACAAAGATTTATTTGCTTGGGGTCAAAACTGGGAGGATGATGGGCGGGGGGGGGTGATTATGGGTAATCAATTTTCTCATAGAAGGAGGCTGGCTGACGCTGTAACCCGATTCTCATGTTATGAGACAGACAGAAAGCACAGAGTGAGAGAGATAGTGAGAGATAGTGAGAGATGGAGAGAGAGAGAGAGAGAGTAAACATCATTCTCCAATTTCGCATCCTTTGGGATTATGGCAGTAGAATATAGTGGCCACAGTAAGAACATCCTTCTCACTAGCCTGTATTAACACACATTCTCCCTCTTAGAAGAAAAGGTTCTATATAGAGCCTTAAAGGGTTCTTTCAGGCGGTTCTTTCAGGGTTCTTTGCGTCTTAAGAATACGGATTAAACGGCTTGTAACAGATCCCTAGGGTTCTATATAGAACCCCATTGAACTTGTGCATAGGCTATATCATTATCAATCCTCATGAGAGATATCAGAATGTCTAATGACTATAATTAAACATTAAAATAAACTTGCAAGTTTAGACGCAATTTAACTTTAGAAAAACCGACATATCTAACAGTATAAAAGATATAAAAGTACAGATTATTTACGACATTCATGATGTTTAAGAAGGTTTTTTTATTCACATCATTCTAATACATGGTGACATAACAGATGACTTGGCTCTACTCCAATTGGTCATATGTAATTTAATGCACATAATTGTATTCAGTGTTAAAATCTCCTATGCCTGAATTGATTTGCAGAGACAGCTGCAAGCAAGTTTGAAAGATATTTCCCCCCAAAAAGCGCAAAATCTTTTGACGTCGCACGTTATTCAGATTGTTTAGGCATCGAACCAGCCTGACACGGCAACGTCAGCTCAACCAATGGCAGATCGGGAGACCTGTCTGGAAACACTCATTATGTTTGTGCATTTAACCATGAAACTCCTGTTGTCGAAAATAAACATTTCACCTGTAATGGCTTTTCATGATTAAACTGCAGTATTGAATGAGGGATCTTATGTCAAAGTATAGCAAGAACTCGCATTAGCATTATGGGATTACATTATACAAATCTTTACATAACTTCCTAATGTCAATATAATCCCAAATGTAGACATGCTGCTAATATGGGGTATATATAGTACTGTAGAAATGACTTACTTGAGTCAAAAACTCATTAGATTAGAATGACATGATCGGACTTGTGTGATGTTTTCATTAAAGGGGGATTTGAAGTTTGTAGTGTTAGATGGAGTGTGTTTGGTTTTTCCCTCTCTTTGCAGTGCTGGGATTACTGAATTCCAGGAGGCTGTTTGTGGCTGGGCCGCACTGCAGAAAGAGCCTATTGTGTTCCACTTAAATCCTTGCAGCTCAAAGTCACCACACACTGCACTTGGAGTGTGTGTGTATGTGTGTGTTATGTACCCTGTAACTGTTTGTGTGTGTAAATGTGACTGTACTGTATTCAAAGAATAAACCCTTCTCCAAATGCATCTTTTTGTCCATCTGTCTGTCTGTCTCCCATCCATCCATCCATCCATCCATCCATCCATCCATCCATCCATCCATCCATCCATCCATCCATCTATCTATCTATCTATCTATCTATCTATCTATCTATCTATCTATCTATCTATCTATCTATCTATCTATCTATCTATCTGTCTCTATTTTATCTATCTTTCTATCTGTCTGTCTATCTTTCTCTCTTTATTGTTTTATCTATCTATCTTTCTATCTGTCTGTCTGTGTCTGTCTATCTGTCTCTCTTTATTGTTTTATCTATCTATCTATCTATCTATCTATCTATCTATCTATCTATCTATCTATCTATCTATCTATCTATCTGTTTGTCTCCTGTTTATCTGTCTGTCTGTCTGTCTGTCTGTCTGTCTGTCTGTCTGTCTGTCTGTCTGTCTGTTTGTCTCCCATCCATCCATCCATCCATCCATCCATCCATCCATCCATCCATCTCAGGCTTTCACCTGATTCAAGTTGTTCGTTAAAGGATCTGACCTTGTGTGAATGTGTGTGTGTGTTTGTGTAACAGAAGTTTATTGAATTTGAAGATGCCTTGGAGGCAGACAAGAAGGAGTTGCAGTCCATGGTGGAGACATTGGAGCTACAAACAAAACAACTGGAGCTGAAGACCAAGAACTATGCTGACCAGAGTGAGTGCACCACATTGAACTGCATTCATTCCTACACACTCATTGACACAAACAGAGATATGAGTATCTTTCACTATGCATCCGTGATGTCCTTCTCTTGTAGTCTCTCGTCTGGAAGAACGAGAATCAGACATGAAGAAAGAGTATAACGCCCTTCACCAGCGTCATACAGAGGTCAGAAGAATCCCCATCATGCAGTTTTTCTTTTCTTTTTTTTATCTGCTAAAAATTGCTCTTTGTGATTATGATCTCGATAAAATGATTTTTGGCATGGAAAATGAATGGAAACGTCATGGAAATTCATTGGTCTAAAGGTGTGGGGACACTATTAGCAATAACTCAAAAGTTACAAATACAAAGCTCCAGCTCTCGAAGGAGTCAGCATATACACTAAAAGTGATTTTATTTTCTCCAGATGATACAGACATATGTGGAACACATTGAGCGCTCAAAGATGCAACAGTCAGGCAGCAACCAGTCTGAATCCACAGGCTGCGGACGGTCGTGAGTAACTTGTATAATCAGCGTGATGCAGCCATTCCAAGCCTTTGTTTAAATTAAGAGTTTGGAATGTGCGTTTTGCATGTTTCTTTTGTGCTTTTAAGTAACATGTTTTGTGGGTCACCAGTTTAATTAAATATTTTTGAATTTTCAAACTGCAAACTAATATTCTAACATTTTGGGACACCAGCTATGACGCTGTATTGCAGTTTGGATGTATGTATCAGAATAGTTTAGATTTTGATTAAACAAAATGGCCCATTATTAGAACAGTTGTCTTGGAGACAGCGTTGCTAGGCACTGGGTGATGATGCTCAGTCACAGTTTGTCCTGTCTTGCTTAGTCAGATCTAGTGTTGTGGTTGGCTTGTAGTCATACTCAATTATACACACATCTCCACAAGTTTCACACATTTCTATTTTCATTTAAACAATCAGCTGATTTCAGCTAATTAAACATTTTCAAATTTTGGTACAGGGTTGTGAGAGAGTCAGAACTGATGTCTTTTGCCTAAGAATAAAGAAGATTTCAAATGCTGTAAAAGTAGTTTTCTAAAAAAAGATATAATTTAATGATTAATTTATCAAATATGGAGCTTTTAAATAGCTTTAGGAGTTAGTTTTACCTTGACATGTCTGAGCTGAATGAGTAATCTGCACTGATTACTCATTTACCCACATAATGTAAAAATATTTGTGTAAAATTTTATATATATATATATGTGTATGTATATATATATATGTATGTATGTATGTATGTATGTATGTATATATATATATATATGTGTGTGTGTTATATTTAATATAAAATAAAATATTATTAAATAATAAATGATTCAATGACAAATATATATTTTTTATGAAATAATAAGTTATACAATGACAGTTCCTCTTTGAGATTATCAAATGTGTCATTTTGCAATTTCATCATGTTTTCAACATGAATCATTTCCATCTATTTTTTTACATACTGTATACTGCATGTAACGTGACTTTATGTCCTGTGTAAGTATTGTGTCACTGTGTTTGTGAGTGTGTGTTCACATTCTTTTTGTCTCTTTCTTTCTTTCTGTGCGTGTGCCGCTGTGTGTCTCTGCAGTAAACGACACAACTGGAGGAAAAGGTAAAATTGCCCGCAATCTCTGACAGTTTCCCAAACCCCTGTCTCTGCAGTCCTTTTATCTCCCATTTTACTCCTTTGAAATAAAAAAATTAACCCCCTGTCCGTTCACGCGAACGCCCTGCCTAGTTTAGCAGTCTTAGTGTCAGAGACTGAGAAACCTGTACCTCTTTCTCCTATGTGGTTTTGTGTCTTTATATGTTTTCACCCTGTCCATTGAGTTTTTTGCTCATTTTCATGTGCCAATTTAGTTTAGTGGGAAATATTTGACCTTCTACATCTATCTGTTTCTTGTCCTGCAGTAAAACAGAGCGCCCCCCATCACTGAGTTTGTTTCCTGGCGGAGATGGCATGGTACGTGGGGGTCTTGGGGGGGCTAGAATGGTTTCGTCAGACGTCTGGCATTCCAGCGATCTCAGCAGACCTGTCTACGCCCCTGGCTACCAGGTGTGACAGATATGACTCCACCCGAAGCGCCAGGGGAGGAGTCATGATAACCATCATTCTGTCAGACACTCCCCCCCTTAAGCCTGCTTGTGTCGAGATCAGGTTCATGGGTGGTTGTTCGATGGTCACCAGCAGGCCTCCAAGGGTCCATGATTATGGCCGTCCGTCCTCTGCCTTGCTCTGTGACGTTTTTGTCTTATTTTAGCCATCTGAAATGAACATCTGAATCTCACCTAGATGAAGCATCTGTCAGCTGAGCACGCATAACTAATGATCTGTTCTTTGAAGGAAGAGAAGATATGAGTTATTCACTTCCTTTTTTGGACATATGTCACAAGTCACATGAGTATAAAGCAATTTGAGTTTGTTTGACAAAGCTTTTTATCTGTGCTTCTAGGATTTTTGACTCAAAGATAAATATCTATTTATTCGAAGGATATGCACAGACATTTTATCATTTATAAATGTTTTATAAACCGTTTTACATTTACATGTTTGAAATTGTATGACAATATATTTTTGCCTTGCTAGTAAGTCTAAATTTTTGTTTATCAAACAAGTCAAAGCAATATCAAATTTACTACTGTAGAAAATATAAGTTTAGACGTTTAGCAGAATATGTTTATTATCAAAACGTGCGTGTGATATGTGGTTCCCTTTCGTTTAAGGAGGATGGCTCAGATTCAGACTCCGTCGCAGCCACACCCAGCAGCACAGGCAGCAAATCAAACACTCCCACCTCGTCTGTTCCCTCGGCAACAGTTACCCCTCTGAACGATGGGCTGGTGTCGGGGGAAGAGTTCAGCAAGCCCCGGGGCCGGGGCCGCAAGAATGCAAAGCGTCTTAGTAGAAACATGGAGGTGCAGGTCTCTCAGGAAACCAGGAACGTCAGCATTGGTGAGAGAGAGGGAGAAGAATTGAGGCAAAGAATAATCACTGAATAAACAAATCCTTAAAAAATCCTTCTAATATGCTGATTTGGTGCTCGCGAAACATTTCTTATTATTATCAGTGTTGAAAACAGTTGTGGACATCACTGATATATATTTTCAGAATTCTTTGATAAATAGAAAGTTCAAAAGAACAACATAATATTCTTTTTCTAACAGTGTAAATGTCTTTACTGTCATTTTTGATCGATTTAATTGATCTTACTACATCTACAGATTTACAAACACTGCAAAATTCAAATTTTCCCTGACAGGACAATGATTGTGTGTTCTTCTTTTCAATCGTGTGTGTGTGTGTGTGTGTGTGTGTGTGTGTGTGTAGGTATGGGCAGTAGTGATGAATGGTCAGAGTTTCAGGAAATTATAGACTCAACACCAGAGCTAGAAATGCGCTTGGACCCTCGAGACTTCGAAAGAGGAAATAGGTAGACGGATGCACATCATTCACAATATTAAAGCGTGAACAAACAGTACAAAATACTCAAGTTTACGTACAAAAAGTTACAGATCATTAAGAATACTGTTTAGAAAAGTTGCTTTGTGTAATGTAAAGGATTCAAGCTTTGAAGTGAAATAATGACGAGAACTCTTGTTCCTTTGAAGTCCTTCTCAGGGCATAGTGAATGAGGCATTCGGCATCAACACAGACTCTCTGTACCACGAGATCAAAGACGCCAAGTCTGACATCATCGGTGATGTGGACGCAGGAGCAGAACTTCTCGGTAAGCTTCATAGTTCAGATTATGACCTTCAATTAACATTTTACCTCAGCAGTTGATTAACACTTTCTCATAAATGCAGGTTTTATATGTGACCTGCATTTAATATCAATGATTTTTTAATATTTTTTATATATATATTTCAAGTACCATTGCTAAGCGCATGGTGGCTAAGGGCTTTTCTTGCTTGCACTTTGAACTGCATGCCATTTGTCAGGAAGCCCACACTGCTGGATGTATCCTCAAAGCAAGGTCTCTTGGGATATCACGCTTGCTTTATGTCTGTATCTCCTGCCCCTAAGCACATTTTGGTGTGATGTAGTTGTTTAATTTGAGTACTTTCCGTTATTTACGTTGGCGGTCTCTGATTTGTTTTGTTTCATTATCAAGGTAGAGCTGTTGATTTGTTTATCTCAGTGTGAAGGTGGATCTTTCTTTTGATTGGCCGTCTCACTCACTGACCCTTGACCCCTCTCTGTGCTTCCTTCCCGTGTGTGCTTCTCTCGGCCACGCCCCTAGGGGAATTCTCAGGTGTGTATCTGATCACTGATTGGTTGGTATTTTTATTTCTCATTCTTTTTTGCTCCTCATGACCTTTGCATGGATTTAACATAACAATACACATTAGAAAACACAATTAGTCATATTACATAACAGTTTTTTCTTTTTTTTTTTTTTTTTTTTACAATTGCTAGGACACATTTCTCAATACTTAGGTCTTTTTTCCCCCCAAAACTCTTCACACAGTTCTCCTAACCAACTTTTAACTTTTTCACAATCAAGTCATTATTCCATAACACACTATTTCACTCAAAGGTTTTCATCCAACAAACACACGGTCACTTATAAAACACAGACCTAAAAAACACTAACATCAGGTAGCATTATACAATTTTCTTTTGTAAAATGTCTTTACAAAACATGAATGACACTCTCTACTGCTTATAAATCACTGCAGTATATGTTACATAGTCCATTTTTACATTACACTACAAACATTTTTCCTAAGTTTTCTCATTTTGAATGGATGGTAATGAAATTGAAAGACTGTAGGTGTTTAGTTACATCTAATTGCATGGATAGTATTTGATTTTTTTTTTAGATTCAGAATATATTTAAATATGGTATTGCTGTAGAAATGTTGCAAATTTCTGTCTTATTCATTATGTTGTACTAGGTTTTGAACTTAAGTTTAACAGTTTTGTAAACATGTGCAAATTTGCCCGTAGTACATAAAGTTTTCGTGGTGTTTGTGTGTAAGTGAGAAAAGAATTCATGTCATTTCAAAGAATTAGTCATTGAATGCATTTTGTGCCAAATAAAATGATCCACAGTTTAGCCCACATAGACTGATGTTGTGATCACTGAGTGAAGAGTTGTGAAAAAAGTGACCTAAGTATTGAGAAATGTGTCCTAGAGATTTAAAAAAACTGTAAAGACCACATTAAACTATACTTCAGAAACACATAACATTAAACAGTTACACTTTATTTTAAAGTGTCATTGTTACAGTGTAATTATACATTTAAATACTGAGTAATATTAATTAACTAGTTTTAGGGTTATGATTAGGTTTGGTTTAGGATTAGTTGCATGTAATTGTGCCTATTTTATAGTTATTGCTATAGAAACTACAAGTAACAAGGACACTGTAAAATAAAGTGTTAACTATTAAAAAATAAAACACTTAAAAATGCAATACTTTTCAAAAGTTTGGGGTGAATAAGAATTTATTTTAAAGAAATGAATGCTTTTATTCATCAAGGACTCTTTTAATTAATCAAACGTTACAGTAAAGGCATTTAAATTGTTACATAACATTCTATTTTAATTAAAGGTTGTTCTTTTGAACTTTTTATTCACCAAAAAATCCTAGAGAAAAATGTATCAGTTTCCACAAAAAATATTAAGCAGCACAGCTGTTTTCAACATTTGATGATGATAATAATAAATGTTTCTTGAGCAGCAAATCATCATGTTAGAATGATTTCTGAAGGATCATGTGACACTGAAGACTGGAGTAATGATGCTGAAAATTTTGCTTTACCATCACAGGGAAAAATACACTTTAAAATACTCAAATAGAAAACAATTATTTCATAATTTCTTAATTTTTTTATCAAGTAAATGCAGCCTTGGTGAGCATAAGAGACTTCTTTCAAAAACATAAAAAATCTTACCAACCCCAAACTTTTGAATGGTTTTGAATTATTTAATTAAAGATAAAGGTCTGATATTTAAAAAATAATTTTTAGTGTAATAGTAACAGCTGATGATTTGTTTTATTCATTTTTCTTTAAAAAGAATTTATCAGGTGTGTGTGTGTGTGTGTGTGTGTGTGTGTGTGTGCCTATTTGTATGTGTGTGATGATAAATATCTAACATGTGCTTGTCCATCTTTCTCTCTTGCTCTCTTCATCTTTTTTTTTTATTTCTTCTCTTTTCACTTCCATCATTATCTTCCTCTTTTAATATCCTCTTCTGTCTTCAAATTCATACCTTTACTCCTCCTTTCTTTTGGCTGCCTCCTCTTACCTCGCCACTTTCCCTCTCTTTCCTCCTCGGCTCTCTATTTCAGTCCGGGATGATTTCTTTGGTAAGGCTCATAGCCTCCTTATCCCCCTCACGTTGTTTTCAGTAAGACATTGTGACACTTTCCTGATTTGTAGCGATGCTTTTTGTGAGATGTTCTCCTGTGCTTCTGCTCTTCTAATCCTATTATATTCTGCTGCTCAGTGCTGTGCTTTCAAATGCATGGCTTTTCGGCTCATATGAATCATATTATTTTAATCAAGTCTGTTTGGATGTTCTACAGTCCACTTATCAAGTTAGACTGTGATTATGTCCCTGTAGATGTCCTGTTAATCAAACCTTGAAAAAGGTCATTACTTAATGCAACAATAAAGAATTGAGCTGATTTCACTTACCTTTTTTTTTATTGGGCCCTATTAATAAATGTACTGTAATTTTTTGTGTTTGTGGTGTAATTTAAAACAATTGTGATTTTGTAGTTTTGAATCAGCTGTACCTTAGTCTATTCATCTGAGATTTACCAAGTTCATGGTGGTCTGTACTCCTGCTAACACTGTATATCCCACAGGAATGGGGAAAGAGGTGGAAAATCTACTAACAGAGAACAAACAACTGCTGGAGACCAAGTAAGAGACAGAGACCGTGTTTGTGTTTGCACATGTACGTATGCGTCTTCATACCTGACAAAGTCATTTGCCTTTTGTAGGAATGCACTAAATATTGTGAAGAATGACCTGATTGCTAAAGTGGACGAGCTGTCGAGTGAACAGGAAGTTCTCCGGGAAGAGCTGGAAACAGTGAAACAGTCCAAGACCAAAGTGGACCAGAGAGTGAAAGAACTGGAGGAGGAGCTAAAGAGGTCTGGAACTTTGGCCTGTGTTTGTTTGCAAGGGTTTGTTTCCCTTGGATTTTTCTGTCCCAGAATTGACATTTGTCAATTGATTTGTCCTTAGGACATTGAGGAAGACCTCCCAATAATGAGATATGACCACATTGTCTCCCCAAAATTTGATATTATTGATGGAGATCTGCTGCACTCCATTGCGATAACAAAAAGTTGAAAAAGATATATTTTTAGGCTGATCTGTCCCAGTGGTCTAAAAGTGTTCATCAATGTCAAAATGATTGAGATGGCCAATCAAATCAAAGAAGCCAAACATGAATTCCAGCTTAACATTTCCAGTTTTAAGCTTGAAAGGGTGTGAGGCAAGACACTGAACAGAGAACTGAGAAAATGGAGGGCTTATAAACAGGGAATGGGGAAAAAATGCAAGACACACATTTTTTACAAGTTATTTAATTATTTACTTCTTTTAAAACTTCAGCGCCGTGTTTCTAGGACGCCTTGTTGTGTGCGAGATGCTGAAAAAGACTTGAGACATGAGCACAGTGTTCAGAGGCATCCAATCCATCTACCGCATGTTTACATAGAAAAACAATGGAAAAGCAGCACAGTTGAATTCAAAAATGTATTCTGTGTGAACATCCCCTTTAGTCTGTGCCTCTGAAAGTGGGTTGTGGTGTTTTTTAGAGTTTCTGTGAGTCTAAGGCTCTGTTTACATCTGGTAGAAGATGGGTTTTGGTTTATGGGATCACAAGTGGGCGATGCTAAATACAGGTGTAAACGGGGTCTAAAACATTTTGAACTTGTCCACTCCCAGATGTAGTCGAAAATGTATTCGACCGGATTGTTTTCGTATGCGTTCAAATAGCCACAAAAGTCCACCTATAAATGGGATCATGTTGCTTTGTCGCTGCGTGTCGCCGGCGGTCTGAATGGGGCTTTAAGGTGCATTCACACTACAAGCGCCAAAGGAACATGATCCCATTCATTTCAATGAAGAGTGGGCGATTTCCGGCGACACGAGCGACAGCGACCGGATGGGGCGTGTCCAGCGACGCAACAAAGTTGAGATCTGTTCAACTTTATGCAAATCAAGAGCGACTTTCGAGAGTGACAACCAATAGGAGTGAAGACAGTGGAGTGCACATGATCCGTCACTCTTCAGTGCCGAGGCAAGGTTAAGGAGAAGCTCATTTTAGCAGTCAGCAACTGTCCTATAATTTATGATATGTCTCCGTGTACATACGGTGTTACTCGCCGTGCTGACTCCGAGCCTGAATGGTTTCGTGAACCCAGATAGACCGACAATTGCCCTTTTGCTGAAGATAAATAGCCGCGATGGCAAAGAGCACTCGCTGCTTCTCGCTCATCTTTAATATTAAGCATTTTATGTACTGATTACATTTATATTTAGACTTTTCCTTCCAAATGTTGTAGCGACAAGAAAACTGATTTGTTATCTACAACATAGAGTAACATCTGTAAATGTCATTCACAAAAGTTACTAAGCACCCAGTGGGAAGGCCCATTTGTGACCTCACCGCCAGCCACTGGCGACATGCAGCGACAAAGTCGCCTTTTATGCGTAAACATTATGGTAACTACGCCAAGACGGGATTTAAACTTTGTTTGCTGGAAAACCAAGTTTGGTTTGAAGACAAAAAAACGTATCAAGCACAATGTTCTCTCACCATTCCTGATTTCTAACACACACTCACAGTGTTCGGCGGCTTCCAGAGCAGAAACGAAAGCGGCTGCTCTCCGTATGTTTTTCTGTCATCTCCGGTCGCGTTCATATGTAAATTGCGCAAGCTTATTTCATCCATTAGATTGAAAGTTCTGAAAAAGCCCATCGATTTACCTGCCCATAGACCCTCCCCTCAATGAAATCAGGACAGATGAGGTTGAAAGTGACAAAAGACACGGATTAAAACACCCGGTGTTAACGGGAATGTGTCTCCCTCGTCTACTTGTGATCCGATCGACCAAAACGCATCTTACTACCAGATGTAAAAAGGGCCTAAAAGTCTCTGTCACTCCACTCTAATTAAAGTCTGAATGTCTCCCTTTGATAAAAGGTTGAGAGCTGAAGCATTAGGAGCATCTCAGGACTCTAAAGATGAGGGTGGAGAGGAGGTAAGTATAACACTTCAGTCTCATTTCAAACACTTTTGCTCTGCTCCAAAAACTAGTGAACTGCCTCACCGATGTGAAAAGGTAGTGATAATTGAATTATGTCTCCTCCAAGAACACCTTGTTTTAACTCAGTTCAAAGGCAGCATAGCATATACAGTATCCTTCATGGAGAAGGCAATCACGCTCACTAGGTTTTGGAACTTAGCTTTGAAACGATGCTTTTTCTTATATCATTAATATCATTAATACCATTTATGACTTTTTAAAGTGAGATTTTAAATGCATTAAAAGTGCAAAGTGCAAATACACAGTCAGTTGTTGAGTGTGTGTATTACCAATCACTTCTACAGGCCTTGCTTTGTTTTGCTCTAACAGTTTTTAATTAAAATGCAATGTGCAGCAAACCTTCAACCTTCTCACAATGCTTCACTACCCACATATTTGATGCTGTGAAATGCTGAAGGGCTGATGCACTAGCCTCTGCTTCACTGCTGCTGTGTTTTGTTGTTCTGCTCTGTTCTGTGTGGCTCTGTGGTGCAGTACTCATCTCCTCTGCAGGACGATGTCGCCATGACGCAGAGACGGCGGTTCACACGTGTAGAGATGGCTCGTGTACTGATGGAGCGCAACCAGTACAAGGAGAGACTGATGGAGCTTCAGGAAGCTGTGCGCTGGACCGAGATGATCAGGTGAGGGAGAAGCAGCCACAAACCTCCTAAAATATCACATCCAAATCAACTTTCATTTAGATACTTAAAAGCTTCTGTTATCGTGCATCCAAGCATGTGAACAAAATCTCATACATTTGCACATCTAAATGACTTCATCAATACAACACTCATAAAAAACGGTCAATAGGGGTGTAAAATGTATTGATGCATATTGATGTAATGCATAAAATGGAACAAAACACCCTAGAGTACATAACTGATAACATAAACTACAATTCAAATGTTAGACTTTTTTGTTCAGCAAGGACGCATGCAATTTTTTAAATTACAAAAGATATCTATTTCAAATATATGCTGTATGAACTTTCTGTTCATTAACAAATCCTGAAAAATAAAATGTATTATGGTTTCCACAAAAATATTAAGCAGCACAACTGTTGACAATATGCTTGACAAATGAGCAGCTGTTGATAAATCAGCAGCTCAGCATTGATAATAATAAATGTTTATTGAGCAGCAAATCATCATATTAGAATGATTTCTGAAGGATCATGTGCAGTGCCGTCGCAGGTGGGGTGCGAGGCCCTGTGCGAACTTGAAATGCGAGGCCCTGCTCTTTGATGTGGATGCTCAATTGCGCATGACACACGGACGTAGCTGTTCTAGTTCTATTGCACGCATAACCTCGCTGCAATACGTTTTTATCAAGTAAAATAATACAGCATAATCATGCACATAGTCTCAGAGTCAGCTATGACTTTTTGCTATTTATTTCAGAGGGAAAAAAAATCAAATGTGCAACGAGCGGCTTTACATCAAGTCAGCTCGAGAATTTTCATGTGAATATATACATAGATCCGCCTATATTAAAACGTGTATCTTAATGGTCCAGTGGAAGAACTTTCGCCTATCGTGTCAGAGGTTTCCGATTCTAGTCCGCCCTCGGATAGTATTTTTTTTCGTATAGTTTTTTCCCTCATCAAAACCGATTATGTTCATCAGTGATTGTATATCAAGCAGGGACACATTTGTGTGCATTATGTTTGGTGATTTCACCAGAACGAAGACAGTATTCGCAACGGATTGAAGCGCGCGTCCGAGTGAAGTTAGTGCGGTGTGTGCGCGAGCCACACGAGAAAACACTGTATCCGCCCACTGATCGCAGCGGCAACGAGCACTTTGATCACTTGATTTAAAAAAACATTTCAGCGCTAGATCATCTCTTATTTAAAAAACGAACAAAATGAATGCTCTGCCAGTTAACTGGAGATGTTTTATTTGTAGAATTGTTATATTCGTGCCGCGAGATGTTTTAAAAAGTGGTGGGGACAACAACAAAAAAATATGTAAAAAAAAACTAAAAACAAAAAAACTGCAGGATTGCGAGGCCCCCTAGTGGCGCGAGGCCCTGTGCGGTTGCACAGTTCGCACAGTCTATGCGACGGCTTTGATCATGTGACACTGAAGACTGGAGTAATGATGCTGAAAATTCAGCTTTGACATCACAGGAAAAAAAATACATTTTCAAATATATTATAGTTCGTTTAAATTGTAATAATATTTCACATCTCAATTTTTACTGTGTTTTTGATCAAATAAATGCAAGATTGGTGAACATAAGAGACTTCTTTCAAAAACATCAAAAAATCTCACAGACCCAAAACTTTTAAACAGTGGCATAATTAGTAGAAACACTATTGAGTATTACATGGATTTGAACTAAATTATATTGCAATTCATACTTTTTACTTAATTTTTATTTATTTTGTACATTTAAAGCTGTAGTCCGTAACTTTTTTGGGTTAAAAATGATCCAAAATAATTTTTTGAGCAAGTACATAACCAACCAGTGTTCAAAACTATCTGCTTGCCTTAGCTCACTCGATTCAAAACAGTAAGCTTGTAATAATGTTTTTAATTTCATTGGTACTGGTGGATTCCCGCGGGAAATTGGAGCATGTCTTTGCGTCATTATGTCACATCTGTACACATAAAGAAGGGGTCCCGGCTAGTAGGTTATGTTGCGTGTGAGGATGTTGGAGGTGGAGATTTATAGCCTTTTCTCACAGCATTTGATATAATTAAACGTATCAATTTGATGGCGGATCCAGAAAGGTTCAAACGACAATCCCCAGTGACAAGTGGAGATTCACCCGTTGTAAAACGCAAAATACTTCAGACCGGCTACAGAAAAAAATAGACTGCAACCGGGCCCATACAAAAACAAAGATAAATATCGGAAGGGCATTAAATGTAGTCACGCAATGCTGACGTTGTTAACATTAACAATTTGAGAACAAAGTATAATTTGCACGGTTTGACGTGATATTGATCGTTAGATTTAATCAGCGTGATTTACTGCAATTTATTTTTTCCCTTAGTTGGTCAGAACAAAAGTGGATGTTACTTACTTGTTCAGACGACATTTTCCTGTGAAAATTCTTATGTTGGTCACTCTTCCAAAAAGTAGAATCTGTGATTGCGAATGACAGTATCCAACACCGGCGCGGTGACTGACAGCCGCATATTCTCCTCAAAACATTGGATTCATCCGCGCTGTGCCATGCCGAGGCACAACCCATGTAATGTTGATAGTTCCGCGAATAACTGCAATTGCAGATTTCGAACAGAGATGGCGACATAGAGGAAAAACTACGGACTGCAGCTTTAATGCAATGTTAAATGATTTATAATTTTTTTTCCACGCTTTCCACTTTTAAAAAAGTTAACTTGCAGTTAACCAATAAACAGGTTTTCACTACAGCATTTTTACAATCTGTTTCATGTGAAAAATAAAATAAAAATTAAGTGGAATTCCTAAACATTATTTCAGGAGGAGTGAACCCATCTAATCTTTCAATTAACTGCCTGAGCATATAAGCAGCAGCTACACCTTGCTCTGGCATCAGCTGTTTTGACATCCATCCTCCTCCACCATCATAATTTAGGCATCTCGCTACCTTACTCATCTTCCAAGCAGTAGTAGTCCCACTGGGGCAGGGGTAGGAAACGTCGGTCCTAGAAAGCCACTGTCCTGCAGAGTTTTAGCTCCAACCCTAATCAAACACACCTGAACTAGATAGTCAATGTCTTCAGGAGTTTTTTTCAGGGTTGGAGCTAAACTCTGCAGGACAGTGGCTCTCCAGGACCGCGTCTTTGTTTTTATTTTAAATAACAAAGATAAAAGAATGAAATTAAATAAAGTGTAATAAGATTTATATTCACCCCCATCCCTTATTTGGCCTAAATGGTCTGTCATTCTTTTTTCTTTTATATTTTGTTACCTTCTAAGGCTACATTTTTAAAACAGGGAAATTAGTTTGGCTGTACTGCACAGTGACTTCTTGAAAACAACAAGAAAAAAAGAACTGTGATAAAATTGTGATATTCCTGAGAAAAAAAAAACTTTATATTTTTGCCATATCGCCGCCCACCCCTAATCTAAGCTCGAGTTGAAGCTGCTTCCTCGAGCCCCTCTGTTGACAGCAAACCAAATACGTTTAAGCTTAATAGCCTAAAGATTACATGGACATTTTTTTACAGTGCAGACTTCATGTTCTCTTTGTCCGTTTCACTCCCACAGGGCATCTCGGGAGAGTCCTGCTCTACCAGAGAAGAAGAAATCTATCATCTGGCAATTGTGAGTATTAAGGCAGATTTAGACATATTGTTTTTGACTCTTAAATCAGTATGTATTAACCCTTTAGAACCTGAAGCTAAAATAGGTGTTTTTCACATATTTAGATTTTTTTTACTGTACAATTCTAAAACAATCTTAATGTGTCATCTTTTTTCAGAAAAAGATAAGCTTTCAACAAATTACAGTTATTGACCATTATTATGTGTGGTGAGTTTGTAAATAGAATTTAAATAGGCAAAAATAAAAAAAACGAGAATAAATTTACTGATTTTTATTTAGAAAAAAAACGGACAAAATCACGAACGAAAGAAACTAACACTTTTAGTTGAAAAATGAACTATAATACATATATACAAGTCTTTTTTGTGACATTGGGTTGTACAGTTTTCACTTAGGACACTTTTTTTCATACACGCACACATACAAATGCACGCATTCATAGGCACGCACACATACACATTACACATGCACACACTACATGCTTAGATACGTGAATCCGGCCATCCGCCTCCCAAGTTTCATTAAAAATCATCCCAATCCCCTCTTCTGCTGTCTACCACTTCTTTCGCCATGTATTTGTTCGTTTCTTTTATTATTTTATGCAATCCAAAACACTCTAACCTGCCGCGCTTCGTATCTCTCTCGCGCTGCTGTCATTTGCAGACGAAATTACAGTAATAAGCCGTATATTGCCGAAAAGCGCATGTTGTCTACTGTCAGGGGCAATTTGAATGGTTTTGATAGTGGAAACGGTTGAAGAGTTACAGTAAAATGAATACAGCTTGCTGGTATGTGTCGGCGACGACACAGCCGGTTCTAAAGGGTTAAGGAAGTGGATTGATTTCACACCATTGCCATGTCTGAATGTTAAAATAGAGTTTTGTTACTGACATATGTTATGATTTACATTTCATCTGTGTTTTCCTGTTCCTTTACCTACTTACTTTGCTCTGTGTCTCTCTCCAGCTTTGCACGTCTTTTTAGTTCATCTGCGAGCCCTCCTCCAGTGAAACGTCCGTACAACAGTGTCAACATTCACTACAAGTCTCCTTCCCCTGCTGGCTACAACCAGAGACGCTCCCAAACCATGTGCCAGATCTCCACTTCCAACTGCATACTGGAGTTCCTGCCTGAAGAGTGAGAAGAGACATGCATACCTGTCTGTGTCTTTGTCCCATATGTCCTCATGTCCTCATCCACCTGTCTGTCTGTCCTCCCTCTGTGTCCTCAAAGTGTATTCTCTCTCTTTCTTCTGCTCAAGCAAGCTGACTCCTGCTAAATGGTGTGTGCTAATGCTGCATTTGACTGTTAGCTGTTGCACACTCACACGTTTACTTAGCTTACATAAGGAAATATCATAGGAAATATCATATTGTATTTAAATAAAACGAACTTATAATAAAAACTACAGACTAACTCTAACATAACCTCTAAAAGGAAACGTTTCCTTTATTTTTTAGAATAAAAATACATTTCATTTATTTATCTAATAATTACTTTATTTAGGTTGTAGGGTTCAGTTCTCAGGGATAAATGTGTATTATTTTTTAATAAAAGCATCTGCCAAACATTGTTATTTTATTATTATTATATCATTTATTAATATTTTAAATTAGCTTTTATTTTTATATTTTCAGTTTCTCAATTTTAATTTAGGTTTTTTCATTTTGGTATGTTTTTTTTTAAATATGAGTTTTTATATTTCTATTAAAGTGTATTTAGTTTTAGTAATTGTATTACTACTTCAACTTATTTTATTTCAGTCTTCGTTTAAGTTTTCATCTAATATTTATTTAAGCTTTATTTCATTTAACAAAAATATTTTTTTAATAGTTTTAGTTTTAGTAAGCAATAATAACACTGCTGCCAACTGAATAAATGTGAATATTTGATTCATTCATTTATTAAGTTTTAAATAACATTTTAAAACATCAGCTCACCTCAACATACATATCAGATGTTAGTCTGCTAACATTTTTTTAGTCTGCTTGCCAGTAAATTAGCATGAAATGGCGTCTGCCAAATGTGAAAATGTAAGGGAAATACATCACATCATGTTTTCACATCACGCCGTGTGTCTGTGGCATTTCTTTTTGGCCTCAGCTGGCTGGCTGGTTCTCTCGCTCTTTCGCTGACTGCTCCTCTCTCTCTCTCTCTCTCTCTCTCTTCGCCCTGTAGAATGCCCAGTAACGGTGTTGCATCTCTCCTCAGCGATTCTGCGCTCTGTACACGCAGAGAGCAGCGTCGAGAGCAGTACCGGCAGGTGCGTGAGCACATGCGCCGCAAGGACGGCCCCATGCAAACCTGTGGCTGGAGTGTCCCATCCCGATTCAAACAGGTATCTGCCCATATGTTGACCCTTCACCCCTGACCTCTGTAAGCAATTCATCTCCACACAGAGACTGGAGTGGCACTGTTTTGCAGGGAGCGCCCTCCACAAATAAAGTGAAATAAAAAGAAAATAAATATGCAAAGTGCACTTTAGATATGCACCCAGGAGGGACGTGTCTTAGTTTAGCTCCTTCCAAGATCAGGGATGGGTGTTTGATTTTATGTAGGTGATGAAATGAATGGCTTGTTGAATATGTGCGAAAGCAATTTAGTTTAAAAAAATGTATAATTGTTACACTACAACTAACAAAAAGTAGCTAAGTATGTAACAGTATCAGATGGTTTATCGCACTGATAAAAAATATAAATGGGGACAGGATTAAAGTGAACTTAATTGTGCAATAAATCAAAAAAATCTTATAAATCGTATTAAAAAAAAACATATAAACAAGTCAAAAATAGTGATGAAGAACAGCATTTCACTAAAACAAAGTCACTTTTGTTCATTTAAATAAAGCTGAAAATAAATAAAATAATTTAAATAAATATATTTTTTTTTTATATAAAATATTAAATTTGATACTTTTATATTTTTTTATGAAATGAAAATTAAAAATGTTTCTTTTAAATAAAAATAAATTAAAGGTAAACAGAAATGTTTTTTAAAACGTGACAAAAGCACATAACCAAATTACTAAAACTTAAACTCAAATGATAAATATTAATAAATACTATTATATAAATAATACAAAAATAACACTGAACGGTGAGTTGTTTATTTGCACTGTTATTTATTTTATCAGTGAATTGTTTATGTACATGATCCGTGCAAATTAACTGATTTACTAAAATGAATCAGGCTTCCCAATAGTATATATAGAGAATAGTGTGCAGTTGCTTATTTTGCTGTAAATGCAGAAAAATGTGAAGAAAATACTGTGATGTAGCATTTTGTCACAATAACAACATAGCAACTTCTATTGCCCAACACTGTACAAGGTGGCTTTTAACTATTATAAATGGTTTAACATGTTCGTGCCACATCATCCATCTGAACTCTTGCTAGTGGGCCTGTGACACAGGTATAAGCTCTTGCCTGCCTTTGTCAAGTTCTAAGTAAAAAAAAAGAAGAAGTAAAAACTACCACTGTCTGCTTGCTGCTGCCATTGTCTTAGTAATGGAACAGTGTTTTTTCTGGAATTATGTTCTCAGATTTTTGGTTCCATGGAACTAGTTAGCGAGTCCATGGTGTGCTGGTTTGTGGCAACAGTGTTAGGGTTGGCATGGTGACAGTGTGTTTGTTAGGGTTGCCGTGGTGACAGTGTCGCCGTGGCGCTAACTGTGATCTCCCACAGAATGGCTCCCAGGCGGACAGCACTCAAGATGCCACAGTGAAGAGGACGCAGGCAAGTCTGAGCGGCAGAGGACCAGCATGCACCTCTCCCACCCTGTCCCTTTAAACCCCGGCCCTAAACCTGACTCAGCCTCAGTCAGCAAATCATAGCGTAGACACAGCAGAAAACTGATATAGCAGAAAATGTCTTTGCTGAAGCTGAATTTATCTTTAGGAATTAAACCTCTGGTATTTCCAGATGTCGACATGCTTTCCTGCTAACAATGCTTTGCTAACACTATCAAGTTAACACAATATTTAGTGCATTTTAGACATTTGGCCGATTGTACAGTTGCTTTCAACCTGCAATGACATAAATGTGCCAGACATCATAATTTAGATGCCAGCGTTATTGCAAGACAACCTGAAATGTAAACATTTTATTTAAACTAAAAACAAAGTACCGTCTATTAAAGTGTCAAGAATATGGTAATCATTCAGCATTTGATACAGTGGGGAGAACAAGTATTTGATACACTGCCGATTTTGCAGGTTTTCTCACTTACAAAACATGTAGAAGTCTGTAATTTTTTGAAAATCCAGAAAATCACATTGTATGATTTTTAAGTAATTAATTTGCATTTTATTGCATGACATAAGTATTTGATACATCAGAAAAGCAGAACTTAATATTTGGTACAGAAACCTTTGTTTGCAATTACAGAGATCATACGTTTCCTGTAGTTCTTGACCAGGTTTGCACACACTGCAGGGATTTTGGCCCACTCCTCCATACAGACCTTCTCCAGATCCTTCAGGTTTCGGGGCTGTCGCTGGGCAATACGGACTTTCAGCTCCCTCCAAAGAATTTCTATTGGGTTCAGGTCTGGAGACTGGCTAGGCCACTCCAGGACCTTGAGATGCTTCTTACGGAGCCACTCCTTAGTTGCCCTGGCTGTGTGTTTCGGGTCGTTGTCATGCTGGAAGACCCAGCCACGACCCATCTTCAATGCTTTTACTGAGGGAAGGAGGTTGTTGGCCAAGATCTCGCGATACACGGCCCCATCCATCCTCCCCTCAATACGGTGCAGCCATCCTGTCCCCTTTGCAGAAAAGCATCCCCAAAGAATGATGTTTCCACCTCCATGCTTCACGGTTGGGATGGTGTTCTTGTGGTTGTACTCATCCTTCTTCTTCCTCCAAACACGGCGAGTGGAGTTTAGACCAAAAAGCTCTATTTTTGTCTCATCAGACCACATGACCTTCTCCCATTCCTCCTCTGGATCATCCAGATGCCTGGACAGTGGACATGCGCTGGCTTGAGCAGGGGGACCTTGCGTGCGCTGCAGGATTTTAATCCATGACGGCGTAGTGTGTTACTAATGGTTTTCTTTGAGACTGTGGTTCAGATCATTGACCAGGTCCTGCCGTGTAGTTCTGGGCTGATCCCTCACCTTCCTCATGATCATTGATGCCCCACGAGGTGAGATCTTGCATGGTGCCCCAGACCGAGGGAGATTGACCGTCATCTTGAACTTCTTCCATTTTCTAATAATTGCGCCAACAGTTGTTGCCTTCTCACCAAGCTGCTTGCCTATTGTCCTGTAGCCCATCCCAGCCTTGTGCAGGTCTACAATTTTATCCTTGATGCCCTTACACAGCTCTCTGGTCTTGGCCATTGTGGAGAGGTTGGAGTCTGTTTGATTGAGTGTGTGGACAGGTGTCTTTTATACAGGTAACGAGTTCAAACAGGTGCAGTTAATACAGGTAATGAGTGGAGAACAGGAGGGCTTCTTAAAGAAAAACTAACAGGTCTGTGAGAGCCGGAATTCTTACTGGTTGGTAGGTGATCAAATACTTATGTCATGCAATAAAATGCAAATTAATTATTTAAAAATCATACAATGTGATTTTCTGGATTTTTGTTTTAGATTCCGTCTCTCACAGTTGAAGTGTACCTATGATAAAAATTACAGACCTCTTCATGCTTTGTAAGTAGGAAAACCTGCAAAATCGGCAGTGTATCAAATACTTGTTCTCCCCACTGTATGTAATAGTATTTTGAAGTACCATCTGAAACCACTTTTGTAACATGGTACTGCCAGAGTACTTTTTTGTAAGAGTGCCTTTTTAAGGATACTAAATATAAATAAATGATTATTCTAATCCACAATATCAGCCGCGTTTAGTTGAACTCTACTGGTAACAGTTCAGAACACATTCCAGATGTCTAAAATGTAGCAAACCTCATTTTCATATATTCACATTCCAAAATGTTGTTGTATAAAGGAGTCCTAGATGAAAGTAAACTAATTCAGATTACTCTCTCAGCATTGTGTAACATGATATCCTCCTGGTCCATATCAAACCTTTCTCCATCTTAGAAACACCTGAATCATGATTTGCTGCTCTCTCTCTGTCTTTCAGAGGTGTTTGCTGACTGTACAGTAGATTAACTCCTGTGATTGCGCATGCATCTGCCTTGTAACCCTCTTAACAGACTTTGATCTGCTGCTCTGGTTTGCTGTTCTTGGTTTCCCCTTTCTCTGTCTGCCCTGGATAAAGGCAATCTTAACCAGGGCATGATGGGAGTTTCGCATCTTTCTGCTTGTAGTGTGTAGCAGTGATCTTATTTACAAAGGCCTTGTAAACATCACCGCCTTCCTGTGTTCTCTTAGGCCAATGAGAAAGAGGATAATCGTATGAAAAACGTCCCTGTGCCAGTGTACTGCCGCCCTCTGGTGGAGAAAGACCCCAACAGGAAGGTAGAAGATGACCGACAAACACACGCAGACTATTGGTTCTGAGGTTGTGAAGTTCTGAACTCAGACTCTTGTTCTTCTGACACAGCTGTGGTGTGCTGCTGGCGTGGATCTCACTGGCTGGAAGACATCCAATCAGGACGCTGCAGCTGTGAAGCCATCCAATGGCTCCGATCCCTTGACTGGTGAAGACGAAGGCGGAGACGGCAAGAGTGAGCAGAGCTCACCAGAGAAAAAGAAGGTAAATTGATTTAATAAAAACACATGTAATTAAAGAAAAATGTCTTTTGAAGACATGTTCAAGATAATCAGAAAAATGTGGGGTCGGTCAGACTTTTTGAAAGAAATGCTTTTATTCAAGGAGGCATTACATTTATCAAAAGTGACAATAAAGACATTTATAATGTTAAAAATATATATTTCTATTTTAAATAATGGTGTTATTTTGAATTTTCAATTAATCAAAGAACCGTGAAAAAAAAAAGTAACACAATTTCCACAAAAGTAATTAGCAGCACAACTGTTTTTGATAAACTGATCAAATGGTAATATGTACCTTGAAGGCAATGGATTAAAGTGTTTGCCAAATGCAAATGTAATGTTCTCAACAATGATAATAATAAGAAATGGGCACCAAATCAGCATATTAGAATGATTTCTGAAGGATCATGTGACACTGAAGACTGGAGTAATGATGCTGAAAATTCAGCTTTGATCACAGGAATAAATTACATTTTAAAATATATTTAAAAAGAAAATAAATGCAGATTTGGTGAGCATAAGACTCTCAAAACCAATACAAAATCTTACCAACCCCAAACTATTGAACAGTAGTATACACACACACACACACACACACAGTGGGATCAAAAAGATCATTGAAAATTTCATTTCAATCAAAATTTAAACCTGGAAAAAAGCAGACAGTTATTTTGCAGCAGAATTTAAAACAAAGAAATATTGTGATCTAGAATGAATGATGAATAGTTACAGTTCTCCACTTTTTATTGGTCACTAATCAAATAAGCAAATTTGTGACATTGAAAGCAAAAGGGAGACAAACCAAAAATTTTCAGTTAAACTTTTCACTCAATTTGTCATGCAAATAATAAAATGTTTAATTTACTGTATTATTTATTTACTGTTTAATTACTTTTTAATTTCATTTAATATCATTTTTTATTAAAGTCACTATCTCAAACTGGGTCTCAGATTTTTAGCATCATAAATGATGAACTGTATTAAATCTAAAGATTGGTATTTCACCCTCTTCTAGCCTAAGGAACTGCATGAAACTGACTCCATGAACAGCCGCGTGTGGATTCTGACCAGCACTCACTCAGCCAGTAAAGTGGTCATTATCGATGCAAACCAGCCCTGCTCACTAGTTGACCAGTTTAACGTGTGCAATGCCCATGTGCTGTGCATCTCCAGTGTACCAGGTTTGTGTAGTTCTAAACACAAGTAAATGCACTGTCGATTGTAACAAACTCTGTTGCGGTTGAGTTAACTGTCACTTGCATTGTCCGTGTGTGTGCATGTAGCAGCCAGTGAGAGTGATTACCCAGCAGGTGAGATATTTCTGGAGCAGCAGGGTGGAGATGGGGCTTCAGAGGAGAAGGGTGGAGTGGAGGGCATGTTGGCAGGGATCACGATCGTGGGCTGTGCCACTAACTGCAGCGTAGTGCGCAGCAACTGCTCCTCTCGCACTGACACCCCCGTGCAGGACCGAAGCCAAGGTGAGAAAACTGACTGAAAATGTATGTTCTGAATCTGTGAGACTACATATTGGTCATCATATGCTTGGTGTTTAGCTCCTACAGCTCCAGTGTGTAGAAGCTTAGCTGTGTCACAGTCTGCGGAGGAAGCGACCGAAGCCATTGAGGTGTCAGAGGAGACGGGGCCAAGTGAGAACGTGGAAAGCACCCTCAGATCTTTCACCGAGCATGTCTTTACTGATAGCACACACAGGTACCTTACATATAGCCTACTTTTAAAACCATAGATGCTAAGCTACTTTAGATAAAAGTGCCTTGCAAATGCACAAATAGAGATTTATGAAAGCTTTTTGCACGGACATCTTACAATTTCCTAAACCAGTCAATCCCCTATTATATTTTTCTGACTGCAAAAGGATGTTTGTTATTTGCTGAATACTTTAGGCAAGGGCGTGGAATTTAGGAGGGACACTAGAGACATGTTCCTGCAAATATCAAGCAACTACGAAATGGTGCCTAGCAATAATTGTGATCACACAATTAACATAATTGTAATTTTGGCCACATCTGAAATGGGTCACACCTTTGACATTATTAGAAGTCAAACTAAATATGCCAGAAAACCCCCTATAAGCGTATTGAAAATACATGTGCACAGTTTTCTTTCAGAGTCATCATTGTTCCAATTCATTTTAACCCTGCCTGTAAGTGCTCTCCATAAATTATGTATTATGTACTCTGATGCTGACGTATGAGCGATATTAACAATTTCACTGCGGACAGAGTAAACAGTCTCCATTAATAATCCTTGTCCATGGACTCCTTGTCATTATTAGTTACCTTTCATTTTTAACATTACCAAATTCATTAATTAAAGTCCCTGAATTATGGGGTTTTTTTTGTTTGTTTTTTTGAATGTGCTTGTTTATATATTCTATCATGAAGTAAAGAAGACTAAATTGTAATGTTGTTGGTTCACATAGTCAGAATTGTGTAATTATTGTCGTAGCAACATACTGGCATAAAAAATACTCCCTTTATGAGTTATGAGTGTGTTGGCTACCATATCTATAAAAAAAAAATAAAAAAAATGTCTCCACCAATATCAAAATCAAAGCTACGCCCTTGACTTTCATAAATGATGTGTTGAATTGAAATGGTCTACTCTGCCATCAGTGAGGCAGGTGTGCCAAAGGAGCAAGTGACATCAGCCCCCACAGACTCAGAAGAGGCAGGAGACGATCGGGCAGGAACAAGTGCCGCCCCAACCATGTGGCTGGGAGCCCAAAACGGCTGGTAGGCATTACGTCTTCAATTGTATTTTCACATTAAAAAGTCATAATTCCATTTCCAACATTATATACACCATGTAAAATACACTGTCCACTCTGTCCACAGGCTTTATGTCCACTCTGCAGTGTCCAACTGGAAGAAATGCCTCCATTCAATCAAACTCAAAGACTCTGTACTGAGTTTGGTGTAAGTAGAATCCTAATGAACTATGTACACTACCGTTCAATTTTATTGTTTTTGAAGGAAGTCTCTTATGCTCACCAAGGCTGCATTTATTTGATCAAAAATACAGTAAAAGCAGTAATATTGTTGAAATATTATTCAAATTTAAAAGAACTGTTACATCTATTTTAAGATGTAATTTATTCATGTGATGTCAAAGCTGAATTTTCAGCATCATTAGTCTTCAGTGTCACATGATCCTTCAGAAATCATTCTAATATGATGATTTGCTGCTCAAGAAATATTTGTTCTTATTATCAGTGTTGAAAACAGCTGTGCTGCTTAATGTTTTTGCAGAAACCTGATACAAAGATCAGAATTCTTTGATGAATAGAAAGTTCATAAGCATGTTTTTGACATAGAAATCTTTTGTAAGAGTGTAAAGGTCTATACTGCCGCTTTTGATCAATTTAATGCATCTTTACTGAATAAATGTCCCCCAAACTTTAGAACTTTACATGTTTACCAATAACAAGTATAGACCATATAGACCAATAACAAGTATCACGAGGTATATGAAAAAATTCTGTAATCTTTTCTTCTGTCTTTGTCTCTTTGTGCTTCAGACATGTGAAGGGGAGAGTTTTGGTTGCATTAGCTGATGGAACACTTGCAATCTTCCACAGAGCTGAAGGTTTTCATCATGTTAAACTTATTAGAAAAAGAACTGTCATTTATTATTAAAGCAGGGTTTTGCTGTAAATATTTTTTATTCATGCTCTCCATAATGTAAAATCAGATCCAAAGCACGCTCATCCACAGCAAAGCACAATTGGGTGCTCACCAAGGAAATTAATAAAAAAAGAAAAAAGTCGGCACACCACGGCTCCAAAAATGTGAAAAATGTAATGATAGACTCACACACAGGTGGTAACGTTTCGAGCACGTAGGCTCTTCGTCTGACTTTTTTCCTTTTTTCCTCTCCATAATGTGAAACATAGATGGACAATGGGACCTATCCAACTATCATCTAATGGATCTGGGAAGACCCCACCACTCCATTCGATGCATGGCTGTGGTTCATGACAAAGTCTGGTGTGGTAACAAGAACAAGATCCATGTGATCCAGCCCAAGAGCATGCAGATCGAGGCGAGTCTCAGACAGCGAATGTTATGTCCTCATCATAACCTTTGTCTTGGGACTTTTATTTGATTTTATGTTTCTCTCTCTTTCATATAGAAATCCTTTGACGCTCACCCACGCAAGGAGAGCCAGGTGAGGCAGCTGGCGTGGATTGGTGATGGTGTCTGGGTGTCGATCCGTTTGGATTCCACGCTCCGCTTATACCACGCACTCACACACCAGCATCTACAAGACGTGGATATCGAGCCTTACGTCAGCAAGATGCTGGGTAACACTTGCTTCTGTGACTTCAACACTTCTTATTTATAGGTTCAACACTTCTTATTTATAGGTTCAACACTTCTTATTTATAGGTTCTGGTTAGAGATGAGTTTAGTAGTGACATAAGATGTTTGCTGAATTGCCTCCTCTTAGCATTTAAGCTTGGCAAAATAATATTTATTTTATTTCTCCAGATCCTTAAAAGCAGTTCAACTGAAAGTTTACACTATAGTAAACTAACTTTATTATTGTTATTTAAATGTATTGTTGATTCATTATTATGTTAATTTATTGATGGAAACATCTTGCCTAATATATATAAAAGATCGGTAGTCACAATATAAATGTTTTACGTTCTGCTGTGTTGTCTGTGATCGACAGGTACAGGAAAGTTGGGCTTCTCTTTTGTCAGGATAACTGCCCTGCTGATTGGAGGAAACCGCTTGTGGGTGGGGACTGGAAATGGTGTCATCATCTCAATCCCTTTGACTGAAAGTAAGTCTGGGGCGAGTTTGTTTGCACACACACTTCAGTGTTCACATGATTATCCTAACCTTTTCCCTTTCCATTGATCGACCAAAACATGTCCCTGTCATTGGTTTAAATGCTGGTTAGCTCTTCTTTGGTGGCCGACCAGCATGGTCTTTATTCTGAAGCTTGCTAGCCAATGAAGTCTTGCCGGTTAAGCTAGTAAAGAGGCTTGAATCTCACTAACTCTTCAGCTCATTGGGTTGCCAACACCCTGGGATTACCCTGCAAACTTTAATGTCATCATGCCAGATCATTAACTGCTAGGTCAACCTCCTTAATCCATTAATTACCCAACAAACCCTGTGTTGTCATCTCCTTTCTAGCTTTTCTTCTTTGTTCCTTTTTCTCTATTGTACCACTACCCTCTTTTGCTCTGTCTCATGAGTGTTGCTCTTTTGTCCTGCCTTGTTCCCCTTCCCACTTCCTCCTTCCTGTAGCCGTAGTTCTTCATCGAGGGCAGCTCCTCGGACTGAGGGGTAAGTGTGGAGCGTTACGACTGTCATTCTTGTAAGATCAGTTACATCACACTTCTTTTGGGAACACCTTGGTCTTCTTTCATTTATTCCATCGTTCAGTAAACTTTCTTTCTTTCAGTGGTTTTAGCATGTTTTGGTCATGGATGACTTATTTCTCTGTGCATTACTATATTTATTGTTTATTTAAAATGTTGTGGTCATTTTTTTCATTATTTTCAACAGGTAACATAAATATAAATCCACATATACATATTTATCAGATAAATATATCTTTCGCAACATAAATCTAATATAATTGCTAAATCAAAAATATATTCAACAGACTATAGAAATGTATATATGTCTATATATATGTATATACACCTTGGCCTTCTTTCATTACTTATTTCAATAAACAATTTTTCAGTGGTTTTATGTTTTAGTAATGAATGAATTGCCTCTCTGTGCATTACTATCGTCATTATGTACATTTTAAGTATTGTAATTTTTATCCATGGATATTTTTTTGCATGCTTCAGTAGATTCATTTCTTTACTTAAGCTCTGGCAGTTCCTGCGAGTTTCTGCGATTGGTCATTGCGCTTTATGATTGCTGGTTTCTGTTCTCTTGTAGCCAATAAAGTGTCACCCACATCGTCAGGGGGCGTGATCCATGTATATGCGGATGACAGTAACTCCGAGAAGAGTAGCTTCATACCATACTGTTCCATGGCCCAGGCTCAACTCTGTTTTCATGGACACCGAGATGCCGTCAAGTTCTTTGTGTCAGTGCCAGGTGAGTGTCAAATCAATAATAGTGTATTATATGCAGTGAGCTGTGTCAGTCCCAAAACATGTCGTCTTTTGTTTCCAGGCAATGTGCTGGCCACCCTGAATGGTAGCGTGTTGGACAGCCCATCAGAGTCTCAGGGGTCCTCAGCCCCAGCGGACACAGAAGCTCAGAGTCTTCAGAACGTACTGGTGCTGAGTGGAGGAGAGGGTTATATTGACTTCCGCATTGGTGAGAAGTAACTGATAAGAGAAATTAGCATGTACATTGGGTCATAAAATCATAACTTATTCATTCTGTCATTCTCAGGTGATGGGGAGGATGAGACAGAGGAAGTAGATGGTGAAGCTCCTCAGATGAAGCCAGCGTTGTCTAAAGCAGAGAGGAGTCATATCATTGTGTGGCAGGTGTCTTATGTTCCGGAGTAACGCGGACAGACACCTCCTGCCTTGCCCCCCTTTCCGCCCCCAAAGATAAAAGTATGAATCCTTTCTGTAACTATGCCCCGAATTCTGTACCTAAGCTATGTAACTACCACGGCCTTGTAACTACCCCTTTAAAGTCTTATATTGAACCCTTCAGCCTGTATTTTCCTACCCTCAATTATAACTACCTGTACGATCCTTCAATCCACCCTGTAACATTCCCTTTCCAACAAAAACACAAGGTTCAAGAACTTCCTGCTACTTATGACTGAATGGCAATTTCAAATGAAATGCATATAAACAGCTTAAACAATACCAAACTACGTTCCTGAAAGAACTACCCAGTTTTTGCCAAATACCGTGACCTTTGTTTTTACAGTCCCTCAGCACACAGATCACTCAATGATACGAACTCATCGTGAACTCGAGAGTTTCAGAGATCATTTTGAAAAGACCAGCTAGATGAATATTGGAATACAAGAAGGAAAATGCAAAAGAGACTTATGTAAATACTGGAATACATCATGCACTGCAGAGAGAAATGATCGAATATGTGAGGATAATCAAATAAATGGGAGGCCAGGATTTGTGGGTAATCTAGCACAACCCAAACATGTCCCAATGGCATTTCAGCTCATTAAGTAAATGTGTAAAAGAATATTCAACTAAATTGATTTTTAAAAAAGCACGCAAAATCACTTTAACCAATTGCAGCTAGCCCTCTTTCAACCTAAGTGAAATGTGTGCTGACTGGATCTGCTAACTTCCCTTTTGGATTAAGCATGAGGTTAACAGCTGAACTGAAGCCTTCGATTGGCTGCAGGTTTGAAAGAGATGGACGTCCCGCCCAGTCGCCTTGTATGTAAATCATCACTCTGTGTTCTCTGTGTGGTTAAGTATTAAGAAATAAACATGTTTATGTGCTGAATGCTTCTGTCGTCAGTGCCATTATTTGATGAAATGCTGTCATAATTTAATTTCATCAATACGTCATACACACCAATATATTTTAGTGGAAAATACTCTACCGTTCAGTTTTTTTAAAAGAAATTTATACTTTAATTCAGCAAGGACACATTCAATTGATCAAAAGTGACAAAAGATTTATTTCAAATCAATGCTCTTCTTTCAAACTTTCTATTCATCAAAGAATTCTACTACACTGTTCTTTTAAAATCTAATAATATTTCACAATTTTACTGTTTATATTGTATTTTTGATCAAATAAATGCAGCTCTGGTGAGCAGAAGAGAATGTTTTAATGTTTCAAAAACATTTTTAAAAAGCCTCCAAACTTTTGAATGGTATAGTTTACACAAAATAATACACACAAAGATAATTGAACAAAGGAATGATTTATTTGTAAAGTAAAGTTCGGTCCAAGTGAGTTCCAACCACTAGACTAGAGCAAGACCAAGCATTATTGGGATATTTTAAGTTTTTCAGAGCAAGCTGGCCATTTGTCATTCATTATTGCTTTTCATTTTGAGTCATGAATAATACATGTATTTTTACCTAGTGCATCAAGATGACAAGAATGCTCATATCAAAAGTTGGATGTAAAAATGTAAACAATGTCTTTCAAGTGGATGTAAACACTAAGTAACTTTAGAGTAGTGTATGACTTGCCAACCCAACCCAACAAAGATTAGTAACAAAGTGAATATCTGTGAAGCTTCGACATATTTGCAAAGAAACCCTCACACATGTTCACAACAGCATGAGTAAAGCAGTAAGAAAATGGTCACATTCAAAAAAAGCTTGACCAATGACTGGATTTCAGTGATCCAGACAAATGTCATCATTCCTTTATTATTTTGGTCACTCTATGGCTTGAGCAGAGCAGCCTTTACTCTGCGAGGAGCAGGTATCAGATGCAGATAAAGCTGCAGAAGCTGTGTGTTACGATAAATGTACATGATGGCTTTCAGGCGTAGATCCAGTTGTGACTGCACCCTTCCCAGCAGATCAACTCGTGATTCTCGAACCACAGCGAGATCTCTCTCTGAGCACTTTCAACTGAATCACTGCCATGGATCACGTTCCTGCACAAGAAAAACAATTTAACATCCAGTCGTCCGTCCGTCCATCCATCCATCCAGTCAAACATGCACATACACACTAACCTGCTCACTTCCACGCAAAAGTCTCCTCTGATAGTGCCTGGGAGAGAGTCTGCTGGATTTGTCTCTCCAAGCATCTTTCTGGCGGTCTTAACCACATCAAGCCCTTGCCATACCTAATAAAACATATATAAATACCCACACATAAAGTGTTGAAGTTAGACATCTTCATAGGAACGTCATAGCAGCATAAGTACAGAAATCCTATTGGACCTTTATATACGGAGACAATGTGTTTCTTACCATAGCAAGAATGGGTCCTGAGCTCATGTATTTGACCAAGCCGCTGTAGAAAGGCTTCTCCCTCAGGTCCCGGTAGTGCTCTCTGAGCTGCTCCTCTGATGCCTACAAGCATTTACTGTATTAATTATAATACAGATGATATATTAGTCATTATCTTTAATGAAAGATACTCCAGTGGTGGTCTCACCTGCAGGAGCTTCATGCCGACCAGTTTGAAACCCTTGAGTTCAAAGCGGCGGACAATCTCGCCCACCAGTCTGCGCTGAACACCATCTGGCTTCACTGCAATGAACGTGCGCTCGTTTGGACCAGTCCATCCTGAAAAACATATCTGAAATTAAACCCCCTCGACTTCTCAATGACATCGCTTGTTTTTTAAGTACTTTATTACAAAAAAATAAAACGGGTCTATCTTGTAGAAGTTAGTTTGAGTGGTATTCTAATTTATTACACATACTCCATTTTGATTGGTCAATTATGTGGACAAAATGTTACCACAAAAATGGCAATATCAGAAATTCCTGTCCTTGTGGGGACATGTTTTGGTCCTCCTGAGGACAACAGCTTATCGTACTAAGTGATGTTTTCTGAAAATGTAAAAATGCAAAAGTGTTCTGTGACGGATGGTCTCTCCGCGGTCAATATAATAAAAACAAATTAATATTTTATTTCCATTTATTTGTTTATTCGGTAAGTATCCTAGTTATATGCGGGGAAATTTTGTTAAACTATTCGAATAAATCCCTTTAGTTGATACAAAGTTTATTTTGACTGGCTGTACATTGTCCCTAATAAAAAATATATCGTACAGATATAATTGGGAGCTATATTATAAGCATCAAATCATAAAAAATTATGAAAGTAGAATATGCCGTATCCTATTAATACCGAAGCATTAAACCTCTTAGCCCTCGTCACCTAGAGTAGGTCACAAAAATAACTGACGTTGACTCAGAACACATTTCCATTTCAAATGTATAATTTATTTATGTATTTACTTGCAAATGAATATTATTATACCTTTATGAAAACCGTATAGAAGTAGTCATTATCGTTGTAGCGCAATCTATTTCTGTTCAAGGTCCCTGCAGAACAAAAGTGTCCATTAAAAATGACTCGAGGGGTCTTCGTAAGAGCACGTATTCTTCTGCATACCTGATTCAATAATCCTCGAGTGTTTTGCGGCTAAATCCGCGACCGCGAGCTCTTTCATGTCGGATAATGACCTTTTAGAACCCATTATAGGCATAGATATCATATCTATGATTATAGGTGTGTACTGCAGCCGTCACGCACGCGCGCGCGCGCTAATGCTACACACTAACGGACCAATCACGGATCAGCAAACACTGAAGACCCAATCGCAGGAACACAATAGGATAAAGTCAAGAACAAGGAGAGAAAGCATTTTATTACCTGTTTTTTTTATCACTCAGATTTTTATGTTAATGATCAATATCACATGCTAATTCGTTAACAGAGTTAGACTAGGACCCAAAACACATTTTAGGTGGTAACCTATTTATGTAGTTGACGAATGACGTATATATGGGCCGCATGTGTTACAGCGAAATGCTTGCGTTACTGCATATTGCTATTACTTCGCATCACCTTATGCCTAACAACCTCTCCTAAAACATAGCATTATGTGCGTATATACGTATAGCGCTGTAACGTGTACATCTGATAGTCAGCCTAGCAAACAATAACTCACGAGATGAATTAAAATAAGCCGCCGACATGAGGACTGCTCGAGTTGTTCCATCACTTTAAATTTTATTTAGCTAATAAAACGACTAAGACGTCCATAAGGCACTACTTACCCATCTTGAAAACGTTCGCAAATATTGTTAAGCAAAGTATGATCATCTACACAAAGCAGGAAACCGGGCGGGCGAGCTCACGAGTTATCGGAAGAGAGAGAGAGAGGGAGGGAGGAGATGCGCGCGCGCGCTGAGGTGTGTCGACATGCGCATGCTTGCCTGCTTTTGCATGTCCGCACTACTTAAAACATCTTCCCCCGGTCTCACAGACAATGCTTAAATCTAGTCCCAGACTAAAATTAATGTTTGAGCTGTTTTATTTGATAATTGATACATAATTATAAAAGCACAGACTAAATTTTAACTGGTAGGAATAGGATTAATCTTGAGTTTAGTAATTGGCCTACAGTATATTTGCCTACATTTGATTTACCCCATTACAATAGTCCCTTTACAGTTAATACTATTATAAAAATACACTTACTTGTAGGTTTAAAATTCATTCTAAATAAGGCACATCTAATGTCCATCAACAAATATTTTATGGAATATTCTTTGATTTTAGAGTTGCCTATATCTTTTCAAAATGTATAGCCTAGCCTACTATCGCTCTTAATTTAATGTTATCCTCTCCATAATGTACTTTAGAAACTAAATAATTTAAAACTGGGGATTATTGCTTTCTCCAAAAAATGTTTATTGCTTTAAAAGCTGTAATTCTCAACATTCTAAATAAGTAAGTCATCTTCATCTATGAACATGATGCTCAAATCCCAACTGTTTACACGCCCGACCGTTGTCGACGATACCAGCAAAGAACAGGGGAATTAACTTTGACAACCTTCGTCGCCCTCCTAGGCTGCCTCGTCATCATGTCAGAACTTTAACATTGGCCACCTAAATGCGCGCTCTCAATCACAAACAAAACGGCCCTAATAAACGATATCATCGTGGACAAAAAAATGTGACTTGTTTTCTCAGAGACCTGGCAATCTACCTGCTAATCTACCGCCCCCCTAAACCATCTGTAAAATTTCTGTCTGAATTGAATGAACTTCTCACTGTTATTTCATCTCTTTGTTCTGCTATGATTATGTTAGGGGATTTTAACATTCATGTGGATACTAATTGTTCTTACACCTCAGAGTTTAACTCTGTATTGGACTGTTTTAGTTTGACACAGCATGTTGACTTTCCTACTCACACTCATGGCCACACTTTGGATCTGCTCTGCTCTTCTGGTCTAAATGACATCTCTGTCTCTGGTTCCATCTCAGGTGTCTCTGACCATAAGCTCATTGAATGCCGTTTTCATATGATCACTCCTCCTCCCTCCTCAGAGAAAACAACTATCACATGTCGTAACATCAGGTCAATAAACCACAGCATGTTTGCTGCCTCTATACAGGCCTCGCCACTGTTTGACCTTGACGAGCTCTCGTCCGCGGATGACTTGGTTGCTACGTACAATGGCACCCTGACCAGCCTGCTTGATAGCTTAGCCCCTGTCAGGACTATGCTTGTACCAGCAAACCGTACTTGCCCCTGGTTCACCCCTGAGCTCAGGAAACTTAAGGCAGCTGGCCTCCGTCTTGAACGGCTATATAAGAAAACTGGCCTTACAATTCACTCCATGCTTTACACCGAATATACTCAGACATATAGGGATGCCCTCAGTGCTGCCTGCTCAAACTATTACTCATTACTCATAACCTCCTCCATGTCCAGGCCTAAAACCCTGTTCAGGACCGTGGACAAACTCCTCAAACCCCCTGTCACTGCCTGTCCTAAGACCCCTGAGCAGTGCCAGGCCTTCTTACGCTTCTTTGATGACAAAATTAGCCAAATTTACCACTGCTTCAACCCCAATGCTATCTCTCTCTCTTCTTCTCCTCCCTCTCTGGGCCCTCAGCTCTCCCATTTCACCGCTATAGACTCCCTCACTATCACTGACATTATTAATAAGTCCAACTCTTCATCGTGTCAGCTTGACCCTGCCCCCACAATGTTCTAATAGCCCTTCTGTCTGCTATTGGTGTTTCTGGCACAGCACTCACTTGGTTTCAGTCTTACCTCTCCAACAGAAAGCAGTTTGTAACACTTGGTCCACATCAGTCTTCCAAGTCCCCTGTCACTCGTGGTGTCCCCCAGGGTTCTGTACTTGGGCCCCTCCTCTTTCTCATATACATCCTCCCTATTGGCCAGATTATACGCAGCCACGGTCTTAACTTCCACTGTTATGCAGATGACATCCAACTCTATCTTACCACTCCCTCTCCCTCTGACCCACCACCATGCTCCCTCACTGACTGCCTTTCTGACTTAAAATTATGGATGCAAAACAATTTTCTCAAACTCAACACAGATAAAACCGAAATTCTGCTGATTGGCCCTAAAAGCATCCTCTCCAAATCTCCCAGTCTCACTCTCAACATTGATGGTTCACCTGTCCACCCTACCCCTGTTGTTAAAAACCTTGGCATTCTGCTTGACTCCTCCCTTAGCTTTGATCCTCATATCAAATCACTCACTAAGACTGCCTTCTTTCACCTCCGTAACATTGCTCGCCTCCAACCCTTCCTCTCTGTTAGTGATGCTCAGACTTTGGTTAACTCCTTCATTATGTCCCGTCTAGACTACTGCAACTCACTTTTCCTTGGTCTCCCTGCAAAATCACTTCAAAGGCTACAATATATTCAAAACTCGGCAGCCAGGCTCCTCACCCATACCAGACGATCAGCACACATCTCCCCATTCTCCACCAACTCCACTGGCTACCAGTTCCGTCCCGGATCAAATACAAAGTACTACTACTCACCTTCAAAGCACTCCACAACCTTGCTCCCCCCTACATCCGCGACCTCCTGACCCCTTACACTCCTTCCCGTTCACTCAGATCCTCTGACCAAAATCTCTTGGCTATCCCCCGCTCCAGACTCTCCACCCTGGGTGGCAGGTCCTTCAGTGCCTTGGCCCCCAAACTCTGGAACCGCCTCCCACAACCTCTTCGTGACTGTCCTTCTCTTCCCTTCTTTAAAGCACATCTCAAGACCTTTATGTTTAATGATCACTTCTCCACACCCAACTCATAGCTTCATACAGATAACTTGTCTTTGTTGTATTGTTTTGGTTGTTTGTTGTTGTGTTTCCTTGCCTTCTTACTATGTAAAGCGACCTAGGGTTTGAGAAAGGCGCTATATAAAATAAACATATTACTATTATTATCTTTATTAAGTAGCATAGGTCGTATACCCAAAACTCTATTTTGTATCTTTATTATATTTTGATTTCTTAAAAATGTCTTCCCTGAATTACTTGTTAAATTTTTTATTTTACAAGTAGCCGAACCTATAAAATGAGTGTAATGAGCTATAAGTTCACCGCAACTTATCCAACATACTAAAGATAAATTATTATAGTTTTAAGATATTTCTGGTGTTATAAAATATTGCATATTAATTTTCCAAGCATACTTTTGCATGATGCATTTCTAATTATTTTTCTTATATTTTAGTCAGAATTACTGTGCTCCTATTTGGCGCGCAGAAGCATTCGTTCAATGTGAAATTTAGCAGCAAAATGGAGATATTTGCACGACCTTCTAACATTTACAGATGGAGAATATACCTGTGAAATGTAAGTTTTGCACTGAGGAAAACACCATGTCTCAAACGCATAAAACAGCACAAAATACATGCTGTTTGCTGTGGTGGATGGATTTGATCCATGATCGACCTCTAGGGCTGCTTAAGAAAAGCGTGCACACGCAATTATCTAGACTAGATAAACCTGGATCAAATATGATATGATCTGGATCTTTTTTTTCTTTTCTTTTTTACCAGTTTTGTGAATTTCACACAGAAGTTTACACAAATCTGATTGAAGATCAATCTTTAAAGAGGTCTGAAGGATGCTTCATGATGTACTACAAAATTAGACCAAAGTAAGTTTACTCATTTTTATTCTACATCTGTAATAATACACACAACTTAATCATATTTAGCTCACATATTGTAAAGAATATTACACATATATTAACACAGATAATAAAAACAAAGTCTTTCCACAGAGGATTATACTTTTGGGTTTGGTCACCTGTCCAATTGTGCTGAAGAAATCTCCTTTTTTCCCCTCTCAGTGATTAGCCACATAATCCAAGGAAGATGGATAAAAAACTTGGCTATATTTTGTTCTAATAAAGCATAGCATTAAACACAAAACAGCCTTCACTGCAAGCAGTGCCCATAAAATTAGGAACAAGAAACAAAGTTTCCATCAAGACCACTGCAACAAAACTGAGATCTCCACAGCATGACCTTCAAGTGGACCTGAGCATCAGACAGGTGTACCCTCTTGTTTCTTCTCATCCTGACTCCTGAAGTAGTCATAATTGAGCATGATATCCCGTTTCAAAGGTAGAGAGGGCTCTGGGATAGTGCTGGCATCCACACCCAGCTCTTTGGCTTGCTGGGCCAGGATCATGGCACGCAACAGAGGCGGGTATTTCACATAACGGACAGGGGCCTCAGGAACGGGTTCACAGCTCTTGAAGACCTCTTCTTCGTGTTTGGGAACCAGTCGCCAGTCATGATACATCACCTTATCCAATTCGCGCTCTGTGGACTCCTCTTTACCTGAAATACATCCAAACAATGTCACAGTGAGGCTGCTGTATTTATTTGCTACATTTCTTTATGTATATGTAATGCTGTCACTTATTCACTACCGCTCAAAAGTTTGCAGTCAGTATGATTTTTCTTAATGTTTTTGAAAGAAGTCTCTTCTGCTCACCAAGGCTACACTTATATAGTACAAAATGTTATGATGTTATCTATTTTAACATATTTTAAAATGTAATTTATTCCTTTTATTTTATTTCTGATTTATTCTTAATCAGTCTGATATGATGATTTGCTGCTCAAAAAACATTCATTATTATTATTAATGTTGAAAACTGCTGCTGCTTAATATTTTTGTGAAAACTGTGATACATCTTTATCAACACTGTCTTAATCTGCTCCAAATACACCACTGTAAAATATTAGGTGCTGATTAACTGAGATAAATTTCAACTTGTATAAAATGTCCCTTATATCACAATTACTCCACAAGAGGCCAGTATAAAAACAACTAGTTATTAGTCTTGCATTTACATTAAGCATACTTTTATCCAAAGTGAGTTTCAAAACAATTGATCATACATATATTAGCAATGCCACAAATATCAAATTAGTACATAGCTAGAGTAGAAGTCATATGGCAGAACAAAAGAGGAAAGAGATTTTTTTTTTTTCCTAAGGAACTCACTTTTATTGAAAAGAATTGCCTTTATTTATGGTTGTGTTCACAGAAAAGGTCTTTTCTTACCTCTAAATGTTAAAATTCCCCATGCTTTCCCATGATCCATGTTCTAAATGAGAAAAAATCAGCGTTTGAATTCACACATGCACTGACCTCAATACATAAACATCTGTACAATTAAAATAATCACAGAACATACCTCTGCTGTATAATCCACCTTGACTTTTGTTATTTTCCAGTAGCATGGCTCTGTATGCTCGTCCAGCCATGATTTGCGTGTGAAGAGCCGACCCACACCAAACATGCGCATGCCAGCTAGTAACGTAAAGAGGCGGGTTTCTCTCTGCACATCCTTCCAAGCCAACACAGGCAGCTTTTTGCCAGTGAAGGGCCGTGTCATGGTGTCGTAGTCTAAGGCATAACGCTGAGAGTCCTGGGGCCGATTCTTCAGCTCCCGGTAGGCCCGGATCTTCCGTGCCATCTCGGCTATTAGCCTCAGACGCTTTTTCTTTACCATGTTGCCTGGATGACCAATAAAAAAATAATATTACAAAAAAAAATAAGCACCAAAATATGGACATAAATATTACATCAGGTTTCACACAAACTTGTGGAGCTCATGCAGCTTGAGTTCTGCAGTCATTAATGCAAATATCAGGGTATATCAAATACTGAGATATCCTGAAATTCATGGAATATTCAGTTTAGCTATTCACTCAAATTGATATGCTGATAATATAACCTGAAATGAAACGTAATGTAATGTAAAATGTAAAATACAAAATAGAAGAATTTAAACAATTAATTTAGACTTTTGGATTTTACTGTATATTGAAACCAGGGAACTCACAAAGAAAAAGTCTTAAATATTGCCAAGTCTATTATTATGTCTAAAAGTTATATTAAGTATTGTATGAAAAATCGCATATGAGTCAATTAAGAGACTCATATGGGATTCATGTCACACACACACAAAAAAAAGACTTTATTTCGAATCATCAATAATAATTAGTTTTTCTTCATATTAATACATACAGGTTTGAAGGCATATTTAAAAGGCCACTTAATAATAAATAGAGATGTGATTTGCAGTTATACTTTTGATCTGTCTACTGAAAATCCGTATGAGACAGGAACCGTTAACAGGTTTGCCAATTTTCCCTCATTATTTAAGACGTAAGCTAATGTAAAACGAAAAATATATCACACAGACACATCTGAACAGCGGCTACTTTCAACGGACCAGCTAAATAGTCTTGGGCACACATGCTGCACGTGTTACAACAAATAATAAGATACTAGACATAGGGGTGAACGCAAAGCACTACAGCCAAAGCCATAAATAGAAATGTGAATTTAATAAATGCAAATACGCGCACATTCTAATTCATTTTCCAGTGAACGACAGTTATCTTACCTATCTGTTTGACTTGACCTCCACACAATTACGTCACGACTGCTGCTGTCCGTCACGGAAATCGGTCCGTGCGAAATGCGCGTGCGTGTTCCTGTTCCGCTTAGCAGCAATATTTGAGAGGGTATATCTCAGATGTTTCTCAATTTAAGTGACCATAAATCTGTTCAGTAACATAAACAGACCTACGTAAGTAATCTCTTCTGCAGTACTCTCATTATGCAACAGTTTGTCAGAAATATACTGTACAAAATTAATTAGAATTACATTTATAGTAATAAGAGCAACACTGATTGATTTTTAGAAACCTTTATTAAGATCTCAAAAAGAACAAACAAAAACATATTCAGCCCCTATTTTAATGCATATATAATTTTCCTTATTTTTTTTCTTGACTCGTATAAAAGGCCATGCTTAATGTATGTTGCAGAAGAAGCGAGAGAAGGAAGAGAGAAGTGAATAAAGAGAGAGTGAATGGGAGAGAAAGAGAGAGCGCTTATGACATACAATACGTGCAGAACACAGTATAGGGACATGTATATATTTCTATACATACATTAAGAGCAAAAAGTGCTTTATGCATAACAAAAACATGATTTGCTTTCTTTTTCTTTTTTTTTTTTTAACAATGAATTACAAAACCTGCAATATAAACCCCATATGAATTCAATATGAACCTCATGTAGAGATGTTGCACAGATTGAAAACTGAATCAACCTCCACGTCAGTTAGCATCAGTCAGTTTGACAACTGCATCAAGCTATTTTCAGGAAAACAGTTTCTCTGGAAATACTGTTCAGATACACATACACACACACTTTGAGTAATAATAACTAGGGCCCAGAGTAAGTCCTAGAGACAAAAACTGTCAAAATACACAGGCATTGTCCTCACCATTTCAATGTAATGGTATTTAAAACACATTTATGCAGACAATATTCATAATGACGTCACTGTTGTTACTTACTGTCTGTTGGTAAGTCCAAGTTTGATAAAATAAGAATAGAGTAAAAACATACAATGGTTGTTTAAACATGAAGAGGAAACAGACCTTGGCGGGCCTGTAATGGAGCATGACATTTGAATATGCATTACTTCAGAGGAGATCAGGTAACGTTTTCTACCCCCAAGGAACGCCAGTAATGAAGAAATGTACAGTTCACTCAATGTGTCATGTATTGTTTGTGTTCCTTGTGCATGCAAACAGTTTGAGTGTTTGCCTGTGTTTCATATGGTTGCATGTTATTGTTCGCCACATCAGAACAGGTTTACGAGGTTCATATCTTGCTTCTTGTCTGAAGAGCTAATGGTCTTCATTCCACTGGGAGTTCACACCAGAATAAAAACTGACTATGAATACTGTAATATATATATCCAAATGTCAACTACCTTTAGAGCCTTGAATGATAGTTGAATATTTAGCGACAAACTAGTAAAACAGACTTGACTGACCTTGAATTCTTTTCAAAGTTATTCAGTAAGCTCTGTTATCCACCATTGTGATTGGCAGCACAGGTCCAGTGTTTATATATATGTCGATTCTTCTTTATCTGTAGAGACATTTTCTAATGTGTGCATAATGACAAGCTGAGTGGATGTGCACACGGCACACGCAGTCTCAGGTCCAGCGGCAACGTTTCCGCTGGCAGGCCTCCGGGTCCGAGGAGCAGCCCTCAGAGTCACTGCCCGAGGAGGGTCCTGGCGGGGTGTGTGTGTTCGAGTGGATGTGCGTATGATCCAGGCTCAGCACCCATCCCAGTTTGGAGTGAAGAAGATGTCTGAGGCCGGGCGGCAGGGGCAGGACTCGAAGGGCATCGACTCCGGACGGGAGCAGCTTGCGGAGTCGTGAGCAACAAAGGTACTGTAGAGAGGTGGCAGCGGAGACCGAGCGAATCACCTTCATGCTGCTTTTGGCCGCGGTGGAACAAGCCATCGGAAAAACATGTTTATTCTTCATCTCTGTAGCTGCTACACCTGTCACACACACACAACATACAGGTTAAATGGTATTAAATGTGTGGTTTAACAGAGATAAACCTGCTCTCCAGGTGTGTGATTGTTCAATAGTGTCTGATCTCCAAAACCCAGGGATGTGCAATTACAGATTTCCACACAAGACTAGTCAGCGGGTTGTCTGAACAACTAATTATTATAGTCTTGTAAAATCATGATCACTGAACGCAGCTAGGACATTTCTTATGCATATGGATGCAAAGCACAACCCTTAACTGGCAAATTTTCAAATAAGTACTATTAACTACTAAAAATAATTACTATACTAACTACTATAAATAAATAATTATAACTAACATTTAACCTCATTTAAAGTTATGTTGCAAAAAATGTTATATATATATACAGTGCTATGCATAAGTTTAGACACCCATGCTAAAGTTGACTAAAAAGAGGAATAAAAAATCATCTTTTGGAAATTGAACTTAATGCCTTAATTTAAAAAAATTAGGAAAAATCCAACCTTTAAGGACACCAATTTTCTTTGTGAATGAATAATGTATTGTAAATAAATAAATGTTCTTCCTTAAAATACAGGGTGCATAAGTTTGGACACCCCTATGTTAAATTCCCATAGAGGCAGGCAGATCTTTATTTTTAAGTATTTTTTTTAATTTTTTGTTTAGGATACTATGCATCCTGATAAAGTTCCCTTGGCCTTTGGAATTAAAATAGCCCCACATCATCACATAGCCTTCACCATACCTAGAGATTGGCATGGGGTACTTTCCATAAGATCATCTCTCAATGCAAATCAAACTAGCTATTAGGCTAACTGAAATAAAACCATGCCAATCTCTAGGTATGGTGAAGGCTATGTGATGATGTGGGGCTATTTTAATTCCAAAGGCCAAGGGAACTTTATCAGGATGCATAGTATCCTGGATCCATGAAGTAACTGGCCTTTAAAAATAAAAATCTGCCTGCCTCTATGGGAATTTAACATAGGGGTGTCCAGACTTATGCACCCTGTATTTTAAGGAAGAACATTTATTTATTTACGATGCATTATTCATTCACAGAGAAAACTGGTGTCCTTAAAGGTTGGATTTTTCCTAATTTTTTAAATTAAGGCATTAAGTTCAGTTTCCAAAAGATGATTTTTTATTCCTCTTTTTAATCAACTTTAGTATGGGTGTCTAAACTTATGCATAGCACTGTATATATATATATATCACATCTCACATAAAATAACTAAACAGAAATAACTTAAAGGGATAGTTCGGCCAAAAATGATATTTAACCCATGATTTACTCACCCTCAAGCCGTTCGAGATGCATATGTCAATCTTTTTTCAGACGAACACATTTTCAGTTATTTTAGAAAATGTCTTAGATCTTTCAGTGGTTATAATGTGAAGCTATGGGGTCCACCTCCTTCAAGTCCCAAAATGTGCATGCATCCTTCACAAAAGTAATCCATCCGGCTCCAGGGGGATAAACGAAGGCCTTCTGAGGGTAATCCGTGCGGTTTTGTCGTAAAAATATACATATTTAAAACTTTATAAATGAAAATAACTGGCTTCCGGTAGCGGTCGACGCGCGTTCACGGAGATGGATGCTGACGTAGGACGTAGGACGTAGCGTAGGAAGCGTCGTGACGTAGAACGAACGTAGAGTTTTGTTTTGCTCTGCTCTCTGGCTGCGCTGTCACATTCGTTCTACGTCACGACGCTTCCTACGCTACGTCCTACGTCATACGCCAGCATCCATCTCCGTGAACGCGCGTCGACCGCTCTCGGAATATACATATCCGAATATACGGATATACATCTCGAACGGCTTGAGGGTGAGTAAATCATGGGTTAAATATCATTTTTGGCCAAACTATCCCTTTAACTAAACAGAAATAAATGTAAAGGTTGCTAAAGCAACTTTTACATTTTATGTTGACAGTCTTAAATATTTTATTTTTCAAGAACTTCACTGCACACATATTATCTCTCGTAGAGAGAAAGTGACACTTAAAAATGTGTATTATATTTCAAAAACAAGATAAGATAAGACCGCAGCTGAAAGCAGTTTGTCACGTGTAAGATTAGCTCTTACCGATGCACTTGCGGTTTTTGAAGAAGGTGAGGGTGCCGTGCCAAGTGTCCAAGTGAACACCAATAATGGATCCCTGTCCAAATCGTGACGAAAAGCTCACTTTATCACCGTTGTGATGTAACAGACCTGACAAAAACACATACATACATTACATTACAGAAGAATCCTTATGCACTATGCCTCGTGTAAAGTCTAGGTGTTTTGAGCATTAGTATGTGTTTGTGAACTGAACCCGTTTTACCTGTATATGACAGACCCCAGCTGTCTTCATCTTTTCCCAGCAGGCTGCAGAATGTGTGTCTGTATTTGTCTAGATTCACATCTGACGTGCCAATACCAACCATCTACATAAACAAAAATACAGTAAAACAGTAATATTGCAAAATTTTCTAACAATTTAAAAAAACTGTTTTCTACTTAAGTATTTTAAAATATAATTTATTCCTGTGATGCCAAAGCTGTACTTTCAGCGGTTACCAAAGAGCTTTCAGCATTACTCCAGTGTCACATGATCCTTCAGAAATCATTCTAATATGATTTGCTGCTCAAGAAACTGAATGTAACTGAAACAAAATGTTGAAAACAGTTGTGCTGCTTAATATTTTTGTGGAAATACATATTTTCAGGATTCTTTGATGAATGGTAAGAAAAGAAAAAAAATATTTCCCCCAAAAATTTGACCTTAAACTTTTGAACTGAAGTGTACACATTTTCAAAAAGAAAGTAAAGCAATGTGGCTCACATCTAGGGAAAACTCAATTGATTCAGCAAGTTTCATCCTCATTAGCTGTATGCTGACAGTTATGCTTCGGTCTGCTGAATCAGCCATGTTGCTAAATGTCTAAGTATAGAATCAGCCCTTTTCAGATAAGATGCCCAAAATAAGCAGATTGCATCCTATTCCTAACCATACTGAATATTGCTACCACACAAATCACGCATAAAAGACACACTCTTGTCTCTCACCATGTCCGTGCCATAGACAGGGGAAGTCATTTTAATCTCCCAGAAGTGTTGTCCCTCCAAGAGTTCTTTGGAGCCGCGAATGGCAGCCGTTCCACAGCTATATTCTGAGTGGAAGCTCACTTTCCTGTTCTCACAGCTCAGCAGCGTTGCAGACGACCGGCTGCCCTCATCCCACACCCAGTCAAAATCTGACAAACAAGTAAACAGCCAATAAGAGAACAAGTTCAGTCATAATAAGCAAGATCAAGGTAAAAAAATCATAATTGTTGCATTTGGCACCACCTTGGTCATCTTCTCCACAGTGGCAGTCTCGCAAGTGTGTGTAACCCCGGAGCCGTGGGTTACAGCTGAGCTCCATCTGCGAATCACAGCTGCAGTACGACTCTCCCGTTACAGGCACCGCACTCGGAACCGCCGGCACAATGGCTGGATACTCGGCTTCGGAATCAGAGTCACTGTACTGCAGGACAAACGTGTGCAAATTCAGATCTGACATAGTTTCGGTCCGTTTTGTCAGCCATTTGTGCTTTTTTTGATGTTCAGCACTTCAGACAAAAGGCCATCTCATACTAAAAAAAATAATTGCTGCCTCATCTAAAGGCATTTTCACATCATCCACACCAACCTGCTGGCGATCATAACTCCACTCGTCACTCTCGGAGGCAAGCACCAGCGCTCTCGCATCTGCATCCCGTCGGATTCCACTCCACACGTACCTCCACGCCCTGCTGTTTCTGCTCCGCCTTGACATGCCAACCAGGAGCCACCGCACCTGGTCCATCACAGACACAACAGTTGTTTGACATAAAGCATAAACAAAGAGAACAAACAGTCCTGCTGGAGAAACACATTGTCAAGGCAAATCGAATTTCTTTGTATAGCACTTTTCACAATGCACTCTTAAAGTCATGATGTTTATAATATCTTACTATCTTCATGTCTTAAAGCAGGGGTCACCAAACTTTTTTCTCTGGGGGCCACATTATCGTTCCTGACTGTGATGGGGGGCCGGGGCCGGGTCAGCTCTATAACATAGATTTGTATGACCCAGACCAAAATGACCACCAGCAGGCCTCATTGTGTAGTAGAGATTACTAGCCTGGCACAGCCATCCCCACTACTATGTCCAGGCACAGCCATCCTCCGAATCCTGTCTTCTCTTGCTTGCCCTCGCAAGCTAGCATACTCTTTGTGGCGGGTTTCGTGGTGACGACGCAGATTATATTCTTTGAAAACCGCCACACTTTCTTTACATATAATACAAACTGCACGGTCCTTACACTGAACAAAAAAATAATCGTTGGTCCACTGTTCTTTGAAAACTCTGCACGCTCTATCAACTTTTCGTTTAACGCTAGCCATTTTGCTGTCCTGAACACTGACAGTTATCTGACAGTTCTCTGACAGTTATCTGCGCGTCCGTTGTCTGTCACTGCTTGATCTCGAGCATGTCGGGTGACGAAAATTCGGAAAATTCGAAAATGCGAAAAATTTTAACTGAAAAAAAAAATCAACAAAATACCAGATGCAGACATGTTATTATTTTCCAAAAACCAATTAAAAAAAATTGGCCATGACGACTTTTGGGGATTGCCTCATAGGGCCGGTTCAAGTAGTGGGGGGCAGAGGGGCTGGGGGGCCAGTCAAAGGGGGGTGGCGGGCCTGAGTCGTGATGTCTTAAAGTCACATATTAGCAGATTAAAGCTTGGCGACAATTTACAGTACTGTGCAAAAGTCTTAGGCACATTAGTATTTTCACAAAAAAAGGTTGCAAGCCAGTTATTTATATCTATATCACAGTTATTAAACTGTGGCAAAGCTAGGTAGAAAAACTATGAGCAAGTGTCCCTAGGACAAAAGCTGTTTTAAACGCAAAGGGTGGTCACACCAAATATTGACTTGATTTAGTTAATAGAAGTTAATTCATTAAAAAACATCTATTTATGACATTATTTTTGAAAGCATTATCAAAACTTTTCACAGTAGGTAGGCAGGTAGGTTTTATATATATATATATATAGTAGGGTGGTCCTTCAAATTGTTCCTTTATTTAAGAAAATACAGCATGCCAATTTTTATGGCAGTAACATAATAATTACTGGTAGCTCAATAGCTTTAAACTTTCTGCGATTTTGATGATTTTCGTAAAAAACGATCATTTGAATTGGTATTGTACCTGGCTAGTAAAATTCCAAAAAAATCTCCACATATTCCATATGCTCCATATATTCCTAAATATGTATTTTAGATGCATATCTCAGTTTACCGATTGTAGAAACTAAATCCAGATTAATCCATCCATGACCTGGTTTAGCAGATTTATCTTTCCTGGTGGAATCAATACATATTTCTATTGATGATCACCTTGGTTATTGTTTGGGTTTAGAGCACATTTTTTGGTTTAAAAAATTACATTACGTTCCTTGAAATTGACCCGGAACTTTGGCCGAATCAAGCAGATTATCAGGAGGCACAGGCAACCATACATGCAATGAAAGTAGTCAATGATCACGCCGAGAGAGGAGTGGCTCTGATTCAAGAATACAAGGGCTATCTCACACACTCTGAAGAACAATTGCAGTTTCTCCTTCATGTGGTGGAAGATCACCGACGGATCTATCCAGACTGCAAAAAGTCAACACTGGCTGCTGAGCATCAGAAATGAGGGATTGTTGAAAACTTTGTGCTTTTTTTGAGATTGTTGTCATTGTTGTCATGTCAGTGTTGCTCTGATTTCAATAAAATGTAGTTCATTTGCAGCAACTTTTAATATTACTTGCATATCACAATAACGCCGCACAGCTTAACATAGGCAATCTTCCACATGATTGAGCTACCTCTAAATATAATTTTTTTTTGTCAACATTTTTGCATATTTCCAATTTTGAAGTTAAAAGGAACAGTTTAAGAGGTTAAGACACTAACATAAAAAAAAAATGGACTTGATAAGGACCACCCTAATATATATATATATATATATATATATATATATATATATATATATATATATATATATACACACACACACACACACACACACACACATATATATTGCATAGTAAAATAAAACCTGTAGCAGTAGTTTGCCTTTTTTGTGCAGTTTTTTTCTATTTTGCCAGATAATTACCCTAACGAAGTTTAGTGTTTAGTTCTTCCCTCAAATTAAAAAAAATATATACAATATTCTCATATTTTGATGCTTTATTTGAACTTGTATGTTCATTAAAAACAAATATCCCGCCCGGACATCACTTTAAGGAATTGTGTGTTATTATACAGTGTACCAATACATTAGTTTGATATGAGCCATAAACTTTTCTGTCCCTACCTCACCTGCTTAAAATAATTTCTAAAAGGACAAACGTCTTATGTGTTTTATTGTCAGCCCGTTGCGCGTGAGCTGCGCTCGTAAAGCTACACTAGTGTTTCGCGCGAGATGTAAACAGGCAACACGCTCAGTTTAACTGTCAATTACGTGCATTCAGTCATTTCATTTCGCATAAGCAGTCATTATGAACTAGCTGACATGTCGGGATACTGTATCTCCTAAAGATAGATTCCCCACAAAATTTTTTAATAAAAATAACATGTTCTCTTGTTAGGCCTCGCAGAAAGTGGTCAGCGAGAGCCAGGTACCTTGCAAGTCTGTCTGTAGTGATGAAGGCTTATTCGCTTATAGGAGAACAGATCGCCTTTAGTCACACTAATAATATAGAATCCTATTTGGATTTCAATATTATACCAGCCCATATGATAATAATTGTAAGAAAGTGCAACAGGCTTCGACATATGATCTTGGCGCTAACGGAGGCTCGCGGACTTAGCAACGCTACATCCTGGCTGCTGCATTCACTAGGACAAGCACAAGCAAACTTACCTGCCTTTTAGGGATACCACCGCGATCGTTGGGTCCCGTATACCTAAAGATTTTATTATGACACTGTAATGTATGTATCTGTGAAGGCAATCGGATTCTGTCCAACAGGCAGGCACCAGCTAACTGTCACACTTTTCTGTGACCTACTTTCACGACAGACGTAAACAATGCTTTAGTAAGTCCCGCCTCTCCAGTTCAAAACTCCATTGGCCGAAAATTCCAAGTGGGTGTGGTTTATTTTCTAGCTCGCGTAACTACAGGTCTAAACAGCTGTCACTTAAATGTCAAACTCGTCCCAAGAATGAAGGCTAAACCCCTTTCTGACGTTCACTGCACGCTTCCCAAGTACCTAGAGGCAGATGTTAAAATTTGTTATTATCGATTTACTAGACTAGTTTTGGACCGTGTCAATTAGACAAACAGCTCTTTTCTGCGTTCTTCATGTTCTATAGCATATTTCAACCGATCAATTTAACCCACTATTTCAGAATGTTCTACCACATGTATCAGAACAATCTGTTATCTACAATTTGTCATGTTTGTTCATACCTACAAAAGTTAGACCCGAATATTGTTAATTTACCTTGATTAAAATTGGTATAGTTAATACACAGCCGTCAAGCCTGGTCGTTTTTATGCTGCGTTCACGATAAAGACCGTGTCCAGATGACAACACGTGACGTTATATTCGGAGCTGTTGACGTTATCGGACTGGGTATTATGTTCTACATGAACGCTTTTTATCCGTTTAAAGCACCTAATTGCGATAATTACGACATGCCATGCACGCACCTTTAGCCCAAAATAAAAATAAATTATATTTTTGCATAAAGACAATGAAGCCTACAGTATTTTAGGACCATTAAGCTTCTAGTCTTTTTTGTATATTACTTCTTTATATCATAATTTCATGATTTAATGCAGTTTTTTGTGAAAAAAAAATATATATATATATATATATATATAAACTTAAATAGTAAAAGTAAAAGGTCCGGGCCCATTATGAGACTTTTTTTCTTTCTTTTTTTGCTTATTAAAATAATTTCAATGTGTACAAATGCCGTAAAGGTTCAAAATTAGACTATTTTATTCAAAATATAATTTCTTATTTCTTTCTTTTGATTTTTGAAACGAGACCTGGATGCTTCTGAGTCTGACAGGTTTCGTGATTCACTCGCAATGACTATGATGTCATAATGACTGTTATAATCCATCTAAAAAAATCCTCGTTTGAGAGAATCATGTATTTTCCTACTGCTGATGTGACATAATAAACGAACTGGTATTTATCACAGTTCGTTTTCCTTGCAGTTACACCGTTTCTGGTAATGATGTGCACTGAAGGGCCACTCACTGCTCTCTAGCGCCCCCTCTCCTGTGGAAGCGTGACTGCAGCAACGAAGAGCGTCATGAAGGGAAGTTTGGTTGAGGCTGCAATGCAGAGATTCAGACAACCAGATGGTAACCTGTGGATTAATCCCTCATATCATTATATCTGTCTCTTTGACTCTCCATGATGAGAGAATCTTGATTGTTAAATGTATAGTTGCAGTTTCTGAATATATTTAGGTGATACACAATTCTCAGATATGCTCTAGTGAAAAGCACTTGGGTTCATAATAGGTTGCAATTTGTGCCCATGAAGTTAAATGACATGTTACACTAGTACTAGTATTGACTAACACTGAACATCTGTTGTAAATTTCCATTTTTACATCACATGTGTGATTGAATAAAAGGGAAACTGAAATTAGGTTGAGGAAGTTTTATTCGGAAACTGGACAAGCTGCGCTGGTGTTCACCCATTAATGGAACCAGAAACAGTATCAACTACAGGTAAAACGCTACACCTCTGAAGAATGTCATGTTAAGAGTTAAAACACACACTCGCTCATAAACACACATGTGCATTCATTCATTTCACACTTAGTAAACTTGCACATCAATACCTTAAGACAATGGTCTCCATGGTAATCAATGATTAACATACCCAAAGGAACTCAACAAATTTCCCACAGAGCAATTCACCTACCTATACAGATATATATATGTATATTTCTGATACACACACACACACACACACTCACATAATTCATTTAGATAATCAGCATATCAATAAAGACTTTGATCCATTTAAACTGTTTAATGAACATCTCAAAATCTTCATAAATAATCAGCAGAAACAAAACAAACAGTAATAATCCATCTTTTTTACATTTAGGTCCTCAACATCAGTGTCAATTTAAATGGTCCCAAAAGTGAGAAAACAAAATGACAGATGATTTGTTCTTTAAACAAGAATAAAACTGACAAAATAAAAGGATGACAAACAAGTGTAGCATAGGAGAAAGAGGGCATCTATTTAAACACACACACACACAGGACGAGAGCAATAGCTACACAGCGCATTTACAGGGGAACACACATCAGGCTACTATACACAGAGAGGAGGTTCAATCACACATTCACTTGCAAACAGCACACTCACGATACACGCATGCACGCAAAAAAAAAAAAATCCTCTCTCATCGTTTCGGGTGGTGAAATTACTCAGTGTGTATCATTAGGAGGATGTTTGTGTTGGTGCGTCTGTGTGTGTGTGCGTGGTTGATGGTTGTTCATGTGTAAGAGAGGATAAGAGCAACGATTAACCCTTGGTGGACAGGATAAGAGCAACAATTAGCCCATAAAGCCCCAGAACCTCAGCGAAAATGAGGATGAGGATCATCCCCACAAATAAACGAGGCTGCTGGGCTGTGCCCCTCACTCCTGCGTCACCCACGATACCAATGGCGAAGCCAGCCGCAAGACCACTAAGACCCACGCTCAGCCCGGCACCGAGGTGCAAGAAACTCCTAAAGAGAGAGACACACACACAAAACACATTTGGATAGTGTTAGATCTTTTTTTGTAAGATAATAAAATGTAGACAATTGGCAAATGTAATTGTGATTTTCCCATTACATCCAAATAATAAATAAATAAATAAATAATAATGGAAGAACACAAGCCTTACACCTCTATGTACAGATGTAGTCTCTTCAATTGTTTATATACTCTACCTATCAATTCTAATATAATTTTAAATCTTTTTTGTAGCAATATGTTATATATGTATGTTTTGTCTAACTACAAAGACAATAAAATGTAGACAGTAATGGGGATTTTTACACTATAACTAAATTTATATTTAAAAAAACACTGCATAGTCTTCAATGTTACAAAAAGTTACAAAAGTGATTCAGTCAAGAGCAGTGAGAAATTCTTTTCTTGCTTGATTAACATTAATGACACAGATAACAGCAGGTTTATTAGGCTGCCGTCACTTTAAGATCGAATACATGATCCAATATACTGTTACACGTGTATTTTCTCTCTCAACTGTTTACATTCACTTGAGACAAGAAGATAAATGACTGTTTATGAGGATACTTCCATTGGGTCCCAGTCAGAACTCAGTTCAGTACTCGCACGCTCTATGAGCTGCGGCTTCATGTGCGCGTGTCTCTCAGACAGCATGTGCATATAGCGTAATTAGTTCTCTTTTGCCGTTTCCTACACTTCAACAGTTTAAAATCACTTGTTTTTAAACCGCAATGCTTAAAAACGCATGTAAACCATAAGCTTTCGTGACTGCGAAGTACAGCAATATCACATGAGCGTAACCAAGCTAGAGGTGATGGTCCAAGATCTCTACCGGTTGACAGATTTCTACTGGTTAATCGTGTCTATCGGTTTATATACTCTCACTGTCAATTCTAATAAAAGTGTTATATCTTTTTTGTAACAATATATTTTATTCGTCAAACATTATGAAGACAATAAAATGTAGACAGTCATTGGGATTTTTCCATTACAACCAAATAAAATATATTAATAATAATAATAATAGACAAAAAAAGAACAATACCCTTACACCTCCATGTACATGTACCACCATGTAATTGTTTATATACCCTCACTGTCTATCAATTCTAATATAGTGTTATATCTAGATTATTCTTATATAAAACAGATATTATAGATAGCTTTTTAAATTACAAACCAGCCAGCAATAAAAAAATGTGCTAGTTTTTGTTTCTGAGGAAGCTGAGAGTGACTTGTAGGAAAATCAGACAAGACACACGTGAAGTGCGTGACTCACTTGTAGAGGGTGACATTGGCAGAGATGTTGTTGGCAATGAGTACAGCCACCACCAGGCCGTAAATGGCAATGATACCCGCCATGACCACGGGAATGATGGACTTCATGATCAGCTCCGGTCGCATCACTGACATGGCAGCAATGCCCGTGCCACTCTTGGCTGTCCCATATGCAGCACCCAATGCTAGAAAGAGAGAAGAGGGAGAATTAACACGTGCAAGGAGACAAGGAGAGTGAGAACAAGTACTTATGATGAGTTAAAGTTCAATGAACACAGGACAAGGCAAAGTTGTGGGTATGAGTGAATACCCAACTAATGAACACCATTCTAACACATGTGTCTGAAATATCAACCCCCGAATACACACCAGCTGTTCAATGAACACGGTGTAACTGTTTTAAGGACAAACACTACAAGCAAAACCATTGTTTTTTATTTTTTTATGCACTGATCAATGTTGAGATTTGGAGCTATTTTGCTTCCATAACATGTCTTCTTTTAGTGCTAAGGAAACTCACACTTAGGCCTAAGTATTTGTTTTATTACACACATTATCCATTTATGTCTATAGATTTCAATTACAATACATATAGGCTTTTTTGTGTGTTTTTTTAATCATGCACTGAGCCAGAAATCTCCACTTCAGTAGCACTTACTAAACTTTCTGAATTTATTCCTATCTATATTGTGAAGTTTTTTTACAGAGGTGTTTGTTCACATATCATTTGCCTGATTTACATATGTTATTCCTAAAAAACATGGTAATTTTTTTTCTGGCTGTTGGCTATATTTTCTGATGTATGAAGTGATACAAAAATATATACAAAATCCCTTTCTGTAACTATTTTTTTCTTAATCTTTATCCAATGTTAAGATTTCTGGTCTGGAAATGTATGCACATCCATGCATATTTAAATTAGATAATTTATTGTTTGATAACATTCGTGTGTTTAAACAACATTTCAGAAAACCTGGAATACAAAACCAGTTAATGTCGTAATGTAGTGACTAATCAGGTGAGGAAGTATGGTGATATTTATCAGTTAAATGTTTACCCTAATTACATGTGTTGTCTTGCTTTAAAGGTTTTAAAAGGCAAGGTCAGCAAAACATTAAGACAGTGGCCAATTGTTGTCGCTTTCAGTCACATGACTGACTACAGCAGCGAGTTCCCTTGGTTTGTAAGAAGCAGACGAGGAGGTGCTTCAAATTGATTTGGATCACTCCGGGATTTAGGCACGGTGTGCTGACTGAGACTGAGACTGAGTAAATGTAAAATACTAAGAGTAATGGCTGTCGTTTGAATACAGAAAATAAGTGTGGCTCTGACTGAGATAAACAGTTAAACTGACAAGGACGTTTTTGTCTGGGCGTGTAGTTCGTGTTTTAAAAAGTACTGTCGCAGTAGATAAGAGCAAACCGGTTCATGTTAATTAAGTAATGCATTTCGCCTTGGCTTAAAAAAAAAAAAAAAAAAAATCAATGACACTAAACCGACGCTACTGTTACAGTCTAGACCAATATATAGAATATATGAGATTATAAGTAGATTATTAGAATAACAAAAAAATCGGTCGTGTCTTCCAACCATATATGTTTAGAGGACATTAAATAAATGACGTCCTTGCGCAAACATTTTAACAGGAGACTCCGAAACGAAAGCGTCTTCCACGGCTTTCCACGCAGGGATCGGTGAACCGTGGCAATGAAGGGAATAATGAAACGAAATAAATAATTTATAGATATTACGTCAAGTGAGACGTCATGTGCCGTGATGGAAACCTTCGCATCCCTTCTCCTACTACAGGTACACGGCTCAGCGAGCCGCAACACCACCAGTCTGCCCCGTTCACAGACACCCGATCGATAGCAAGCGATCATCGCGTTTACTCAGGGCTTTCATTTAATAAAGCATTCACTGAATTTAAGGTTAAAATGACGCGTCTCTTACCACTGAACACCATTGCTGCTGAGGCACCCATCACTGCGAAGAAGGGTGAGTACTCGGGGCTCGAGGCAGACATTCTTCTGGCACGTTCAGGACACTAAAACTAAAGACAGAAAGGGAAGAAGGCTTCAGTCTGGGAGGTTAAGGTTCCAAAGAAGATCTATTCTAGGTTGACAGGTCTTGTAAGAGCAGGAGAGGATGGTCACGAATCCGACAGGACGCTGATCGCCGGTGGAGAGGAAGAAAATGGCGAAATGGAGAGTGTCACATGATCAACCATGAGTGCAGGGTCCATTTCCGCTTCTCTGGGGATGACTTATGAATACGCAATGCGTTTCTTTTTAGGATTTTGAAATGACTGACTGTCACGGGATCACAGAGAGGACTTGCAGCGTTTTAGTAGAATTAAATGTACATTAGTAGTTTTGTGTGAGCATTCGGTGGTTCTGTCATTTGAACAACACCCCTATATTATAGGCATTTTGGTATATTCCATTGCAGGCTTCCACTTTGATATGTGGGAATGCAATCTCAGATCATAGAAGGAATATAAGACTGTAAACCAGTTGTTTATCTGGTTGAACTTGTTTAAATCTTTCATAACCACCAGATGTTAGCCACTAATTATATGGATAAGATCAAATATTTAATGGTATTAACCATTTTTAAGAATAAGGTTGTGAAACTGCAGGATACAACATATAGGCTATTCTGTCAATCCAATTGACCAGACTCCCATTAATGAAACTAGAAAAGGTTTAGTAAAGCATTTAAATGTCACTGAAATGTTGAAGTAACATTATTTTAACATTTCCTGTGGACGTGTGTGAGGTGTACATTGTCATGTGCTTCGTCTCATGACTTCCAGGCTTGGAGCTGGAGAGTCCAGAGAGGAAGTAACTTATGTTACTCACTCTCGGGCACAGACATGAGCAGACTCCTGTAACATTAAAACTGCTTTATTAGATGAATGGCTCTGAAATGTGTGTGTGTGTGTGTGTGAGCTTCCCTTTTCTGATTTTTGATGAGAACCAAAATACAAAAAGTTCCTCTCTGATATGCTTGATGGCTGCTGATGACAGTCACCTGAGATTTTATTACCTACGTTTTACACAGTTACAATAAAACCACTTCAGATAAAGAAGACTGAATAATACGTGTAATTGCTTAAAGGAAAATACATTAGTTTATTCCATTAAATGAAAAAAAAAAAAAGGTGTAAATTCACTGTGCATTTCATCTATAGGCATTTACACTACAGAGAGACATTGCCAGGTGCTTAGTGGGAAAATGTAAGTTTCTGGGCAATATTTTCAATCCATAATGCATTTTATCTATAAACATTAATACCTCAGTTGATTCTGTTGTTCAAGATTCAGTGCTTTATGCAACTAGACTCAATTGTCTCACTGTGCTCATTGACTTAGTAGTAATAGAAACAGAAACATTAGCCATTCAATAAACATGTAACATGACACAAAACACTTAATAAACTAAAGAAATTAAATGGTACATAACATAGACAATTATAATTAAACTAGAAAATATTATATGCGTCAGTGAAGAAAAAGTCCAAATCTTCAGGAGCAAGGCTGATTTGACTTATGAAAATCTAAATACACATATTATACAAGGGCCCGGTTTCACAGACAGGGCTTAGATTAAGCCAGGATTTTTCCTTAGTTCAATTAGGGCATTTAAGTAGCCTTTATAAACGTGCCTTAAAAAAAAACACATTAGGGCAACTGGTGTGCATCTTGAGACAAAACAACGGCACAGACATATTTTAAAATCTGTCAGAGTAAATTGCAAAACAGCTCAAATTTAAATCTAGGACTATCTTAAGCCTGGTCTGTGAAACCGGGGGGAGATGATTTAAGATGACTGAGAATGCTCATGGAGGGTTGATGTGGTTTCATTGGATGTCGCTGTAATTCTTCATATTTCGTGTCTTTGTCTACGTGGCACTCGCGCATCTGGTGTCCGGTGCTGCACTCTGTTGGTGATCTGCATCCAGCACAAATCACTTCATCGAAGTTTAAATATGTCTTCAATTTCGTCTCGCCTCGCCTGGTCTTGTTATGTTATAATTTGTTTGACGTGTTATATTTGCAGACACACGGTTTTATTACATAAATGTATTTTCTCAAAACAACCGTAGGGGGCACCCGGATTTGAACCGGGGACCTCTTGATCTGCAGTCAAATGCTCTACCACTGAGCTATACCCCCTCGTCACACTTGGCTCGTTCAGTTATTCATATTTAAAGATATATATAATCAGTCATGTAAAAATTACCCAAAATAATTATAATAATTTAATAATAATTCCGTAGACTGTTTGACCATCTGTTTAATACATTCATGACACATAAATAATTCTACACAAATCCGTTTCATCCTCACAAAGGCTCTTTATTCTGAAAATCAATTGGTAATTTTTGAACATCCATTGACATAAAATACATGCATTTGAAAATAGATATATTTTCAGATAGATATGTGCAGAAATTATAGACAGAAGAATAGGACCCAAATAATAGCCAGACAGCCATAGATCTTAAGAGTTTGTGGTACTATTTCAGCCATGGACTGCGCCTTTAGGAAAATATATTTTAATAGTGTCTTCTAAATAAAAGGTAGGAGGAACACAGCAGTCTGGTGTAGGTTGTGTTTGTGTCGGGTGCTATCCTGCAGGAACAGTGTTTGTATGACAGAGAGATGAGAAGGAAGTGTGAAGTCTCATCTTGTAAGTGTATCCTGCTGCGTCGTCCAGTGGATTCGGTGAACAGCTGTTCCTCATCTCGGCATCCAGAGACATGATCCCACAAACACAGAGCTTCTTCCTGTAAGCTGCAACAAAATACAGCGCATGTAGCGGTTATAGCGAGGCCTAGTAGCTAATATTCATAATAAATTTCAATTAAATAAAAAACGCGTTAGTCTATTGTGCTTATTTCATTTTTTTTTTTTTTTACCGTTACAATTTTAATATCCAGCTACATTTTTAAATTATAGTCCTAATTACTAACCATATCCACAACCTGCCTTAATACGATTTGGTCCGTCAACCCAATATTATCAAGGACAGCTAGTAAACAGCACAAACCGTGTTGTTTTTCTCGATAAAGTGTAAAAACACAATTAGCTCAAATTCATCGCCAACCTTTGTGTTCAAATCCCTCCCGAAGACGTGAATCCCGCATCCGCTCTCATGGATGCTATGGCGATCACAGCATGTAGATGATGTAGGACAGGAACATGAGGCCGATGATGGCGAAGAACATCAATATCAAGATGTCCAGCATGATGTTTGCAGAGCAGAAGCGGAGGATGATCAGGCAGCGATAAGGGCTGTTGGACCGCTGTGGTCTGAGACCCTTCCCGCCAGCTGATCACTATAATACTATACTGTCCTCCCTTCTAGAAAGATGCAGCAAGCAATAACAGAGCGCTAAACGTGGAGTTTATCATGTGCAGCATCCTCTTTTGACGAGTGCAAGATGCTTATCAGGATCAAACTAGTCTGTACCTCACTATACGAAAAAAAGGGAAGGTAACTAGATAAGAAATAATTATGTGGTTTTGTTTTTATCAGTAGAGGCTTTGCATTTGTGTTGCATTTGAAAGTTGAGTTTTTATTCATTTAATTTTTTTTTTTTTACTCCAAATGCATGTTTAGATTCACACAAGGTGAACCATGACAGGAGGGCAAGCATTTATACATACTCACAAGTTGTGAGTATGTATAAATGCTTGCCCTCCTGTCATGGTTCACCTTGTGTGAATCTAAACATGCAGTCACAAGGTTTTTGTGAGTTTTTTTTCTTCTCTCACACATTTTCTACCTTTTAGTTCCCTTTCAATATCCTTCCTGTTTAATTTTAGGTGATTTGTCATTCAAAAATGACCATTACTAACAGCGAGATCATGTTATACATACTGTCATAGATTTTTCCACCAGTGTGTAAAAGAAGAACAATCAACTTTAGCTAAACCTTGTTAGATTTAAGCGAGAATAGCATGTATTGGAATAAAGAGATGGGACAAAACAAAAGGGTTTAAGTAAAATAAAAAGCATTGAAGTATTTAAATAATCTGATTTGGATATTTTTAGTATCTTGTTGTATTCCTTTATGTCTCATCTTATCAAAAAACATGGACTACAAAATTTGTTATACAAAGGGGAAAGAGCTTAAGAAATCCAATTTATACAATACCATTCAAACTTTGGGATCAGTAAGATTTATTTTTGAAAGAAAATAACAGTTTTATTCAGTAAGGATGCATTAAATTGATCAAAAGCGTCAGTAAAGACAAATTTTCAAAAGATTTCTATTTCAAGAAAGCCTATTTTAAGTAAATGCTGTTCTTTTGAACGTTCTATTCATCAAAGAATCCTGAAAAAAATGTATAAAGGTCACAATATTACAGTTTTTACTGTACTTTTTTGATTAAATAAATGCAGCCTTAGTGAGCAAATGATGGCTTTCAAATACATAAAAAAAATTCTTGCCCACCCCAAACCTTTGAATGGTAGCGTACATATTAGATATTAGCATATAGCATCTTACGTTGAGAAAGTACAGCAGCTGGTTATATAATGTGCAGAATAAGGTGTTTAAAAATGTGTTACAATGAATTGGAGAGATATTGGTGATAGTACACCGATACTAGATATTGAAGAAATTCTGAGGATATGTTTTCAATAAGAGGAATAAGTAACCCAGATATTGCACCTTTGAAGTTACAATAGTGGAAATAGTTGGAAAGCAAAACACTTACTTTGATCATTCTCTGCATCTATATTTTGGCATTTTAGAGAACAATGATCAGTAGAATCTCAAGAGTCTTTGCACAGTAACATAGTTTCCAGTTATACATGCTAGGCTCTAAAACATTCTAATACCGTTAACAATTCCTTTCGTTCGACAAACCCGCCTGCCTTGGTATACAAATAGATTTTTTTTATTCCACTGATATTGATAAATTGACATTAAAATTTCGTCTCGTACAATACCAGCAAGGCAATGTGAATAAGCAATGATATGAGAAAAAAAAAAATAATCAAACTAACAAAAACATCAATAACAACGTCTTACAGTTTCATACTATGCACATGGATCACCCCAAAACCGTAATGGAACAAACCCAATGGAATGATTAAAATCCAAAGCAAAAATGGTCCATAGAATTGTGCTTGGGCTCCTCGCTTCTATTCTACAATGCGGTTCCACTCCTCGCTCGCTAAGTGACTATATGGTTTATTTTTTTCCCTTTATTAAGTATATCACTATTTCCTTGTCATTTTTAAAAGCAGGAGCAGCAGAACAAAAGTATGCTCATATATTTCTAATTAATTTCCTTAAGGGCCAGTGGAATGTAAAGGAGCTTGAGTGAATATGAAAGTAGCAAAAGGCTTCGCCCCTTAAGATTCCAGTTTCAACACATGATGGAAATGGTCAGACGTATGGAATGATTGGAATGACCAGAAGTCTTATATTCAAGCATTGTTACAGAACCACAGTCAATGAGATGTGAAACTGTACTGAATACATTACAATTAGACTGCAAACAAGATATGAAACAATTAAAAATATATATATATATAAAAAAAAAAACTTAACAACTGATGTTTGGACCAGATTCTTTCACATATTGTCATAGCAACCGATAAGATAAATTTGTTGAGATGTCTGCGAAGTGCTCTATGGCAGGCCCTGAATATTTTAGAGGCCTGTGTGGTCATGTATTTTGTGGGTTTGTGTTGTCTTGTTAAGACTTAAGTGCCACTTGTGACAGCACCTTTCCAGGACTGAGGAAACGCGTATTTAACAGATAAACAGACAGCAAAAGCAATAGACAGGGAGGTGCATACAGAGAGAAAGATATGGGTGAAAGGAGTAAATCATTCACTATTTATGCAAGTATGCGTATGCGCTGTTGGGGTGTATGATTACATACTGAACTATGTTTGTTTTGGATCATAACCGGGTCACAGCGGCTGACCCCTGATAGGACAGTTAGTGCAGGAATAGAAGAGGAAAAAGATGAGATCTTGAAAGGTGAGATGGCACTCGGCTAATCATCTGCGTCTCTGCCGCAACCCCCCTCCCCCCCTCTCTCTTTTTTCAACCTTTTCATCCTTTCACTCTCTCATGTTCAGATGGCCTCTACGTAGTTAGCGGGCAGCATCCCCTGCTGGCCGGTGCGCTCCACTCTTCCGTACATCCATCCCTCGTCGATCTGCTGAACGTCCACTATCAGGTCACCGTCCAGGAACGACACCTCGTCCTCATCAGCTGCGGTGTAGTCGTACACCGCTCGGTAGCGCTTCTGCAACACACGCAAAGAGGACCGTAAGGACTTGAAAAGGAGCGTGTGGGACAGTGTGTGTAAGAGTTTTAAGAGTTCATTACCCCAGAGCTGGGAGGAGGGGCGGCAGCGGCCTGACGCACAGGCTCAGGCTCATAGTGATAGTTCTTAGATGCTGCCGGGGGCTGATATGCTACAAGAGAAAAATATGTTCACATTTTATGGCTCACAGGAAATTGAGACTGCAATGATCATCCAGACAACAATCCGAATATTGTGTACCTGGAGTTGTGATTTGTTGTGGTGTCTGTGGGTGCTGAGGTGGGCCTTCCCCTCCCATTCGGCTCTTCTCAAAGTCCTCATGGTATTTAATCTGAAACACACAGACATATACAATGTGTCAAAACAGGAAGAAAGAACAGTAACTATGATGTTGTCATTATGTTCATCATCCCAAAGCCTCGCAAACGAACATTTAGTGATGTACTGAACGTTGTTGTGAATTCTGCAAAATATGCCACCAGAGTAACATTATTTAGCCCAATAACAGTCAAAATTGAGAGAATTATTTGTCATAAAAAGCAAATGTCTTGGAAGCAGTTGGGTTGAAAATTATAAACATATGCAACATATGACATTGATTTCCAACAAAAATGTGTACATGAGTTAAATTACAATTTCATACTTTCCAGTTACTATTGCAAATGAAAAAATATAATAAAATATTTGTTGTGAAGAAAAAAATGGAAATGGTGTTAATGGAAAGACTAATTAAAAAAGTAAGATAACAACTCAGCCGCTTAGATATCACCGCTTTATGTCATGCTAAAATCAAACTTGAAGTGCCCTGAAAACATGATGACTGTGTTTTTTTTTAGTGTACAATACTTTTGGAACAAATGTAAAAATGCGTAAAAACTTGATGAAATTTATATTTTTTATAAATGTATGATAAATAGAACATTACACAGTTAGTGTAAAAATACAAAATAGATTGTATTTGGTCTCTCTTTTTTATGTAATGTTTATTTAACTAGGAAAATTAAAAGAGAAGATTCTCTGTGTCCCACACCCATTCCCTTTCTTCAATTGACTACCACTACCATATATATATATAAAAGAACCTTTGAACAGAAGTGTATGATGACTTCATTGACCATGAACTAAAAGCAATCATACAGCAACAATGAAGACAACCACAATGCTGCACTTTTAACAGACATCCTCAAATAGAGTGGTTTTCTTCTGCAGCAGTGGGCTCTTTGGTTATGCGGTTGAGGCTGAAATAACTATAGGAAATTGAAGCGAGAAAGAATAAAAATAGAATACATGATAAATACTGATGCAGTGCTATCTTGTAATTAAACTACTCAGAAAACAGCTCTTCATTTTGTAAAGTGGTGGTTTCAGCAAGAGGTTTTAATTTAATTAAACTTCATTCTGAGCAGGGGTGACAAATTACTAGTAATTCCTGCACCATCCACAGGGTGTCTCCTGAGCCAGATGATAGAGTGCCATCTTGCTCGCTTTCATACTGACAGGAAATGACATTGCAAAAAGGAAGTTGGTGACATAAATGTTGCTAGGCAACAGCACAGCTACTTCAGCAAACAGGTGTGGTGTAAAAGAGGAAGGGTGAGACTAAACAAGTGCTCCATCAAGGTCAAATAATTATGACTTCTTGCTAACAATTCATTAAAAAACAATGAAAGGAGATTAAGATGATAGATCAAATGTGTATGTTTGTGTTTGTTGGAGAGATGAAGAGAAAGGTTGGGAGGCACAAAACAAAAAGCAAACGTAAATATCAGGCATAACACACAAGCGAGAAAGAAAATGAACAGAAAAAAAAATGCTTCCAATGGCTATGTTTTGGTAGATGATTTTGAATTTATTGTTTTAAGAGTTGGACCTACGTTGCTTATTTGGTCTTGCGTTTTCTTGATTCTCTGCATCTCTGGTGTGTCGGCCACAGCGCTAAAGCCCCTTCCTTTGTTCTTCTCAAATTCCTCCTTGTAGAGCACCTGCAACACAAACACAAGCAAAAATTAATAGTAATTATCCAAGTAATCATAATTGTTCATTTTGATTTAAACAAGTTCAGAGGTGTACTTCCCTCCCTTATATTATATCAGCATAAATGCAGATTAGTTAATGGATAATCATAAAAAAAACAACATTTGGCATTTTCCACAATTCACATGGTAAAAAGGCCCTCAGACTTTTACAAATTAAGTCATTTTTCTTTTCAACAATTGGTGAGTGAACACAGGAGCATGACATTTAGAAAAAGATTTATCATCAACCTCAGAAGGTCAAAATCTAAATATTATGAGCCGTTTTATTTTCTAATTATTTTACTTGAGGTTAATAATTTTTTTCAAATCTATTTGGGTCTAAATACAGTTTAAAACCCTGATTTATGTGGTTTTGTAATAAGCTAGCAATAAATTAAATAAAGGTAAAAATTGGGCCAGTTTGGGAACAAATGTTCCTTTTCATCAGAAATGGGATTTTCGCAGAGAGACCAATCTACTTCGAGAGAAACTAAACGAGCCAATGCACATTGGCATGCGATAATTGCGCCAGCTGCTTCTATCACGCAGTGCAGGTATATAATGAGCAGAAGGTGCAACGCATCTTTGTATTTCGCTTTGGAGGCGAGCTGATTCATGTTCTGTTCCAGCAGTCTTGCTTCTAAAGAAGAGACAATTTTTCGAGTGTTCTTTTTGGAAGAAGCTCTCACCTTCATGTTGCGTGTCTACAGCAGGATCACCTCAGAAAAAAAACAATGCCTCGTCGCTTGTTCCCCTCTTTCCAAGAGGACCAGAATAGCAGCTTGCGACACTATGCCTCGCAGCTCTCATTCCCCTCTTGGCAACAGGGTGAGAATGACAGTGCACGACGCTATGCCTCGTCATTCTCGTTCCCCTCTTCACAAGAAGGCGAGGTCGACAGTGTGCACCGTTACAAAACCTTGCCACTTTCATAACCCTTCTGCAATCGCCAGCGGACAGCAGCATGCGGTTCAAGAACGCAGTCAAGCCTTCCCACGCATCCTCTGTCCACCCGTGGACCCAGGTGAGTGTTGCACCGCACACCCAGACCCTACTCCGACTGGCGAAAGACGCGATTGAGCCGGTTCCCCCAGCCGATATGAAGTCAGGGTTCTACAGCCCCTACTTCATTGTACCCAAGGCGGTAGGTTACGGCCAATCTTGGACCCGCGAGTTTTGAATCGGGCCCTGCACAAGTTCCCATTCAAAATGCTCTCGCAGAAACGCATTTTCAAATGCATCCGTCCCCAAGATTGGATTGCAGCGATTGACCTGAAGGACGCTTACTTTCACGTCTCGATTATTCCTCGACACAGGCCCTTCCTGCGCTTTGCTTTTGAGGCGTATCAGTACAAAGTCCTTCCCTTCAGGCACCTCAGCCTGTTGGGACTTCGGGTCAACTGGGACAAGAGCAAACTCTCCCCTGTGCAGAGGATCTCTTATCTCGGTATGGAGCTGGACTCGGTCAACCAGACAGCGCGCCTCATTGAGGAGCGTGTCCAGTCGGTGTTGAACTGCTTGAATTCGTTCAGACGCAGGACAGCGGCCCCACTGAAACCTTTTCAGAGGCTCCTGGGGCATATGGCATCCACAGCCGCAATAACGCCGCTCAGGTTGCTTCATATGAGGCTGCTTCAACACTGGCTTCACAGTCAGGTCCCGAGATGGGCGTGGCAGAGCTGCACCTACAGGGTTTCCATTACCCCGCATTGTAGCCAAACCTTCAGCCCGTGGTCGGACCCTTCGTTTCTACGGGCAGGTGTTCTAGATCAAGTGTCCAGGCATGCTGTGGTCTTCACGGAAGCCTCTGCCACCGGCTGGGGGGCCACGTACAACGGGCATGCAACTTCAGGTTTGTGGACGGGGCTTCAGCTGCACTGGCATATCAATTGCTTTGAGTTGCTAGCAGTACGTCTTGCTCTCAGCCGCTTCAAGGTGCCACTTTGAGACAAGCATGTACTGGTCCATATGGACAGCACTGCGACCGTTGCGTAAATCAACTGACAAGGTGGTCTGCGCTCCAGTCGCATGTGGCAACTCACCCGCCATCTCCTCTTATGGAGTCAGAAGCACCTGAGGTCGCTTCGTGCCATTCACATCCCTGGCGAGCTCAATCGTGCAACCGACAAGCTCTCACGACAGCTTACGCTTCCAGGAGAGTGGCGACTCCATCTCCAGGGGGTCCAGCTGATTTGGAGGCACTGTATGTTGCCGCTATTGCCTCGCATCACAATGCAGTTGGAAGGTAAGTCATTGGGAAAGCATGACCTGATCGTCAGGTTCCTGAGCAGGGCAAGGAGAGTAAATCTGCCTCATTTATCCTCCGCACTGCAGAGACCTCCCTTCGAACTGCTGCAATCAGCAGAGCTAAAGATCCTGTCACTAAAGACAGTGCTCCTGACGGCATTGGGTTCTATCAAGAGGGTAGGGGACCTACAAGCGTTTTTGGTCGATGAATCGTGCCTAGAATTCGGACCGGCTGACTCTCACATTGTCCTGAGAACCCGGCCTGGATATGTGCCCAAGGTTCCTACCGCGCCCATTAGAGACCAGGTAGTGAACCTGCAAGCACTGCCCTTGGAGGAGGCAGACCCAGCCCTGGCTTTTCTCTGTCCCGTCCGCTCCTTGCGGTTATACGTGGACAGAACGCAAAGCTTTAGGACCTCAGACCAGCTCTTTGTCTGTTACGGAGGCCAGCAGAAGGGAAAGGCTATCTCCAAGCAGAGGTTAACCCACTGGATAGTGGATGCTTTTTTCTTGGCGTATCAATCCCAAGACGTGCCTTGCCCGTTTGGGTAACGAGCGCACTCAACTAGAAGTGTTGCTTCCTCTTGGTCGTTGGCTCAAGGCGCCTCGCTGACAGATATATGTAGAGCTGCGGGCTGGGCGACACCCAACACATTTGCTAGATTCTATAGTCTTCGTGTAGAGCCAATATCCTCCCGTATAATCGCCCCAAGTGGCCAGTAGCGCAAGGAACCCGCTCAAGTGTCGGTTTGCTACGCCATTCTCGCCTGGTCGGCCAGATACTTGTGTCTATTTGCTCCAGTGTGTTCCCCAGAGACGGCTTACCCTGTTGAGTTCCTCCGTCACCCCTATGGCAGTCAGATGTTGCGGAGCGTCGGATGCCAGGCCTAACACTCGTATTCATTGAGGAAAGTGCTAGACTTATATTATAAATATACTTCTTTTTTGTGACAATAATAGAGATAAAGAGGATTAATGGTTTATCTTTACTAATGCGGTCAATACAACAACATCTGTAAAAACTGAGAGAGTGGAATAAGATGTCATGATGATTGTTGCTTGTTTAGTTTATCTGACCTAATAGTTCTTACTAAAAAAAACATGGGAATTTTAAAATATATATGTTTTAAAAAGTCACGATACACCAGAATCTGTGTTCCACATACTTCAACATAGTTCTTCCTCACACAAGAGCAGTGTTGAGTGGAGCCCTGGGAGATGATTATGACTTGACTTGTGCATTCTTTGAGAATTATTTCATGCTTAGGAGTGCAACGCCACAAAAAACAGAAATCACCAGAAGAGGAGAGAGGATGATAAGAGAAAGCAAATATTGGCATGTTGTACCTGGCTCTGCATCTTGCTTTGCTGTTTCAGGCGCAGATTCTCCGGAGTGTCTGCAACACTGGTGAATGACGTCTTCGGATAGTGTCTGAAATACACACAGAGCCATTTTAGTTAACATCAGCATTTGAAATCCTATAAGGATTTTCAAATTAACATCTCAGTATTTCTCCTAGTTGAATGACAATCAAAAGTATTTTTAATTATTAATTTGTTTAGATCCCATTTAATGCGTAAACTATTTATACTGCTGACTGTAGCTCATTGTTATAATGGGCTATTATATTACCCATCAAGGCTACTCAAATTGGACACTTTTTAACCATCCTGCTGATAAAGACAAAGATCCTGAATTAGTGGTTGTGTAGGTAAATGTCCACATGGGCTTATCACTGATCTGTATGGGGATAGTGAAGCTGCACAAGTGTAATTTGTGCCTTGTGTAAACAAGGCAGCTTATTTGCCCTATTTTCACAGACCAACGCAACACAAAATTAGCATGACAGAGACAACCCCAACCACCACAATCATCCAACGCAACACATAATTAGAGTACCAGAAATAACAGAACTTTACAACAGAGTACACAAATTACAATTACAGCACTAACTGATATATTTGGTAATACAGAAGCAAACAGAACTATTACACTAATCATATAACCATATAAAAATATATAATGACAGGATGTAACAGGCAAAATTAATCATACTTCACAACACAACAACTGAGCCAATCAAAACAGTGTCTGCTCCTGGTTACAACAGGACAATCTGTCTGCTTAGTTCACCTCTATATAGTACACAGACACTGTGTTGCTGCAGGTAACCGACACATAATACAGAACATGCTCTGTAAATCAGTGTAAATAAATACAGACTGATCTTTCCTTGCTCAAAAAGCTACGCCAAATACTTCAAAGAAAGTCATGTAGTGACCTACAAACTAGTTTCAAACATGCTTTCAAACAAGTAGGCTACCATTTATTTATTTTCTGATACAACATTAAAATTAAAAACCAATAGAGATACAAGGCTCAACACCAAGGATGGGCTGCAGTCTTCTTTTAGCATAATATTACTATATATTTTGTAGCTAGTAGTTTTTATTTTTATGTTTTTAGCTTCATTTTTATTTTAGTAATTTGGTTATGTGCTTTATGTGTCATTTTTATTAGATTTTTTAAAATATAGCCTACTTCTATTTAGCTTTAATTTATTTTTATTTCAGTTTCAGTTTTGGTCATTTTAGTAGCTACTTCAACTTATTTTATTTTAGTTAGTCGCCAAGGCAACATTTCTAGTTTCTAATTTTGTATCTAATATTTATATTTTATTTTATTTCAACTTTATTTAAATTAACAAAAATTATGTTCAAGTTTTAGTCCCCCTTTGGTGAAAATCAAGCTTTTAATGTTGTTTGTGTGTCTATGTTTTTAATATGCTTTAAGGCAAACCATGTGCAAATGCGTAAGTCAACACCATTGCTGAGTATTTTCTCTTTAAAACAGCAGTGAACCAAAGACAGTCTCAAAAACGTTCAGGGAACGTGGGTTACCATACGTTCCGTAGCTACTGATAAACTTCTATTATAAAAATATTTATTTTTTGTGACAATAATAGAGATAAAGAGGATTCATGGTTTATCTTTACTCCTACCACGACTAAATCAATACTAAAAGAACGACTTCTGCGGAAAATTTCTGTCGATACCAGACGATATACACACACTGAGAACTTGTAGCATGTTATGAAGTTCTCACAATAAAAGGCTTTGCATTTTCTATGAAATCGCTGGTGTTTCTGACATCACAATCTACCTTTAAACCAATCACCTTACAGAGTTACATTCAAGCTATTTTAAGGCATGAAGATTTTTTCTTGAATCATGAAAAAATATGTAATTTTGATGATCAAAGATGAGTTTTAATGGATCAAAGTACTGACTACAAGGGTCTTTAACAATAACAGCACTGATGGACTGATGGCAAAAACAAACAAACATTTAGTTTGGTGTGATGTAATAAACAATGCTGTTGTGATTTCTGCTGATTTAAATTATCATCATAAAACTATCTAGCTGGCTAACATGATGTTGTGTCAAGTTACATTACAGCTCTGTCATTTCTAGCGATTATAACAACCTAATTACCGGCAAAAGTTTAATAAATTTGACTGTTGCCAAACTTTGACTGTTATTGCCATTATTTTACTGCTGCCTTTTTTTTTTTTTTTGTCAAGTTTAACAAGTTGAGCCTGACAAATAAAAATATATGCACACTTCTGTGGTGGGCGCAATGGAATAAAGTAAAAATATATATTGTTGTTGTGCATGCAGTCCAAAACACACTTTTTTTTCCGCTAAAAGTTATTTCTCACTCAAATCACAGACACAGAGAGGTAAACAAACATGCGCAGATCAATGGCACTCAGGCACCCAGGCTGATTTATATGTTTATATCAGTTAACAGACAATCCCATCGTGATCGAAGCAGATGCTTTTTTACTTCTGGTGGATCTTTCATTAGACCATCACTCTCAGAAGTAAACAGGCCTTTATCTGTTGGACGGAAGAGGAAATTACTCTGCCATGCTCATTTAGTCAAATTATCTTCGAGTAAACAGTGGGAGAAGCAGATCTAGACAGAGGAACAGACATAAATAATTTGCTAAATAAAGACTAAAGTCCCCTGGTGTATTATGAACATGAGTGTGAGACACACTCACAAAAGGGATGCATTTGCATATTTTCTATGCCAGCTGGTCATTAGCCGCGTTTCCACTGTCGGGCCAGGGCCGGGCCGTGCTAGTGCGTGCCAGGGCCAGTCGCGTTTCCACTGTCACTTCCGGGGCTTGATCGGGGCTTGATCGGGGCCAACGGCCAGGATTTCTGGCCCGTCGAATACCTTGGGCCAAAGCGGGCCAGCTCGGGCTAGAGGAGTGGTTACCAACAGAGGAAGAGTTTACCGTTGGGAGACGGCAGCGCCGGATGATTCTGTCAGATTAAAGACTTAAAAATAAAATAATTTAAATCGCGTTCATGTTTGAATGCCTTCTGTTTGTGATGCAAAAGACTATGCGCGCTAGCCGTTACCATAGTAAACATAGTAAACGCTTGAAGATACGCATAGTAAAAAATCAGACCAATCTTAAAGGCTATCACAGTCATGTTTTTATTTTATCTGTCATAGCCTACGTCTCGTCTCTTTAAACCGGACTATCTAAAAATAAAGTAACTTTTTTTTCGGGAGCTTCCTCTGTTTCTCTGACTGAAAATATCTGTATGGGAGTCGAGAGAGTGCTAAAGCTCCTCAGGTCGTATGGCATATATTTGTAGAAATGATCATTTTTTCTAAATGTGATGTAAATATGTCCTGTAACTAAGTTACCAGATAAAGAAACAGACGCGACTGAAAAAGTAAGTGTGTCCTCTTTCTTTTGTGAAATAGACCTAACGGTAATTTATTTCTGAGTGACTAATGTGCAATTTTTACATAAATTAATTCATTATGATCAATGTATCACTTTTTATTGTAAACCTGTGGTAAAACATCGATGCGTGGGTTTTAAATATTCAAGAAGCTGCTAAACAAACAAACAAACAAAAAAAAAAGCTAGCAAACGGCCGCTTTTATCGTGTTTGTTTTCAACGCTGTTTCCAGTGATTTCTGATTAGTTTTCTTATAAAACTTCCATTTGTTGGTGAAATGATGGGTTAGTGTGACGTTGTCCCAGAGAGGCGTGTTACGGGCGTGTTTTAGTGAAGCGCTGTGGAGCTTCTGGCCCGACAGTGGAAACGCATGCCCGGTGCTATTGGCCCGAGGCTATTAGCCCGGCACGGCCCGTTTAAAGCCCTGGCCCGGGCCTGGCCCGACAGTGGAAATGCGGCTAATATGACTTCATACATTTATTCTGGCCATGCTACGCCTGGTGGTCTGCATTAAAACACTTCAAGTGTTAATGAAGTATGAATGGGCTGGGATGCTATAACTGAGGTATCTGACTCACAAGACTAGTCTATTAGTGATCAGAAGTGGATTCCAGAGAAGTGAATTCATTTGTGCATGTATATGTATGGGTCATTGTTGTGAAATTATAGGAATTTCCCTCAATGTCATTTCCACAAATGACTGAACAATTCAGCTACTGTGTGAGCAGACGTGACCTTTCCACTATCAAAAGACAAAAAGTGTCTGACTTTCTATCTTCAATTACAATGTACTAACTTGCTCTACCTTTAAGATGCTCTTTTTAAACACCATTTAAGCCGAGCCAGCTATTGGACCCTGGTGGAAGGCCCTGGCCCACTATTGGAAGTTAGCCACTAGCCAAATAGCTATTCAGACATTGTTTTAGAAACCACGAATTAGATGTGGCTCATTTTAATATGCAACACCCACTTTTCAACACATCAAGTGCTGCATTATATTTGTTAATTCTCTAAAATGGGATTGTGAATGGAAATTCACTGTGATTTTAAAGTTGTGACTGAATTTGCTTCTGTATTATGACGTATTTTCAAGTGAAATGGCTTATTAAACAAGAAAAAAAATACACGGTGAGACATGATTTTATCCAATGATTACAAAGTTAAATTATGTTAATTTTATTTAATGCCAACTTTAAGAATATGTATAAGCAAACACAGAAAACTCACAGGCAGAGAGCAGCGATACTTACGCATTACAGTATGGTCTCTTCTCAAAGCCTTTGTAGTTCTTCATGTTTAGAGTCATCTTACAGACCTCACAGCTAAAGCATCCTTTATGCCAGTACTGAAAGAGAGAGACACAGAGAGATGATAGATTAAAGCTTTAAAATGTGTTTGTATTAGGAGGTGTATGCAAAAAAAACAGGGAAATTGTCTGCAACGGAGTTGGGAGAGATAAAGACAAATAAAAAGAGCAAATGAGATGAAGTCCTTCCTTCAGATCCCTTAGTGTTGCTAATTCAGTCGCTATGGCCGTTACAAAGTCTATGCGTTTCGCTCTGAGGATTAAATGGAAAAAAACAATGGAGTGCTTGTTCTTTGAAAGCACTTGGAAAGAAATACAGGCTCAGGCACCACATGTGTTGCAAAAGAAGCCCAACTTGAGGTTACATCCATTCGGAGTAAAGACACGTTTTTTTTTTCTGTGTGAATGCATTCATTTTAAAGACTCTCTGGCATGTCTTGAGTGAAGATAGTTTATATGAAACCCCCCCATAGCACACTGGTTGTCAAGTGGTTACAAAGCAAGTTACATAACAATTTTCCCAGATTCTTGCAACATTAGGAAAAACAGAAAGAAAGATCTGGGAAACACACTGAGATACTGGTCTCCAAATGGCTATAAACCAAACTATGTAGCTGAAATTTATGCTAGTCTTTGATTAGAAGCTTCCTTAGTTAATGTTAACCACGGGAGTGTTTCAGTAATAAGAGACCACACACACAGAGAAAATGGACTGGGGCGACTGACCTGACCCACTACCCTACATTCCATCTATACAGCCAGTCAGGCATGCTAACTGCAATGCGTACGATTTAGACGTGGGTATGCTTGTATTTCTATATCAAACACTTTCTTGGCAGTCAGCTGGAATATCGTAGTTTGATCACATGTGCATGAGTGTGTGAGCAACAAAGTCATGCATCTACTGCAGTGCCAAGGAGAGGAAGTTGCTTGCAAACACTTGAGCAGAGGTTTCGCTCATAACCAAAAATACACCTTATAGATTTTTTTTTTTTTTTTAAATGGCAAAGCTGAATCTTCAGCATCATTACTCCAGTCTTCAGTGTCACATAATCCTTCAGAAATCATATAATCTAATATGATGATTTAAATAAACATTTCTTCTTATTATCAATGTTGAAAACTTTGCTAGCTATTTTTTGTGGAAATTGTGATAAAATAATTTTAGGATAGGATTCTTCAATGAATAGAAATCTTTTGTAACATTGCAAATGTGTGAATTTAAATCAATTTAATGCACCCTTGCTGAATAAAAGTATGAATTTCTTTTAAATAAAAAAAAAATCTTAATGACTCCAACCGCAGAAACTATTTTATGGTGTTTTTATTGTTCTTTTTGAAGCTTGATGGTCATCATCTTCTGCTATTGTACAGAAAAGGGCTGTCTGACCAATCTGCTTAACTTCTCTTTCTGTGCACCACAAAAAAAAAAAAAAAAAAGTGTCCTGAACAAAGAGTAAATGTTCAGTTTTGTGACCACCTCTCTAGGGTGCGGTTCTTCTGAGATGTTCTTCAGAGTGACAGATGATGACCTTAAGCACTGAAGCAGAATTATGAGCAATGGTTGGCCTCTCTTTAAGCTGAGGGAACCATCAACGTGCCTCAAAAGAATGACAGTGTGAAGCAACTTGTGTTGAGGCCTTTCCTTTAGGCAATGAATAGGAACCAACTTGTGTACGTATGTGGGGGTCTGTGCTATTTTTCGACAACATTTGTGGGAGGTGTGCCATCAAACGCCTCAACTTTTACTCTTACGTAAACTGCAAGCCTCACTGCCTTTACGTCTGTGTAGTCATTCCTCAAAGCTGTTTCGTTCAAGGCCACGGAGACCGTCGGCAATCGATTAATATGCTTTTAACGTCCATTACACGCGTTACTTATTATCACACCGCCCCAGTTTCTCTCCCTCGCAAATACTTGCACTGCATGAAAATAAAGGAGGGCGACCCCACCCTCTTGGAGCATCTAAAGCCATTCAAAAACTCAAGATTTCACCACTCTCAAACCCAGAGCGATAAGGATATGGGTTAAGAGGGGGGTGGGGTCAGCAGAGAAAACGTTTCAAAAGCGTGTCGAGGAGCAAGCAACACTTCCTCTGGCCGGTTGGTAAACATGTAACGTTAGTACAGATGTGCACATCATGTAAATGCAAGGCCCGACTGATATCGCGGTTAACGTTGGGACTATATTTCAGGAATACGTGTCAAATTGGCCCAAATATAGCACGTTTTTAATAACTCACAGGCCTCATACGTACACAGGCGAAGTTGCTGCGAAGCTGGCTAGATAACAAAAACCCCGAGATAGTATACAACCCAAACCGCGTGAATAACCCAGTTGTTTGATTGTCGTTAAGAGACACTAGAGTACGACAGGACTTGGGCTGTTTTGGGTTTTTCGGGTCCGTCCATGTCGCCCACAGGACAGACTGACACGTCATAAACAAACCTCCTCCTCCTCCTCCTCGCGACAGAGGCCACGAACAGGCTGATGGCGTTTGTTTGAAAAATAACGACTTCCGCGGAAAATTTCTGTCGATATCAGACGATATACACACTGAGAAAAATAAATATATCATCGACAACTTGTAGCATGCTATGAAGTTATCACAATCAAGGCTTTGCATTCCTAACGTTAGCCCCTTCGCTTAGACGTTTCCGCTCTGCTCACAATCTCGATAGCCACCACATCGGAAATGGTCTCCTTTAAGCCACATTATTAAATCTGTATTATACATGTCTAGATCCAAATATACCCCATTCTCACGGCCAGATGTGTAAACTATGCTAGCATATGCTAAGTAACGTTATGCCTTACCTTGTCAAGACAATTCACTTTTTCCGTGGGATACACCACTCGGTTACATCTGCCACACAGTGGGTTCATTTTGGAGAAGTAGTAGCGAAGGAATGAGTTGAAGAAACGATCCGCAGAGCAGAATTTGCTAGATAACGCGCGAGGTGTGGATCGCTAGCCGTTGATGAGTCCAGTTCGCACCGCTGGCTGTCATACACGGAAGGCGCGCTCACGGCACTGCCGCTCTGTCCTGCTGCGCGCTCCCGTTCAGATAAGCAAGGGCATTCAGCGGAAGTCTTGCACTCTCAAATATTTATTCTTTATCACTTGAAATGGGGAGGAAAAAAAACCTGCTCTTGAGTTAAAGGACTTAAAGCTTGTCGTATCTTGTGTTTATATTCAGTTTTATTTGTTTTAAAACCACATCATCCACCGGATCTTAAAACAGATATGTTGGGAGTGTACCTGCCCTCATACTGTCTATTCAGTCAAACTATGGCGTTTTAGAATAAACACTGATAACAAAGTGTTTTTGAATAATGCGCATTCAGCATATTTAAACGTTAAATAAAACTAAAACAGCTACAGTGTCTTTGCTGTTTGTTGATGTATATCAAACACACAAGCTATTCACATTAAATCCAAACCAGTGAAACCGACGCTTGTTTCAATTTCGAGCTTTGTACTTTGTGCCGCCCTTTGTTTGAGCGACACCTGGTGGCTAAATATGCAACTACATACATTTCAGTAAAGTAGGCCTAAAATACTTTTTTAAAGATATAGTTCACCCCCCAAAAAATGAATATTTGATCATAATTTACTCACCCTAATGTGGTTCCAAACCTGTATGAATTTCTTTCTTCTGTTGAACACAAAAGAAGATATTAGTAAAGAATGTTGATAACCAGACAGTTGGCGGAAGCCATTGATTTCCATAGGTTTTTTTTTTTCCCTACTATAAGGTTTTGAGTCAATTAGACAAATGTGTGTAGTCTCCAAACTAAAATTTCAATTACACCATATTTTTTTGTTATAGCTGTTGGCTAAACAAGTGAACACAATCAAACCACACTATATACATTCAACAGTTGTCAACTGTATAATGAAGGTAGATAATTGTAGATAAAAGACATAAGCATTTTTCATAAATATCACAAGTTGTTACATGTTTTTTAGTTGTTCCAAATTTATACAGAAAAATCAGATCTTGCATATACAGTTTTTTTGGGGGGGGGGGGGGGGGGGGGGGGGGGGACGACAACAAACACAGATTTCCCACTTCGTCTTGACAGATTGACATTAAATATGTTTGGTGAATATATATTTTGAATATAGCCTATAAGCTTATGATTACCAAAATTAATCTTTTTGTTTGGGGATAATTTTTGAAAGTCATTTATGTGCCAACATTTTATTTACATTTTTACTTCTTGAATTGGTCTGTGTTTACTGTTTTATTTTATTTATTTATTTTTATATGCATTTTTTATATTCATATATTTAACTTTTTGTTTCTTGGGCAGTATTGGTGGAAATGCTAGCTTTTTTGGTAGTTTTTGTGATTTTATTTGATTATTAAATTTAAAATGTATTATTTGTTTATTTTACCTAGATTTAGTGGCCAATGCTGACATATACTGGAGAAGAGTCCCAGCCTCTCTTACTTGTTGGCCTAATCATATAATATTGGCTTCTGACAGATGTAAAATGTACACACACACACACACAAAAAACAGTAATAAATGGACTAAAGTTACAACTTATTTAATTTTGTATTAGATTTCAGATTACATTCTATCCTCAATAACATTTAAACAAACAAACAAAACCATTCTCATATTATTACATTATTTATGGCTATTGCAACCAAATGAGATCACACAGTTATAAGCTCAGAATATGCACAACACAAACAGTCACACCTGCATAAAACACACCCACTGTAATATTTAGACAATGGGCTGAGCTCTCAGTAACCTGTGAAAACATCACCTGTGGCACGTCTTCTGCAAGGGGGTATAGCTCAGTGGTAGAGCATTTGACTGCAGATCAAGAGGTCCCCGGTTCAAATCCGGGTGCCCCCTGTTTTTTCTTTCTATCTTTTCTTCAGACCACTTAAAAATGAGGAGAAATCATTAGTAATCGGTTTTCAAGTAACACATGGCGATGACATAGGCCAGTAATCTGAAACCTGCCATGCATATCATATACCAATAACGCAAAGAAAGGGTCTGGTTACAAAACACACAGATTTATGACTACAGAGAGCTTTCTCTCTCTCTCTCTCTCTTTTTTAGAGCTGTTGTAAAAAGCCGTAAACCTCAAACCAACTATTGCTTGTTTAGGCCAACAAGTACAATATTAAGATGGCAGTGGAAATATGTGAAGGGTTGCACAGGAACAAACCAGGAAGAATCTGCTTTGCGAAAAGAAATAAGGCACACTCAAACCCACTGAACTACGTGTCAGGTATCAGTAACGATGCACAAATTGATCTGATGAAAGTCTCATGAAATCAAAATGTCTTTCTGTGTTTGAGTGGAATGCATGTAGTTATATACGTAGCCACCAGGTGTCGGCCCAAACAAAGGGTGAAACAAACCTGCGAACAATTTTATCAAACTTCTATTCTAGTGGAAAGGTGTGAACATTATAAGTGTACACACTGTGTAACAAGGTCAGTAATCATCATTAAAATCAAATTATTTTGTAGCATGAGCTATTGATGTGACCATAACAGAGTTATCACAATATTGCAGTCGCAAGGATTTTCCTTTTTTAAAACAAGGCAGTAAACGTGTAAACTTAATGCTGGAATTCACTAACGACTTTTAATTTCGGAAAATATTTTAAAACAGTAGGAATCATACACTTGCCGACTTTTTAAACGGTTACAAAGAAAAACGCACGTAAATACGTAAACATAAATCATGCACCATCAGTGGATCTCAGCCTTTTTTTATTTCAAACTAGAATAGAAATTCCTATGCCTATTTGTTATAAAATAACCAAATTATTATTTTTAGTTGTTTTAGCTTATTTTAATGCTTGTTTTGTCTTATTAATTAAAAAAATATATAATTCTGAGGCCACATTGGAAGTTTGTTGAGAGCTCCTATAGTGGGCCCCAGAAACCACTGCACTAACTAAACGACTGAGAATACACATAACACATTTCATGCTGTTCCGAACACAACAAACTAAACAAAAGCAGAATGCCTCGTTGCTAGGAGACGCATGTCTACAGACAACAATATGTGTTCTAAAATTCCCTCAAAGTATCAAACATGTTTAACAACCTCCAACTGGATGGATTCAACTTCACCTTCCCTAAATCTGCAGACTGGGTCAGACTTTATAGGCTGAAACTGAAAATTGGGCCAAAAATAAATTGTGTAGTGTTTCCCAGCCTTAACAGTATCGTTCTTGTGAAATGTCATTACAGCAGTGTTTTGATGGAAGTTGGTTTCCTCATGCTTTTGGATTGGATTTTCGACTGTGAAAGCTGATTGTCCTCATTCTGCTGGATGATCTATCTGCTACCTTTGACACCATTAATCATCAGATCCCTCTGTCCACTCTGTCAGCACTGGGCATCACAGGAACTCCACTTTGCTGGTTTGAATTTCACAGGTAGGGTAGCTATAGGTCTTTCAGGGTGGGGGGAACAGACACGGGCTCTGGTGCTCTTACCTTCAACTGCTCTTGTGAGTCTACATCTCCTCCAGAAGGTCGGTAAGTGAGCAACACCTCGTGGTACCTTCACCGAGAGGCACAAAATCACTTTCCAGAACGTTTTCGTTCACTGTTCCTTGCTGGTGGAATGATCTTCCCAACCCAATCCGCAACGCCGAATCCCTGACAATATTCAAGAAACAGCTGAAAATGAATTTCTTTTGTCAGCACATGTATAACTGCATCATGCTGGGGAAAAAAAATCTTCCCCTGTTCTTTACTATTCCTTATTCTCCCTGTTCTAGCTTGTACTAATCTAAATGATGTCTAAACTTTGTACCTGCACTTCTCATGTTTATTGCCTCTTTAAGATGAATCGCTTGTTGTATTCCTCATTTGTAAGTCGCTTTGGATAAAAGCGTCTGCTAAATGAATATATATAAATGTATTAATTAACTTGCTCATTCCAGCACCATTCTTTCAAAAACCCTCTTTTATAGTCTTTATCTTGATGTGTCACCAAATTGGAAATTAGTGACTGACCGGCCCACAATCCAAATAGATATTCTTCTATAGTAGATATTCTTCTATTATATAGTATAATATTCTTCTAAACTTCCTTTCTATAGGCAGAAAACAGTATGTGACAAAAGAAGAATGTCCGAATTCACATTACTCATAAAAGAGAAGGCAATACCCGGATGACCTATTCTGGCGAGATTCTGAAGTGTGCAAACAGTGGACACTTTACTATCCCATGAGGCCACAGGAGAGGATGTGTGAATGGCAGCGACGGAACTGATGCTGGTAGGGCACATCATAATAATGACAACATGGAGAATGTAGTACATCCAGATTACATTCATACTTTTTAACTGGTGTGAATTAATTACTTTTTCTAAATAAATACCAACTCAAAAGAGTATGCGATTTCAGATGCAGCCATTGCATTCCTGGCAAGATGTGTCACTCACATTTTAGGTAATATATCTTGATGTTGTTTAAGAGTGTTCGACAAGATGTGTTACTCGTGGTAATGTTATAGCTCATCCCAATAAAGTGCAGTTCAACTGGCAATCACGACATCTACTAACAGAAGATGATCCTAAAGCATGCAGCTTTGATATTCAGAACAACAGACTGCAAGACAAATACCCTGAGAGGTAAAGCGTTCTTCAAGCTGCATTGATAAAATCAATGATAATTGTTTTTTTATTCACTCAACCCTTTTTAATATTGATTTTCTCACTGCAGTAGGCCATGATTAGACCAATGCAACAGGCCACATGTGGAACAACTCTTAGAAGAGTGACACAGTGCTGAATTAAAAGAGTTTTATGTATGAAATCCCATCTTGTTGAATGGCAAACATACACAAAACAAATATTCACACTGTCACACCTTTTAAATAGCCAAGGGTGTAGACTGATCATTGGATGACTACTCCGTGAAAACGACACCTGTGACTCTTACTGGTGTGCGGGGGTATAGCTCAGTGGTAGAGCATTTGACTGCAGATCAAGAGGTCCCCGGTTCAAATCCGGGTGCCCCCTTCTTTTTTTACTATTTATTAAACTCAGACCACATTGTTAAATGACAATAAATCAGTATGAAAAAGCATGTAACTAACTACAAATCTTGGCAATAACAGGCCAGGAAACTGAGGCCTTCCATGAATCTTCATGGTCTTAAAGGGTTAGTTCACCCAAAAATGAAAATTCTGTCAGTAATTACTCACCCTCATATTGTTCCAACCCCGTAAGACCTTCGTTCATCTTCGGAACACAAATTAAGATATTTTTTATTAAATCTGAGAGCTGGATCACTCCTCCATAGGCTTCTAAGGCATTATAACTTGCTGGCCCAGAAAATGTATTAAAGACACACACATGACCAGCGTCGGCCAATAGTGAGCCTACGTGTGACGTACAACACAGATGCGCTGCGCAGTTATACTACGTGAAAAGACTCGAGGCCTAGAGAGAAGGAAATGAATAGTGGAATAAAGTCGTTATTTTAGGGTTTTTTTGCGCACAAAAAGTATTCTCGTCGCTTTATAAACTTAAGATTGAGCCACTGGAGTCACTTGGACTATATTAACGATGTCTTTAATACATTTTCTGGGCCAGCAAGTTATAGCGTCTTAGAAGCCTATGGAGGAGTGAGCCAGCTCTCAGATTTAATAAAAAATATCTTAATTTGTGTTCCGAAGATGAACGAAGGTCTTACGGGGTTGGAACAACATGAGGGTGAGTAGTTACTGACAGAATTTACATTTTTGGGTGAACTAACCCTTTAAATCTCACCTACCAGTAACACAGTGATATGGGCCTGGTTACCAAACACACACCCTTACTGACTACTAAGCAATTATTTCATTATTTTGGACTCACTTGATGACTCAACAGGAGGAGAAAGCATGGATAGACTATCATCAAATTTACTCACTCAACAAGGCTGTGTTGTCATTAAATGTAAAAACTCCCAGTGGTTCTTAACTCGGGTGCCGGTGCCCACTGGGGGCGTCAACAGACTTTGAAAGGTGACTCAAGATGACTTCAAATTATTTAAATGAATACAAAACAAGCATTCAAATAAGCTAAAACAACAAAAAAAACAAGATGTTTCTTAGTAATTGTTTAAAAAAACAAAACAATATACATCTTTCTAGTTATGCCAAGCTCTAAAATACTGAATGAATGATTTTGTGGACAGGGTGTGGGGGTGTGGGTGGTTTTTGGAATAAAAAAGGTTGAGATCCACTGCCATAGACACGACACCTTTTGAACACCTTGTGACATGCTAATTTCAGTGATTGTTATCCATCGTCTTTTACATTTATTTCTGTTGCCAATCAACGTATCGTCTACATTTCTGTTGCCGCACACATCAGCACATCAAGTGTAATTTACTCAAGCCAACAGGCTGAAGCACTGTTAGTATTAACATTAGCATTAACAACAGTTTTAATTGATTTGTTTGTTAAATATTAAAAGAAAAGGACATAGTTTTCAATCATGTACATTAACTCTTTATTTACACCAGCGTCATTTTATGGTGTAAACAGCAGTATAATACAACATGCAGGCCAAATCTTGATACAATAGGGCTTGCTAATGAGCAAAATTACATCAGCGATTTACACTGAAATAAAATTATTTATAAAGTCTTTCTACAAGTGAGAAAGTCTGTTTTTCTCCTAAATAAATATTTACCAAATTTAGCACATCACCTACACCTTTGTGAGGTCAGAAACCTAGTGTTAGGGAATTTACAGTTAAAGACCCAAGGACCGGATATGATTAAAGAAGACCAGGAGTTAGAGCTGCAGTTAATTTAAGACAAGAGCCAGAATTATAATAAATTGAATAATTTTTTTACTGAAGATAGTTTGCAGCTTCATCAGCAGAAGTCAGCTTCAAGACTCACAAGGAGTTTGTAGGCCGCCCCGCTTACAGTTACAAAGATCACAGCAATTATACCCTTCACCAAGGTCTAAGCTACTTCATTACTTCAGGTTGAGTGATTCTGACTGGCTAAGTAATAGATAAACATAGTAAATTTCCACACATGGACTGATGGGCAGTAGCACATCTCCATAGTCTGTATGGCTGCCACCAGGACCCTGAGTTAGGTACCAGTGGCCCTCCGAGATCACAAGACTGTGTGCCTAGGCGCCAACATGTCGAAGAAAACAAGTCGGTAATACCACTTGTTCTTTAATCTGTAACCAATATAGTAACACACACTCACAGACACAGCTTCTTCCAGGTTGGATTTGGTCGGGCTCTAACTATAAACAGGAGACTCTTCCCAAAACATCCAGATAACCTGTTCTTTCTCTCAGTGAGAGGACACTTTAATATAGAACAGTAAAGTTGATGCTTTAACTAAGAAATTGTCACTTAAACAATTTGGTTCCAATGACCCTTGTGACCTATAGCTGTCATGGTGAGTGGGAAGAACAGATATGTCTTTTATCACAGTTTGAAGACCTTTCTCAAACAAAACGAGTCCATATTTCATCTCTGGAAGCCGGGCTGAATAAGCAAGCACTGTTGCTGTATTGCTGGCATGGGCCAGACCCTCAGTCATCTCTCAGATATCAAATACAGACATCAGAGAATACATTTCAGTAATCACACTGGTAACTTCTATAACCAAGTAAAATCTCATAAGCTCATTCAACTCATTTGATATTTAGAAGGGAAAATATTGATTAATACCTTGCTTATAATCACTCATTAGATATACATTGAAGCAGCAGTGGACTCCAGAATCCCTTCACTAGATCATTTGTAAATTTAGTGTTGGGAACAGCTTTGATACAATGATTTCTACCTTAATGCATTAGAAAAGTAAAATGCACACAACATGCATGCCAAATAGATGTTAAGGTCTTTGGTCTGTTTCAAGTAAAGAACAAAAGCATTAGCATACAGTTCGACAAAATGAGGGGACAGATTATCATCTGAATGATCAATGCAAATTGAGCTACAGTCAGCTTCCGTTTGATCTGATAACGATCGATTGTCGTTCGGCCAGCACCTTTGTTTTACTCAACAGTCAAATACATTTTGAACCCAGGCTAAATACATTTCTCAAAGACAAAGGCAAGTTTTTAATAGATTTTTATTTGTACAAAACTTTTTTGTACAAAATTATATAAGAAAACATACTATGAATATCAAGTCTGTCTACTTTCAGAATAAAATACTTGAACACTATGTTCCATTCTGCATGCACACATCTGCACAACATACACAAATCAATTCCTTTTAAATACTTCAAGTAATGTTTTTCAATAGCTTAGTGGCTCATCACGGATCAGTACGGGCATGTGAACCGTCACCCTCCCCCTCTCAGATGGCTGCCAGTAGACAATTACTCCACATGGGAAGCGGAGCCGTCGGCACAGCCAGAGGTGAATACGGCGGCACCAAATCATCATGATCATGTCAGATCATTTCAGAAGTCTGTAATGTAAACATGTGGACCTCTAGAACGGAGTCACATAATGTCCAAACACAAACGTGTATACACACATACACATTCTCTCACACACGCAGAGAGCCTCCCAGGCTCATTCTGGTTTCCAGAGTAGGTGGATGAGGTGTGTTCCTCCAGACCACAGCATTATTTCAGTATAACTCCGAGAGGCACTGAGAGCTGGATAAAAGTCAAAGGAGGCCTAATCTCTCTTTCAACAGTTCCAGAGGCTTAAGAAGCACCGCTGCTGGACTAATTCGCCACAACACGGGAGCGCATCCAATCTAGACTGGCTGGTAAACTGTAGGGGGAAAAGAAAGAGGTGGTTATACATTATAAAAAAAAATGGCTCTCACTCAGGCTACTGGCTTGGAAACATCTTAACCTTATACTGCCTACTGTATAATATTGACAAATTTACAAACATGATCACAACACAACAAAAACCAGTTGTACACAATCTGCTACATGCCTTTTGCCGTCTTCATAAACTGTATATTTACATTTTTTAAAAGTAAAAGGCCTTTAAGGATAATTCTTAAACTGTCCACCTTCATGTCTTTTTGCTGAGAAATCAATTTGAAATCCGTCAGCATAAAAATAAATTTGATATTGTCAGTAGTATTTCAAGTTGAACACTTGTTTACTTGATTATCCGCACATCATATTTTAGAAAAACGAGCTTTGAAAGCTTTTAATTGAAAAAAAATTGAAAGGTGAGTATCAAATATGATACATCAGGGTTTTGAGGAACATTTATTCGAACATCTCCCAAACATCACTGCACTGTGCACAATTAAAACTACAGAGCTTTGATTGATAAACGAAGCATAAAAAAGCATCTAAATCTTATATTATTGAAAGATTGATTATTGGAAGAGTGACAACTGATATTTATATGCAGTTTATGTAAGACGTCTGCTATACTGTTATAAAGATCTCATAAATCTACATTACAAGCTATCAGAATTCTTCTTACTTTTTTGCCATATAAATATCAGCAATTGCACCAAATTGCATATTTTTGCCTCTGAATAAAACTGAGGTGTTTATTCCTCCTCGAGTATAAGCTCCACATTCTCTCTATATCATATACTATAATAGCAATTAAAGCCAGACGTATCAAATATGATACTAGATTAAAAAAAAACAAAAAAACACATACAAGCTTATAGATTTTTTTTTCTAAAGGTTCAATAAATTGCTGATTTGAAAGGAAAATTTTTTTTTTCTCACTACTATTTAATATGTCAGGCTTTACAGGGTTAAACAAGCAAAACACAGTGGTAAACATATGCACTCCTATAAAACACACATACCCTTCTCCAGTGAGAGCGCAGCAGGCCTGGACATGCCAGGAACGAGCGGTGAGCGAGCTGAGGGTCAGACTCTGAGAGATCTCTGCAGCAGACATACTGTTCTTCATGTCCTGCTTATTCGCCAAAACCAGCACGGATGCGTTCTGCAGATCCTGTGTGGAGAAGGAATTAAATTAAACCATGTTCAAAACAATTAAGACTAGGGCTGATCTCACTTGGGATGGTCTAACCAAACCCTAAAAACCTGATAATTTGTTTGCAAATCCAAAAATGCACATGGAAATCCCTAGATGATTTTTCAATCACGTTAAAAAGTTTACATTCTTCCTTTGATCAAATTTTTTTTTGATAAAAGCCCCCCAAAAAAACCAATACTGTTTAAATAAATTAATAAAATACTAAAATAAATGCATTTAAATAGATTTTAAACCCAGACCTTGATAATACATGTGCATGAAAAACCATGAAATATTCATAACAACTGTGTCATGAAGCAGCTGAATGAAAACCAACCTCGTGTGCAAGCATGCGATGAAGCTCCTCTTTAGTTACAGTCAGGCGTTCTCGATCAGTGCTATCAACAACCAGGATGATAATCTGTTACATTTAGAGGGGAAGATTATACATCTTGTAAAGGCTATAAAATTGACATATAAATATACTGTATATAATAAAATATATAAATATTTGATATACTATATCTGTCTCTCAGCAGTAGGGAAAGACACATAACCAGTAGAGATTCACATAACTCCCGTCACACTAGCAAAGCATGCAGGTTAAGGACACACACCTCTGTGTTACAGTAATACGAGTTCCAGGTAGCTCTGAGATTCTCCTGGCCGCCAATGTCCCAGACGAGGAAGCGTGTCTTCTTTATGGCGATCTCCTCTACGTTGCTGCCAATTGTGGGAGAAGTCTGCACGGCTTCTTTAGTTAAACTGAAGAGAACAGGGAATAGAAGGTTTAAAAGCTGAGTGGAAACATGTAGCACGTGACCACGTGCTTCTCCTGTTTATACTTTCAAAAAGAAAAACACTTACAACTGGTAGAGGATGGTGGTCTTCCCAGCATTGTCCAAACCGACAATAATTACTTTGTGTTCTAAGAAGAGAAAAGGGAGGATGTCATTTTAATCAGAATTTGTTTGCTCTTTTCAGTATGATAATGTCATTTGATAACATCAACCTTAATATCCAAGTAACGCAATTTTGAACTATGTCTGCTTGGGTTAAACAAAGTTTGGAAAAGTTGTGTAAATTGGTGTAGAATAACAACGGGTAAGCAGAACTCCTGTGATCTTTGAACCTCACTGGTATGTACAATCTTATCTGACATGTATGCTGAAAGAACAGAACATCCTAACACAGACTTGCATAAACGTGTGTTTCTCAGTGACGTTATTAGTGTCACTTAAAAGCCCTTTTCACATTGGAAATCTTGTTTCTCATTTCAGCATTACTCATATTTTATCATGGTTTAGTCACTTGACAGTACATTTTAATTACAACAGCGCTTTAAAGATTCAGAAAATTAACAGTTTTAATGTTTAAATAAACAGTGTTTAATAAACACGCACCGATGAGGACGTTCATGATTGGTTACCTGTTGCTAAACAACTTGGCGTTACATCTTTTGACACCATAAATTATAACAATATCGTAAATATGAACCCTGGGTTAGAGGTGCTGCTGACCATCTTACAAAACTAGATTATAACTGGCCTTTAGTCGGAGTGTGAAAATACGTTAACTATTAAGAGTGAAGAGTATAGGCTACAAACTAAGTTTCTCAGAAGCCAGGACAGAATGATGTCCGGCAAATAAATTTTCTTTTGATTAATGTTACTGAAAACAAGTAAAGGTAGGCTATATTAACTACAGCTATAACAACAATGCAATTTTAAAAATACTTAACTTGGAAAAATAATACTTAAAATGCTATAATAATAGAAATCTTAAAACCCCAATTTCCTAAAAAAATTCGCTTACCTCTATCTCCGAAAACAGTCATCAGTTTGGCGAACAGTAGCCCCATTTCCGAAGGCAGTGAATTTAAAAGGCCGGATTTGTTAACCGATCACACCGGGTTTTCTGAACTCACAGAGCGCTGAAGTCTTCTGGGTCCTTTGGTCCTTTATGTCTGAGCAGTAAATACTTCTACAGCTGTTAAAACAACAGACCAACGAGCGATAGTATTCTCTTTTTCTTGTTGCTCTGTATTGTCAAACATTCATTAAGATGTCTAAACTATGGTCGAAATGTTAAGAGATTCTCTCCCTAAGTGTCTGTTATTTAATCGGCTGGTGTCTGTCTAATAGCCCCTTTGCTCTGATACATAATATCGGGCCGAAATACGGAATTTCGTCGTGTTTTTCGTGGGCGAATGCATATTTAAACGATGAGTAATGACGCAGAGGTCGCGTCACGCGTTTCAGAGGGTAGTCGAAACGGCAATCCTCATTGGACGCCCACGGGGATGACGCATATTACCGTGCAATTCTTTTTGTCCGAATATGGAACGGGGCGTGGCGTTCATCGACGATGTGTTGTTGCGTTTTCGAGTTACAGGGGAATTTGAGAGGAAGTTTAATGGAACTTTAATCAGAAAGTAAAAGAGCTCATGGAATTCCCTGGACTCTCTGTAAATTAACCACAATAAAAAACGAATTTCCTCATTGTCATGTCTCTTACATCTTGACTTAGACCTACTGACTCAAGTCAACAACCTTAGGCTACTTGAGAACTGTATTTACAATGCCTTGTATTTGTCTTGTTTTTTTGTTGCATTGTACTTACTTTACAAAAAAATCCTTACTTGACATTTTCTTTCTGACCTTAGTGACTCCCTAGATTCTATATCAACACTTATACAACCAGAAATCAATCAGAATCTACCAAAACAATATTATTGACTTAAGTATATTGATTTGATTAAGTGATATAGCTTAAAAACCAAAAACAAATCATGGGAATTGCCACCAGAATATAGCAAGTGATGAAACCACAATCTTTCCATACTTGTCATGACATGTTACTTTTTCTGTTCCTCTTGATATGATCTGAGCTTGATGAGTTTCCTGTTGTCAGTCTCCTTCTAAGAATGTCGTGTGAGCTGAATCAGGTTTCTCGCACACCCACACTCGTGGTGGACTCGTGTTTTCTCAGCATGAGTCTGTGTTTTAAACGCTTTGGGTGCTTCTTAAATGTCATGATCTGTGGAACAATGAGACACAATGTGAGCGCATCTGCTACAGGAAGAGCAGAAGCATGTAATGTGCAGTGCGTATGCACACCACTGCAGAAATGTGCAAGTGTGGTTAAGTGTCATCCGCACATCTGGCCAAGACTGGTGTAAAGTGTTTTTTTGGTGTGGTGTCTTTTCATGTACCCACCTGTGAACAGAAACGGTTGTTGGTTCAGGTCAAGACGTTTGTGTTACAATAGAGAAAAAGAATGAGGGAAATATTTCTTCTCATGCCTAATTACAGTTTCCAGGCAATGCCATCATATTTTGCAAGCCATTAATGCAAAAGTAAATAACATGTGATGCTCTTTATCAAGAGGAGTTGATCAGATTCTTTGCGTGATGAGTACATATCTACAATTCACTCGTGTGAATTCAGGGGTTTAACTGTTAACCAGGATTGCCCCCATAAATTAGAGGCGATGACCATCTTTTTATTTCTTCCTCGCACCCTATTGTCTCAGATCCTGCATTGTTTCCCCGCTCTTTGCTTTTTTGTGTTCTTCCTGGCCCCCCACCACCAGATATTCTTTCTCACCCTCTCCCACCCCCATCACACCCTTTCCTCTTACCCCTCTATTTATCACTTCTCGTTTACCACAAGTCCCTTTTAGACTCAAAGGCTCCTTGATGCCTGACACAATATTCGAAGGCCTCTCTCATATGCTAAGATATTTCCAGTATTTCTGCTGTAGTATGACATTTATATTGATATATTGAATATAACTAACATGGCTAATAGCCTAGTTAATTATTTTCATATATTAAAGTGAATTAATTTAATATATGTAATATTTTAATTAATTTATATAATTTTTTTTAATTAATTTAATATACTAAATTAATTAACCATTATTCATTTGGTGATTCCAGACAAATATGCTATTTTGTATGTTCTTTAATAAAAATTATATTTATTGATTGAAAATAAAAGGGTATAAAGTATAATTTTAGTTTTCATCTTGATTTTTTTGGGCATTTCAATCTGGATTATAGTGTGATTATTTTAATATATTACTCATAATTTATTAATTGAAACACTTGAGAACCACTGATCTATACTCTGCATACATTTTGTAGGCTTCTAAATGACGTGAAAACAGCAATGGCACAGGAAACAGTTGATCCAGATTAAATTTTTAATTAAAATATGAATTTATCCACAGATTAAAAACAAAAGAGTAAAATGGAGCTACAATCAGGCACCAAAGAATACGTCTGTTTTCCTTATATTTTGAAACAATTGCGATAATGCAACAATAACATTATTTAAGTAAGCTATCTACTTGTATATTTAGCAAATTTCATCATGATGATCTTTTAAAACATAGTTGAGGGTAAAAAGAGGCTCATAGACATTCACCAATGCTCTGGTTACATAAAATAGTAAAGACTCCAGATTTTCTTCCATTTCACACACACACACACACACACACACACACACACACACACACACACACACACACACACACACACACACACACACACACACACACACACACACACACACACACACACACACAGTCCTGGCCACAGATATAGCACAAAAAGCAGTAGCATTAGCATTAGTTTGGCAGTAGGATGTGTGTATCCGTGCATGTCAGTGTTGAGTTTGCAAGAGTAACTGTGTTACAGCTTCTCAGACTGTGACGTGATTCCTTAAACTGTCATGCAATAAACACTTTGTTTAATCTTAAAATAACTAGCAATGCAAACATATCGCTTTTTTAAACAAGGTAAAATGGTAGTGTAGACTACTATCACACACGACAACAATAACAACAACTGTCCATGAGTTGCACTGAGTTAAGACAACCCACCATGTTTACGGTGGGAGTGGCCTGATGAAAGATTACGGCACTTGTGATTGGTTGGCCTGTGTGACTGAAGTGTGAATAAGGCAGAACATGTTTCCAGTGGCAGTGGTACACTAGCGGCACAAATGCTAAAAGCCCTTGAGCAGGCACAGAAGACGAGACAGAGCCGGTTACAATCAACACAAAGCAATTCGTGTTAATGGTCTCAAACATTTTGGGCTTTTAGTTTGAAAATGTGTGTCTTATTTATATTTGCATATTAGCCTTTTAAAAATGCTAGCTGATCTGGATTAACGTCTTGATGCACTTGTTAGCCCTATTAAACTATAACATGTGAGCACCACAGCACCCCTTCTGGATTGGAGGAGTACGCAGCAGCGGCGGAGCTCTGTAAAGGTTTTAGCAGGCTAAAGACTGGATAGACCTTTTGAGACTCAATAAATAAAATAAATAGAATAAAATATGAGGCAAAAACACGCTCTGCAGTAGTATAGTCTGGGAAATCAAACTGGTGGGTCACTCCCAAGACTTTCATCATGTATCAGAAAGACCTTGTTTAAGACTACAGAGGATGCACACACGCACATACGCACCCTTACTTTTGCAAGATTTTGGTTATACATTGTGAATCATGTTTAATGCTCAGCAAGGAAAGTCATGCAGTACTATACAAAAGTAAAACAGAATGAAGAAAGCTTCTTCCTCCTCAAAAACAGGTTGAATCTAAATATGTAATGACCGAGAGCTTTGTTAGCGTAATGCGAATGTCGTGAGTGTTAGCTGTACAGCGTTTGTCAATGATTGTGTTTCTCTGGGTTGTAAACAGATTCAACTATAGAGATTCTACTTAGTGTCGTTCTAAACAACTCCTCTCGGGTAAACCTGCTCTAGCGAATGTACACATCTCTGCTCCACTCCTCCTGGCTATGGTTACGGCCCGTGGTCGCCCCGCCGCTCTCTGCGTCCTGACAGTAGCGCTCCCTCAGCTTGCCTCGTCCACGTTGGTGCTGATTGGCTGGTGGTGGGACCATGTTGAGGTTCTCCTGGTCAGGCTCCGCCCCTTCGTCCTCCCAGGAGGCCTGGCGAGGAGTGTGGTGGGCAGGGTTTAGGCGGTACGAGCGGCACGGGTCCGGCTCCTCGTACGGATCGGTCTCCATGTCGTCGGTGTAAGCGGAATCCCGGCTGCCCTGGGTCTCGGAATCGAACGTGTCCTGCCGCGACAGACCTCGTCCTCCTGTATGCAACTGGCTGCGTGAAGACCGCAGCGGCTGCTTCCCACCCAGGTCGCTCTGGTAGTCTTGGAGACTGCTGCGTTCAGGCCCTTCCCTCTTCTGTTCTCCATGCACCAGGAATGGCCCCTACAGCAAGCCACACCCCCGAAACACACCACAACAGGCCAAGGTACATGCAGACACACACAAAAATAGAGCGCGCGGCATGTTAATACAAAGGTTAGAGGTCAGCTTTTTACCTTACAAGTTAAAATAAAATATTTCAACACATTCCAGGCAACAATGTCCATACATTAAAATGCATTCCTTACTCATGCTTTTAGAAAAAAAAAAAAAAAACTGGTAGCGAGAAGATATATAGCATTCTTATGCTTTGTGTCGTTGCACAGAGCTATGAACATTCCTATGGATATTTACCTCTGATTTTTAATTGCAACCTCTTCAACATTGCAACAAAAGGATCATTTCATAAAACCTTAACCTAAACCTTACATTTATGCATTAATAAAGGATCTCGCTTTACTTAAAAAAGTAATTTTTTAAATGTTTTCAAAAACATAAGAAAGTTAAAGGCATCTGACAAATTACAGACACAAACCCACACCATGCACAATAATAATATAAAAAAACCACAAAAAATTAGCGCCATCTAGTGGCCATATCAAACCCATCACAAATATTGGGCTTCTAGATCAGTCATCTTTGGAGTCAAAAGTTATCTGATATTGAAACCTGAAAAAATATATACAGAAATATTGACCAAAATTTATTTTCTCTTTTATCATACATTTTTTTTCTATTATAAAATTATATATATATAAACAAATATATATATATAAAAACAAATATATATATATAAAAACAAATATATATATATATATATATATATATATAAAATAAATATATAGAACATTTATATAAAATTATCTAATGAAATTAATTCAAAATATTGAACGAAATTGATTTGATCTTTTATCATTTAATTTATTATATAGGTTTTTAATTTTCTTTCTATTTTCAAATCCTTATAAACTTAGGACGTATTATATATAATTGATATAAATCATCAAATGAAGCTATTTCAGTATTTTATTATATTTGAGGTAACCTGTGAATAAATCAGCTGTGTAACTTTGGTCTCCTAGACAACTACGTAACGGTAAAGACTGAGCAGATGAATGCTCATTTCTTCTTGATCAGATTGTGGTGAGACAGTTCTGAAACCGCACACACTGACACACAGGCATTGATCCATCCTCTGTCTGTCTCGCTCACTCACTTTCTCACTCGCTGTCTCTCACTTCTGCATGCAGACACACAAACACGCACTTTCATTTAACTTGGGTAAACAACACGGGCGTCAATGCATGTGTGCAAGCTCCTGTTAGAATTTTGGCTCAGTGTTAATAGGATAATGGATATGAGTGGGTTTTTCAGGGCTGGTGCCATGGCAACCTGGAAGAGGGTGGCGATCTGAACTATGTCTCCGAGACGACAAGAGGCCATTGGAAAGTCCGGCAGGCAATCAAATGAGGGGAGGGGTGAAGTGTGTGAGTTTGTCTGAACTGTGGCACGTGGTGGACTTATGATTATTACATGTTTTGTTCGTGTGTATGTTGTATTATTTATATCATTGAGAGATCAGTCAAAGGAGAGGAGCAGAGACAGACAACAGAATTACAGTTGCGCATTTCTATCTCTTGAGCAGCCATCGTTACTTTTCAGTGATTGGGAGATGGGTTCTGGACCCTTCAATATCGCATTGTAAGCCCGGCCCGTCTTTAGAGGGCATGTTCCTCTTCTTGTTGCCCTTGCCCTGTAGCGGGGGAGCCATCGAGGAGCTCCATGTTGCGACGCAGGGAAGTGAGCACCTGTACCTGCAGGTTGGAGACGGGTTCGGGCGAGGCTGCCAGGGCGGCTGTGGCCATGGTGCGATTGAGCAGAGGGTTGGGTGGGTTGCTGCTCGGAGGGTGTGTAGCCTTCCAGTAGGCCTCCAGGTATTCAGCCAGGTGTTCACATGCATCCTCCAGCTGATTCTCATCTAATATTATGTCAAAAAGCTCCTGAAAGAGAGAAAAGGAGCCGTTTCAAAAGAAAATAGTGCAGTTTACATGTTGGAGACAATTACACAAGTTTTATCTGTTATCTATGCTATCTTTGCATATGACTAGATAAGACTGAATCTGTGAGTACACACATTTTAAAAATGCTGTATGTGTCTAAGTAACAAAGAATGACTGAAAGTGTACATAAATGTAAATCAGTAGAAATCAAAAGTTATATTCTCACAGGAGGACACTGAGCGAGTTTATCAGCTGCCACCATTTGGACGTTGAGATGTTTGGCCTGAGATTTACCCCTGGACTTTATCAGCCTCTGCAACACCTGATAGCGAGGGGGAAACAGAAGAGCAAATATACATCCAATAATCATGTTCAAATACATTGTGATGAACACAAATAGTTTGTGATCAGTTAGATTTTTTGTGTGAAAGAAATTCATATTTTTATTCAGCAAGGATGCTTTAAATTGATCAAAGGTGACAGTAAACACATTTATACTGTAACAAAATTTCGATTGAAAATAAATGCTGTTCTTTTGAAAAAAAATGATCACGGGTTCCACAAAAATAAATAATCAGGAAGGATCATGTGACACTGAAGACTGGAGTAATGATGCTGAAAATTCAGCTTTACCATCACTGGAATAAATTACATTTTAAAATATCTATAAATATAAAACAGTTATTTTAAATTGTGATAATAAAAATAATTTCATAAATCGTACTGACCCCAAACCTATGAACGGTAGTGTGTATATTGTAGCTAATATTTACCTTTGGAGAGGCGATCTTGATGTAGACTATAATAGGTGCCAGTGATGTCTTGGCCAACTGAGATGGGTGGTTGATTGTGTCAGCATCCAGAGCCACTAACTGGAGCGTCCGAGCCAGCTCAAAGATTCTCTCGATTTCACTTTGTACCTCAGCTGCCAGACGAAAAAAAAATTAATATAGCATAATTTATTAATATACAATATATATCCACACACTCATAACTACATCTCATCTTTCATCTATACACTGCAGAATCAAAACATTCTTAAAAGAACATAAAATAATGGACAAACAGCATTATGGTATTAATAAATGTTTTCAGATAATGGATCTGGAATATGTGGTTGTTTTTTTTGCAGTGTATATCAGAGAATCTTGAAAGCACACACATACACACCTCAAATTTTAATATACAGTGAATTTCAGGAAGACTAACCTTTTATTTCACACTCAAACCCATGTTAGTGCATATCATGCACGTGGGGGTTTATATGGTCTGCTCGAATATATGCATGTGTGAGCATGTGCTAGTTTAGCTCCTTTAATCTTTAAGTAAATGGAACGCTGAACAGTATGATAGCAGTTTCCAGAATAGCGGTTGCATGCCATGTGCAGCTTTCTGCATTGATCCACGGCAGTCTGTAGAAAGCAGCAGTTAGCTGTAGATCAGTGTGTTTGAATATGGATATGTGTGGGTGTGAAGTGCAAGTGGCATCACACTTTTTACAGCAAGTCAGAATCAATGCATTCAGTCATTTTTCAGAGTGTAAAAAAAATCAGCAAGCCATCATACTTTTTTAGTCAATTTACCATTTCATTTTTTTAAATCAAATGTAGTGCTATTTAAAGGGCAATGTCTCTTAAACTATAATATTTTATTATAATGAAATCAGAACACTTGTTATCAACTGTTATCCAAAATCTATCACTTAATTTACATATACAATACCAATGTTTTTGAAAGAAGTCTCTTATGTTTACTAAGGCTGCATTTATATGATCAAAACAGCAATATTGTGAAATATTAATACAATTTAAAATAGCTGTTTTCTATTTTAATACATTTTTAAATATAATTTATTCCTGTAATGCAAAGCGGAATGTTCAGCATCATTACTCCTGTCTTCAGTGTCACATGACCATTCAGAAATCATTCTAATAATGATGATGATTTGCTGCTCATGAAACATTTCTTATTATTATCAATGTTGGAAACAGTTTTTGCTGCTTAATAGTTTTGTGGAATGTGTGATATATATATATATATATATATATATATATATATATATATATATATTTTTATATTGGGATTCCTAGAAAGTTAAAAAGAACAGCATTTAAAAAAAAGAAGAAATCTTTTGTAACCATTGCATTTTTGATCTATTTAATGATACATTTTTTTAATGATAAATCTTTTTACATCCTTCCAAAATCAATTTGTTTTTCAAACCATTGAAACTATTACAGCAAAAATATTAAATAAAAAGTATCTGTTTAATATCTTAAGATATTATGTAGGATTCCTCATTTTAGTCATGTAAACAATACCAGCAAGCATGCCCCATTTTCTTAGCCCATTGTCACTTGATGTAACACAAGATGCATGTTACTGGGGTCTAAATGAATGAATATGACTTGAGAGAGAGAAAAGTTACCAGGAATGTTTTATTGTGATTGTTGTCTCAGGTTGTTAAATTTTACGTCTAGATGCACAATACAATATGACAAAAAACTCCACTACTACCCTACACGCTGTGTTGGCAACAATAGGGGCTTTCGCACCGGGTAGTTCTAGGAACTTAGTTGTAGGAACTATCTACCAGGGTGGTTCCCCGAGAACTAAATGTTCCTCTAGGGCCGTTTTCCTGGTTGCATTCGCACCGCCAGTAGGAACTCTAAAGTGACGTGAGCCGCGCTTGTTGTTGGAACTTTTATTTTGACGGCACCGAGGAACGCCTGAGCACACAACGCTCCCATTCTCCGTCTTCATTAGTTTACGATCTGTTTAACAATGCTGTCTAATACGTTATTAGATAGAACTGTTATACAAAGTAGACAGTGTATAAAAAAAAGAATTAGTGTTTGCCGTGTGGTTGATGCTCAATGTTGCTAGCTGAGCAGAAATACATAATCATGTTTGACTTGGTCCCCTCAAAGTCAAGTTGGATTTTCTCCTCAGCGTAAAGGTTAAGAGGTCCATGTCCATCCATCACTGTTTTCCATGTTTGTAGAGTTAGTTCGTGGAGTAAATATATAGGCTATAAACTGTGTGTGTACACTGCTTTTTTTTTTTATGACGGGTACTGGTGTTTCTCATGCGTTCAGCCAATCAATGTACACTTACGTCATTGGTAGTTCCTATTGTGCTGGGTTAGGCATACTCTAACGTAGGAGCTAATTTAGCTCCCCAAAAGGCATTCCTAGAACTAAAATTGTTCAGTTCCTGTGTGCGAACACGCCAAAAAACGGGTACTCCCACAATTAGTTCTAGGAACAATGAAAAGGTTTTTCCGGTGCCAAAGCCCCTAATAACTTTAGCTACACTTTCAAAACACTTGAGCTACTGAAAAATGTAGTGCTGTCATGACTCATGACAACTCTCAGAGTGTTTGGCATGGTAATGGATATGACGATGTTAATGTATTTGGTCTTGGCGGAATAGATCTGCTACGCTGCTGCTGTTATTGCTGCTGCTACAGAGCAAGTATGAGACTTGCTACTGCCAGTACATACACAACACGCTGCTGTGAGCATGTAAGAATACATACTGATGCTGCACAATATAGCATAAATGAATTACCCGTAGCAAATCTATACAGATGGAGCTGGGGAAGGTAGAGGGTTTCTGAAAGTGTGCTGCAAACTGCTACAGCAAACACTGACCAAGTATTTGAAAGTTGAGCAGCAAACACATAAGTTGCTGATGCAACAGGATCCAATCAGCGGTGTCCTTTTAAGACAATGTGATTGCAAACAGATTGAGTTAAGGACATATCAGCCTGCATTATCTAGAGTTTAATGACAGAACTTATGGATTTAAGTTATTAGTGTGGTTACTTTTAGTTAATAACACCACAACCGACAAGTTAAGACTGTTCACACCAAACTCAAGGTAGAGGGTTAAGTAAAAGGACAGATGGACGTAGAGTTAGATAAATGGATGGAGAGAGATGAATGAATCGACAGATGGATGGGCACGAAGGGGAAATGGCTGGGATGATTGGATACGTACCCAGTACGTCTGACGTGAAGAGAAAGAGAGGTAAGAAAAGTGTGGTGGGAAGGTGTGGCGGGAGAGAACAGAATGAAAAAGAGAAGAAGCCAGATCAGACATGACGTAACAGAGCAAGGAGATGAAACACTAAGAAAAATGTTTAGGAAACAGAGAGAATGTGTACTAGTGTACACTAGAGAAAAAAAAAGTACTCTATAAAAGTAGTCTAAATGTCTATTCTCATAGAGAGCACATATTCACCAAAAAAGTGAATTCATTTCTTTGTCTGACATTTCCCTATTGAAAACACTTAAATATAGTGTGTGACTTTCTTCTTTTCTCTACACCAACTATACCGTAATACCAGAATGAATGCATTTCATTCATCTCAACAAACAGACTGTGTGTTTTGCTCTCAATGTGAATAGCTTTGCACTTTGAAATTTGCTTCACTTTTTTGTTTGCTCTTAAGTGCCTTGGACTAACATGAGTCCAACATATTTGTTGATTGTAGTCATTCATCCTGCTGCTAAACCAAATGTTCAGTCCGTTCAGGCTTTACGACCAAATGATGGAGCTCTTTCAGATACAGTTTCACATTTGTGTGCAGGTGTGTTTCATACCCAGACTGGATCTGGTGCTGGAGCGCTCGATGATCGTGTGTTTGCTGGGGTTGTTTAGGACGGAACGTTTGGCGAGTGAGATGTCCGCTGTCACCCTGGTGATAGATATTCTGGAACAAACAACAACTCATAACCATGGTATGCCAATTACATACCATGTAGCGAGTGTATTGTGGTACAGTATTTCCACACAGAACTTTGCCATCGATATTAACAGTGTCTTTGATAACATAAATCTTGCCAAATTTCATGATGGGAATTTTTTTTATATTTCATGTCTTCATTATGACCATGACATGCATATTTTAATACCAACCTGCCTTCAAATTTGTGTTTTAGAAAGTCAAAGAGTGCTTTCTGCATCATATCTGTCACCTGCAATGTAACAAACACAGAACTGAACAACATGAACTAAATGACTAAAATTAAAAATAGACAGTTTTTGAGAGAGAGATATTGTCTTGCCTCGTAGCCTTTAAGGGATGGTCCCACCAAAATAATGGGTCTCATGGAAGGCACCACATCATAAGGAGGAACATGTTCCATCTGAAAGTTCACACACACACACACACACACACACACACACACACACACACACACACACACAAACAAAAAAGCCTCTTCAGTGACATTCAGTGTATAAATCTGAATTATAAAGAACCACTTTTAGGATGCCCAGCTCCCCTTCCCTCCTCTGACAGATCATCACTTTAATCTAAGATAAGACCTCTTCATGTCCTGCTGAGGGTCCTTCACTACATGAAGTGTGTGTGAGAAAAACAGAGACAGAGATCCGTTGCTCAACTGATCCCCATTTGCCGTGGCTCCTCCCACTCCTTTTACCCTGTTATATAATATATGACTGACCAAAAGTTTCAGTGCGCTAGTTAGAGTTATGACCAACCGGAATATCTAAAAACAACCGGAACAACTACAATATAATGTCATCATTTTGAATACTCTAATTCTCCCAGTCGGGCATCTGTGCATGTGTGATTATGTGTTAGTAGCCATTGTGACAGCAGTCACATGCGTGGGCTACGCTCTATTTCACACACCAGTAATGGAAACAGAAACCGTGGAAACCTGTCAAGGTGTTTTTGCCTCATCTTGTGTACATGTGCAAAAGGATGGCATTATGTCCACAAATGTGGGTGGACACATGGGCCAGATTCATTCATTTCTTGATTCAATCTGAATGAGATGAATATGTCCTATAGAGCTCTAGGACTATTACAACCTGACATTTTTTCCCCTTTCTGAACAGGACTGGTACAGAAACCCTGTGTCAATATGCCACAACAAATCACATTTAAGTCTTTAGAGAAGCAAACTAGCATAGAAGAATTTATCTTTTCTGACCTTTTCTGAAATACATTCACAGTATTTGCTGAGCTGATGCAGGGACACTATGACAATAGCTCTAAGACTCAGATATCGTCAAAACAAGTGCAAAGACAGAAACACAAAACCAAAAGTTTGTTGTTGCTATGACTCACCGATTTCTGTTTCTGTTTGGCAGGCCCACCTATCATTTCACACATACACACACAGCAAGAGAGAGAGGGCAAGCAAGCACACAAACAGAAGCTTGTTAGTGACAAATTGTTAATACATTTAGGATGCTTGGAGTAAATTAATAAAAAAATGTAAGATGTGGCCAAATGAAGAAAAGAGGGAACTTCTACAGAATTAGATAATCATTCAGGTTGACCTGAAGTAAAATTCTCCCAGCATACACACAGTCTCACAAGTCTTAACTCAAATTACTGGATTTGTGAGTCTTCTATCTAGATTCACCCAGAAATGCACATTCTGTCATCATTTACTCACCCACATGTTGTTTCAAACCTGCATGACTTACTTTCTTCAGTGGGACACAAAGGGATGTGAAGAAATGATAAACAGCACCAATAAAGTAACATAAACGTATGACTGCACAATATATTAAAGGATAGTTCACCCAAAAATGGAATTTCTGTCATCATTTACTCACCCTCAAGTTTTTCCAAACCTATAGGAGTTTTTTTCCTCTGTTGAACAAAAAAGAAGATATTTGTAAAGAATGTTGGTAATCAATCAGTTGACGGTAGCCATTGACTTCCATAGTAGGAAAAAAAATACTCAGTGGCTACCGTCAACTGTCTGGTTACCAACATTCTTCAAAATATCTTATTTTGTGTTCAACAGAAGAAACTCAAACAGGTTTGGAACAAATGATGACAGAATTTTTGGGTGAACTATCCTTTTAAGTCTTCTGAAACCAAATGATAACTTTGTATGTGGAAAGACTAAAAAATACATTGTTATTTTTATATATGATAAAAGTCTTATCTGGTGCAGTTCTCAGAACTTCATGTCAGTGTACATTCAAATAGGTCAGGATGTGTTGGGCCTGGTTTTACATCTATGATGCCAAACATGATTGGATTTCATATTTTGTTACTGATCACAGCACAACAAATGTGAATGCACATATTCAAATCACATCTAAAATCGAGGGTACGTTTTTCAGTGACAACTTACATCTTTCTCTGTGCTCTTTACACAACACTATTATATGGCTTCAAAAGACTTGGAATATTGTACATGAATCATATGGACAACAACAGCTATAGTGCTTTTGTTCTTGTTATTTTTGGAGCAGTCTGAACATTCTTCCTAATATTTTGTTTTGCACACACATATACATATATAACCTGGTTCATACAGGGTGAGTACATGATGAAAGAATTTTCATATTTGGCAAAACTATACTTTTAATAATGCATTCACTCTGTCCCTTTAATGTGAATTTTAACACAAACAAACACACGAACAGCAAAGATTTCTCACATATTTCAGAGACACAGAAGGTGCTCGGTTAGGAACGAGTCTGATTATTAGTCACATGTGATGGAGGCTGTCTATTGATGCATTCTGGGGTTATCACCAGGGGTTACCTTCTTAAAGAAAGGGAGGCGGGGTAGGTTGCCTTGAGGGGAGGTGACACTTCCGCCCACACCCTTATGGTCACGGGTGTCGGCAGGCTCCACCTCCTCAACATCCGAATCCAAAGCATCGTCATAAAGCCCCGAGGACAAGTCAGCTAGGGGACCGATTGGGAGGTGGGCGGGTTTTAATGAAGGGATAGAACAAGAGAGGGGAGGAGAAAGAGAAATAGAGAAGGAAACGAGAGTGAAAGAAGAGGGAAACAAGGGTAACGGACAGAAAATGAGAGATGAGGAAGAGAGGAAGAACAGCAGCATGATGTACAGACTTTGCTAAGTCAGAAAGGCGATGAAAAGAATACAGAAGGTGTTTTAAAGTAAAAAAAAAAAAACACAACAAAAAAGAAACAACCTTTTAAAGAAGTACAAACAGTGGCGTGTGTTGTGAAGTCCTTTCTCTGAGTTTAAAAATTCATGTTCCAGTTTCATTTGATGTTTACAGTTAATGGGTTAAAGGATTATGGGAACATAATTTACCGAACTAACAACAAACAAATAATATTGTATTACATTTGATGTTTAAATCAACATACTGTTTATTAAACTAAGTCACATGACGGTCTCATCAAGGTTTTTATTTTATTTTATTGTTTTACATTGATTCCAAAACAATAACAACAATAATTAACTATAATAAATGCTATAGTAAAAACCTGTAAAATTAGTTTAAAGTAAAAACTTTTAAAGGTTTATGGACAGGCCATTTACGATGAACTCAGACTCATCATATGTTTTTTTGTTTAACCACCTGTATTATTATGGTTCAAGTAGATTGGTATATTAACATAACATTATTTTTGTTTTGTTTTTGTACTGTTTATTATTTTTCATTCAATTATGTCGAGGATGCATTGCTTCACCTGCCTCCTCTGAGAAAATGCCCGATTACAAATTAATCAAACTCCCAGAGCTGACACAGCCATGACAGATCACATAAACTACAGGTAGTTCAAAGATTTCGAACTACATTTACAGGTGATGATGACAATAAAGAGAAAAGGAAGAAAGAAAAACAACAGACTAGAAGAATGAGTGATAAGAGGGAAGAGAAGAGGGCAGAAGGGATCCTAACCGGACGTTCTATCTAACTGTCATTGTATTCAATGTGAACCCAGTGTGAATGTAATGAGTCGATGTTCTGTGTGTGTGTTTAGAAGGACAGGGATGTCATATCTCCATCACAACAGAACCAAAAAACTCACAGCATTGCTGTCTGATCATACCTGTTCCAGGTGGAGTGGGCCTCCGGGCACCTGTGGCAACATCCAGACTAGAGCTTCCACCGGACTTACTGGTAAATAGATAGAGAGATCAACGGAAAGTAGTTAAAACATACGGTACCTGTCAAACGTTTGGAAACATAACATTTTTTGAATGTTTTTGAAAGAAGTCTCTTATGCTCACCAAGGCAGCATTTATTTAATCAAATATACAGTAAAAACAGTAATATTGTGAAATATTATAGAACTGTTTTCTATTTTTATATATATATTTAAAGTGTAATTTATTCCTGTGATGGTAAAGCTGTATTTTCAGGATCATTACTCCAGTCTTCAGTGTCACATGATCCTTCAGAAATCATTCTAATATGATAATTTTCTGCTCAAGTAACATTTCCTATTATTATTATTATTATTATCAATTGTTATCAACTGTTGATTCATGATTCGGTCATCAATAGAAAGTTGAAAAACAGCATTTATTTGAAATAGAAATCGTTTGTAACATGTCTTTACTGTCACTTTTAATCAATTTAATGCATCCTTGCTGAATAAAAGTATTAATTTTCTTAAAAAAAACACACGTTCGAACGGTAGTGTAGCTAGTAATGCAATAAGCCTGTTTCAAACAGCCCATATAAGCAGTATAACTACAGCAGCACAGGCAGCAGATACAAGGCTCACTGTGATTGGCTGTTACCTGGAGCTAAGGCGGTTTTGTCTCATTCTCTGTTCTTGTAATTGACGGGTGCTCTCAAGCTTCACTGGACTGGGGATAAACCCCACCTCACATCCTTCCTTCACCAAACGTCCGATCCACCAGTCATTATTATACTTCTGTTAACAGAAAAACACACAAACGTACACAAGTGAACACGCAGCCTCTGAATTGTGTGTACGTTACAGATACAGTTCTGTCCATATCACTCTCAGAAGAAAAGGTTCTATAAAAACCTCAAACGGTTCTGTAAGGCGCTTCGTATATAGAACATTTGAGGGGTTCCCATCACGGAATGATTTTATGGATTTAGTTGTAATTATTATACTTTTTTTTGCTTTTTTTAAAAATTATATTACATGAATTAAACAGCTCATAAACATACTTTATCAGTAGGAACAATTTAAATAACCTGTTAAACATTAAAGTATTATGCAATCATTCAAGACATTTCTCCTTAAATAGAACCTTTTGGGCATTTTCTTTCAAATGTATTCAAGAACCCTAGAGTTCTATATTAAACCCTACTGAACCTTTTCTTTCCAACAGTGTATGATTACATATACCTATAAATATATTGAAGATCTACGATTGAATAATAAATCAGTTTAAAGGTGTTGTAAGCAATTTCAGATATTTTGATATTTCCGAAATTTGATGTCTATGATGTCTGTCATTTTACTAGTGGAAGTTAAATTGCTTACAACACCTTTAAAGGGAAATGTGTTTGTCTGACCTCTTTGATGTGCAGGAAGTCTTTGGGTTCGAAAGAGATGGCCATACCCTGAACCGGCACATCATCATTAGGGCCTGGGTTATAGCCGACATTAGTCCTCACCGCAAACGCTACAGGCTTGGTCTTCAGAGAGAAAGTGAATGAGAGAGAGATTAATGGAGGTGAAATAGATTATTAAAACACAGAGTCAAACAATCCAGAGTGGAAGGAAGGACACAAGTCATGTGACTGGATTTACAGCTGACATATGGAAGTGATCATATATACAGTGAAGAGGATGGAATAATACTGCAGAACAGTATAGGGCTTCCAAACTCATATCCTGGTGGAACAGCAAGCAACATGTTTTGTGTAGCAAGCCTCAATTAACACTCCGATTAAAAAAATGTAAACAATTATAAACAACCCATGTGTGTCTCCGTGACTGGGGTGGAAACATATTGGTGTGGGACCACAAAACAGTCATTTTTAATGAGTTTATGTTCCATTTTTTTCAACCCAAAAAAGCTTAAGTCTTATCAGTAACTGCTTTTAAAGAAAGTGTGTATTTAAAAAATAATTTTAACAATAAAATCTGTGCTCTATCCAAATAATTATGCCTGCATTGATATTCCTCAAAAGGTCTGATTCTGAACCCCTAAATATTTAAATTTTGTAATGAATTCAGCCCAAACCACTTAATGCAAAAACTTTTTTTGTATATTTTTCAACCTTACATAAAAAAAAAAAATTAAAGTCACCATGAAATCATCTACATTTCAACTTGAGATCATAGCAATAGCAAACCATAACCATCCAACCAATTACCGATGGACAAAATTCTCTCAAAAGTCTTGCCCTACATTTTTGTTGGAAAATTTGATGGATGAACTCACGACTCAATTGGACTGTGGAATTGTTGTGTCAAAAGTGATGAGACTTTTCAGTTTTATGGACGTCGGGATCTTTGATATTACTTTGGGGCACTGTCTCTATGGTTACTGGTAAGAGAATACGAATGCGGTCTTGATTGCACGTTCATACAGACAGTATTCGAGACACCTGTAAGTTGCTGAGTGAACAGGACATTTCGAGACTCACATCAGCAAGTAAATGCGGTTGTCATTCCCAAAAACTGACAGTGTGAACGTAGCCTAAAAAAGACTATAGCGACTCCTACTTTCATGCAGAATTAATGATAACGATATATCACGATTTCTTTAGAAATCTTGACTAATAAAATAAAATAAATAAATAATGCTATCAGTCAAATGAAGCTTTACTTGGTTCATATTAAGTTTTTTTTTACTTTTCTTTTTTTTTTAAAATCACACCATTGCATACAAAAGGAACAATTACACTTAATAGCAGCCAGTTCTAAACAACTTCCTTCAGTGAAATGATGTGGCTTCATTTCACAGAATGAGGCAAAAATTATATTACTTTAATATTATATTACTTGCATTTTAAATATACATTATCCTAATAAAAAAAACAAAAACAAGATGGCTTGAAGAACACAGATAAACCATTATACTGTCGCAATGGTGTGTTCATTCTCTTCATGTTTAATTAGTCAAAATGTCTCTATCTGCATTTTATTCAGCTACAGTGTGCAATATCTGGATGTCTTTGTCCATATCAGAGATTTCCTGGAATGTCATAAGTTTTATTAGTCCTACCAGCCTCACTTGCTGACTTTCTGTGCGAGGGCGCCCTACGGCGTTGAGTATGAATGAAATAGACATTACATGTGAGAGTTTAGTGCTTCATAATGCTCACATCACCCTATTTTGGGTCTCTAAAGATGTTTGAAGTAAACACATGATAATCTTGATAATCGAACAGTTTTGCACTAAAAGCCCAGAGGGATGTAAATATAAAAAACACAAGATGTCAGCAGTTAACATGTTAGGTTAATGTAACATATCCCGTTTCAGGACTAGCAAAACTATTGCAACTTACTCCTTGTATAGTGGCCAAATCTGCAAGATAACACAGGCGGAGGTGGGTTAACAGGTTCTTTTTTTTGCCATTTGCGCTCACAGTTGATCGGCAAGTCCTGCAGACTGGGGTGATTAACGAGTAATTTTCAAGGTATCCAAAAAACGTCCACACTAGCGAGCTAACTTTCTTGGAGTGCGGGGTAGAGTGTCTCTTCATTTCTGATGACATGATTTTATGCAGCAGTACCAGCTGCACGCTGTGTCTGCTTGTGTTTTATAACAGATGCCAACCAGCGCTAAGGTGCAATATCGACACCTACTGTACGTTGGGATGTCAACCAGATACTGGCGCCGGATTGTTTACATGTCATATTATCATACATGTAAATTTAAATATTACGGTTATTGTCAATACCATTATATAACAACACCCCTAATTTGCATATTGAATTGTGATGCAGCATGAACGCAGCTTAAACAAAAACTTAACTTTAACATATACTTTAACACTTTTTTGGTGCCTTGTGCAGCAAGACCTGCGAGCACTAATATCTAAGTCAGGAAATTCTAATCTAGTTAATGATACAGGTGTTTATGAGGTGTTGAGCCTCTCAAAAAAATGTTTTGTTTAATTTCATCACTCAGGGCAGAGTCAGAATAATAGCCCCATGATAAATGAAGAGAGAAACTGGAACAATAAAAAATAACTTAAGACACCTTAGCCTTCTCTAGGGTGGCAAGAGCTTGTCTATCGGCTTCTTTCCTGAGAGCCTCAGGGTCCTCCTCCAGAGACACGTCAGAGTCTGAAGGACGACTGGTGTAGGAGTCTGCTGAGCCCTGCCAGAGAACAGAGAGAGGCAGTGAGAGGGAGGGTGAATCCGTGTTAACAGCCTTTGGCACAGTGTTTGAAAAAGCTCTTTTTTAATTAATATTCCTTATCTAAAATCAAACACAGTCACAATTTTACATCTCTTCTTCTACCCGGCCAAAAGAGAAGCAGCATAAATGATCACATGCAACAATGATTTGATATGCAAACTATTTGTGAATGAAAAACAGGTTGAAGGAAAGGGCAGGAACAGTGTGGGAGGAAGTGAAAGAGAGCAGAAGGTACAGTACAAGCATGAGAAAAGAGTTTCTAAGAATATGAGAGAAGGAAAACAGAAAGAATACTTTAATACTTAAAGCAGCTGAATCGAAGGAGATGAGCTTCCTATGATTCTTACAGTTTGTGTATGTGAAATGATGTAAACAAATATTTAAGACACTGGTGTTTTCTTATACATGTACTCATATATCCATTTTTTTTAATCAAATTAACTGATTTCATTTGTTTTGTTTTGTTGTATTGATAAAATCACATTAAAGCTATCATGGAAACTTTGTCTTCATGATATTCATCATGCATTTATGGTACTTTTCAAATTCTTTCTGCTTTTCAAATGTATAGATTTGTACTGTTTTCATAAAAATCATAAAATATGAAAAATGTAATGAATCATTAAAAAAATACAATAATTTAAACAAGGAGTAATATGTTCATAAACTTCAATACTCTTCTTATGTAAAATTATTAATAACTTTTACACATATTCCATCATGCCGAACAATTTAGCAATCAATATTTTTTAACAAAAATCTCAGTGAAGAGCTATGTTTTCACTACAAAATGCTATAAAACACAATGAATGTATAATTTGAAATTATGATTAAATGCATATACACTGCTGAAGGTTGTTAGTGAATACATTAAATAAACAAATTACAATGTAAAAAGCGTTACAAGAGTTTAAGTCCACAGGGCCAGTTGAAGAAACAGGCATATGCCGGTATTGATTTGTACTTGCTTTAGAGTCTGGGTAAGTTCATGAACATACTAAAATCAGACACACACACAAATCGTCGTGGCATTGACTTTCACAGTACAGTACAGTGTCGGAACCTTTATATAAGCCTCCCACTCCTCTCATCTCTTTTTTCCCACTTTTCTCTCTTTTTTCTGTCTATGTTTCAGGTGTCGAGCGGACTCTTATTCGTGGGAGGAGTGGACGGGCGTGCGGACAGCTGCAAGAATGACTCATTGGATGGATGCGCTTGCGTGTACATGAGTGCATTAGGTTTGTCACATATTTGTGAGTATGTGTGTTTGTGCCTGTGAGTGTTTTAAATAGAAATGAGAATGTGTCAGGCTGACATATGCTATATGCAATGATGTTAAATTATTCATTGTGAAACATAGGGTCAAAGAAACCCGGCGCACACACATTAACTATCACAGGCTTCACTAGGCAGCAACAGATTACACACACGTGCACACACACACACACACACACACACACACACACACACACACACACACACACACACACACACACACACACACACACACACACACACACACACACACACACACACACACATTATTTGAATAGGTACACACATACCAGAATGAATAAAAAAAAGCCAGACACAATTTCAGTTTTGAAAAATAAAAGCTGACTTCACAGGACAAACATTTTCCAAATGATATTTTCCACTAGTAGCTCGACTATTCAAATTCAGACCTTTTTTTCATCAGACCTCAACTTCAATTGGGAAGGCTAAAAGCAACAATTAATAAAAAAAAAAGCAAATCAAAATGTCACTTAAGTCTGATATCATATCTTCTTTAAGGCTTCATTGTGACTACATAGAGAGGAAATTCATTACACAATTAAAAGGTTATAATTTTAAGATAATAATAAGAGAAAACTAATGTTCAAGTATATTTTTAAGTATACTTTATGTAGTAAGTATACTAATATCAATGTGTACTTGTAGTAAACTTGTAAGTGTACTATTTCAATACTGCTTTGGACTAAATTGGCCCACTTTTAGTATATAAAAGTATACAGTTAAGTGTACTATAAGTGTAACAGTAGTAAACTTTAAGTACACAACTAGGTTTCTCATTTGTAATGCATCTATACTACAAGTGAACTTATAAGTATACTAGTAGTTTACTATTGTATACTAGTTTACTATTTTAATACAAGTAGTACATTTTTTAGTTTATGCAAGTACACACTGAAGTGTACTCTCAGTAAACTACTAGTTTTAAGTTTGTTGAGGGCTGATTTGTAGGGAAGGACTACACGCCTGCGCACATATATTCAAACGCGCATCCCTATAGACTGAACTCGTAATATGCATGTGCACGCCATCAGCGTTTCTCACAGGTTCGCGTTTTTGAAGTTTGCGCAGAAAGAACTTTAGTTTTCTGTTAAAACGGTGCTGTGTTAGCGGCCCCTAAGTTTATAACTAATGATCGGTGCGACAGAAGTGAATCAATCAAAACTAACTTTAGCTGGACAATAACTTTACGCTAGAGCTGATATAAAGCCAAAAACAATCTCTGTTACTTTAATTTCCTATTATCAATGTAAAGCCGCTTTGGAACAATCTACATTGTTAAAAGCGCTATATAAATGAAGATGACTTGACTTGACTATACTGCAAGTATACTTGTAAGTTTTCTTTAAGTGAACATAACATTATACTTATAGTTTACTATTTATATATCATTTTTGCACTTGCAGTAGGCCTATACTACTATGTTCAAATGTAGATATTATTTTTTATACTTGAAAAATACCTTTAACTGTACTTTAATTTTGAAAACATTTTATTAGCTTTATGCATCCTTTTTTATCAACACTTGAATGTCGGTAAGTTTCATAAAGAAAGGCAACATTTTAAACAAAAAAGTTGACAAAATCACATTTTTGTCAAAGACTACGCCTTGATCAGATTCAGAACGATGATCAACACACAGGGTGCTTCTCAAAATCCCTCCTCATTTCCTCGCTCCTCCATCCTCCATCCTATGACCCGGAAACCATTCGAGCCCAGCAATCTTGAAGGACATCTCAATTCTCTAATTGCACCACGAGGAGGCGAGGATCGAGGGGTGAGGAAGCTTCCTGAGGAGTCATAAACTAGGATACACAGGTGGATCCTTTGCGGAAGTGTTTTATTGACTAAACATGACGCAAGTTTAAATTCTCCTCCCCCTTCACATCTGTCACAATAATTTTAATTTATACTTTAACTCACATATTTCAACAGGGTATCTTGCTTTTTTAATATTTATTATGAATTTCTTAAATAACCAAACTAATACAACATAAGGGCAGATCCTTTGAGCGCTGCTGATGACGCTGTAAAGTGACGCTCGAGTGATCAAGTATTCCAATGTATAAAAAAGCTTTCATTCGATTCCTCCGTCCTCTTTTCTTTCCTTATAACCTTCCCTCGCATCCTACAGGGGGTGGAGCTGAGACGCGAGGAAAGGAAATGAGGATGCACAAATAGGAAATGAGAAGCACCCACAGATGGAGTAGATCGAGTCCAACACCCCCAAAGCTTCACAGTCGTTTTCTCTTCATGGGTTACGCTTCATTTCATTTGGAAACATTAAGCAGTTTTGATTTGACACGCTGTTTAATGTTTGATGATTACGTTATTTTACATTTGAGTGAGCAATCTTCTATCACTTGTTTCAGCTTCTTCTTCTCCTGTGTTTTGATCCGGAGATTCTGTACTAGAAGATGTGCCATAGCGCCCCCTACCGTATAACAGTGAAAACATGGATAGCTGGACAATTCAGTCAATAGTGGGGAAAGAATAAAGTAGAATTAAAGAAAATTCCTATGTACACTACCAGTGGACTAGCCTACACAAAAATTCAGATACGCAGAATTAGAAACATATCGGTTTTATATCAATATTCTAATCAATATTTTCAAACAATGTAAGTTTCATAAGACTATATATGAAAAACCATGTAAAAAAATTTATATTTAATAGGCTACTCGATCAAAAGAGTTAACAGAACTACAAGCCAATACTTTGAATACTTAATTATACTTTTAAGTATATCTCGATCAAAATATTGAGTACAAGTACAGGCCAAATGTACTTGGACTTCTCTCTCAGTAAGTCAAGTACACTTAAGTGTAATTTTAAGTATATTTCTGAGAAGTACATAAAGTATATTTTTGAGAAGTATATAAAATGTAGACTGAAAGTATGCTTTTTTTATTTTAAAAGAAGTATACTAATAGAACACTTGAATAAACATGTTTTTCATAAGGGGAGATATGGTAACTATATAGCTGAAGGAAAACGTATGCAATTTTTAGTCACTCATGTCGTTCCAAACCGTTAAAGCTTTATATCTTCTGTGGAACACTAAAGGAGATGTACACTCCTGGGCAAAAAAATGGGCCAAGCCCAAAATGGCCAAATACTAAGCTTTTGATTGACTGATTGACTAATGGTCAGGAAAGTAGACAAATTTAAGCAAATGGACTACTTAAAAAGTCATTGCTGTCACATCAGAGACAGAATGAAGTTTTTGGCAGAATATGGGAAGTTGTGTGGGGAGTGATGAATCACAATGAAACACCAGTTGCACGGTGATGCTCCAGAGCGCTGTCTTCAGAAATCTGCTGAGAAATATAATGAAAAATGCATCTCGAAGTATGGAGGAAGAGACTGTGTCATTGTGTGGGGAGCCTTTTTAGCTGCTGGTATTGGTGAGCTACTTCACTGTGAAAAGTCATTTGATGCTTTGGAGCACAGGAGAATATTGGCTTGCTTCCCACAAATAAAAAGTTTTACTTGTTATCTAAGGTGGAATGATTAGATGTTATTTTTCAACAAGACGATGCTGCCCAAATTGCAAAGACAACCAAGAAATTGCCTGAGAACAAGTCCATCAGGCTCATGTTTGGCCTGGCCTCCATATTTTATCCCTATAGTGAATCTTTGGTCTCACATTAAACTCAAATGAACTGGGAGACATTTTTGAACTACTCAAAAAAAGCCATCAACATTGAGTGGAACAACACTGACTCTTCTTGTAAAATGCTGTCTGCTAGTTGGGGAAGGCTATTCCGTGCCAAGTTACTTTATCTACAGTATTTGTGCAATTCTTGCTAATTTCCTGACCAATGATTTGTGATTAAAATGGTTAAGACCATTAAAAGACCACTAAATATTTTGCCTTTTTTTTCTTCAGAGGAGTGTACACATTCCTCACATCTTGATTTTGGGTGAACCAATCTTCATTTTAATTCCAATGTTTAACAACACAACTTAATCACAATTGAAATCATTTTCATTCATTGGCTCCTTTTTGTGCACACAAGATGCTTTGTATGATCTCTCACTGACTTTTAATTCTGGTATTTGCAATTCTGTCCTGTTTTGTGTAACTGTCAGCCATGTATGCGCTTGGCAGTTTTCAAGGTCGGTCCCAGGTCACCTCAGTAAAGGTCTACGACATCCGTTCTCTTCAAACAGCACAGAGAAATTCACAGTAATATCCCAGGCCTAAATGTTATGAAGTTGGCTCCATTGTAGTAGCAACGTATTAACAATAATATTAGCTTAGGCTCTGCCGAGCTCGTAAACAAAGTTGACATTTTCCGTCTTCCAGTGTGTACAGTTTTCTAGGCCGTGTAGAAAGCAGCCCACAAACACTGTACATCAATAACACTGTCAGACTCGCGCTAGTCATGACATCAGCGGCGACAAGACAGGAACATGGAGCGGGGAAAGAAACAAAAGACATGCCAAAAGATGACGGCTGACCGAGAGAGAAAAAAAAGCGAGAAATGGGACGAAATGAAAAGGAGTGTGTGGGAGAGGTGGAGAGGAAGGATTAGTACTAGCTCTGAAAACATTTTCTCCCACACAGACATTGTGGGATGATCAACTGTAACAACTAGGCCTCTCTGTATGAAATGAACAATAAATGACTGGAAGATTTTTCTGATGTTTTTTCTTTTATAATCGTTCCCCAGATTCTATAAGAAATATGATTTTGGTTAAAAAAGTAATGCTATTTATGTACATTAAGCTCTATCAGCAGCATTTGTGGCAAAATGCAGATTAGTACATGAAATTAATTCTCTCAGTCATGATTTTCTCTCAAAAATCATGGTAATACTTCCACTTACAATGGAAGTATTCAGGAACAAGCTAAACATATTTAAATACATTACAAACTTACAGCCACATTATACAAGCTTTATATATCTGTTATTAAACATTTTTTTTTTAAATAATAGATTTATCACGGTTTCTTTCGACTAAATGTCTAAAATCATGAGATTAATCACAATTATTCGTATCTATTTACTGCCATAGTTTTATGTTTCTCTTGAGGTTTACACATCTAACAGTACTCTAATGATACAATATTCAGAACAATATACAGTGTAAACTTAAATAGAAATATAGTTTCCAAATAATATTTCACATAGTTATAATATTTGTATTTTTCACATTAATATTGAGTCTTTCATACAAGAAAATGTATGGCTGCCTTTTACAATTTAGGAAGGGGGTCCCTTTGCGAGTGTCTCATTATATCTCGGGGTTCATATATCATAGTGTTTGAAAATGTTCAATGCGTGAAACGTGAAAGAGTCACAAATGCACGTCGCTTCTAGAACTATGCAACAAACCCATATGCTTCTGAATTAATTTATTCTTAGGAAAGCTGAATTTTTCAGGGTATTGAGTGAACATAGCATGACAAACAACGGTGTACGCAGAATTCACAAGCAGATAATATTAATGTATGAATACATTGACCCCTACAGCTACAGCAAGGATTAAGATACTTCTAACATATGTTTGCTCATATAAACATCTGATGATACCATCCTCACAATCTGCATCAATCTGATCCTAGACTCTCAGATGTCTTCAAGCCACTAAACCAATAAATCTTTATTATGCTATAATCTGACCCTCAAACCTAAAAAGACAAATTTAATGACAGATCACATTTAGATATAAATTTGACAAGCCATATACCCTGCTGTTAGACTAAACCTGTTGATGAGACAAAAGATGACTTTTTTCTTTTTTACATTTTCTCTGCATAGCCTACTAAGCATGCATACTATTTATTTTTCATATTTTCACTTTTCACTAACTACGTAAAAATGTATTACTTTCAAATCATAAATTAATTTTGAACTAAACAAATCTCCAATCAGCAGTCTTCAAATTCAAACATCCCATCAAACAACACAAATTTTACTGAGCCACATGAGATTCAGTCAGGCTTTAGTCACTGTGACCCTGATTTTTCTCAAATACAGAGCAGGTTTCCCTTCTGCATTTCACCTGCTTTTTTACATCACATCACAGCACTTTAGCATTGCAAAAGCACACAACAAGGCTCGGCTAGTGATTTGACTGAATGTTGTCTGAAAAACCACCTGCATAGAAATGTTTTCACCCTTATTTATTGTTCTGCCTCCCCAAAAATCTCCTTTAAAATTATCATTGGTGAAACATATTTAATCACACCTGATGCAGTTCGTTAATGACTCGATGAAAGTTGGTACATATGGTTTTGTTATATAATCACACTCCATGGGTGTAAAGACCTGAGACCCAGGCTAAGGGCCTTGTGACAGGGCAGCCAGCACCAGCAAGGTCTCTGAGCAGTGCTGGAGGTCTAATTTAAACCCAGCAGGCCTAAGCAGCTGCCCAGCCCAAAATGGAATCAGACAGCAACACGAGAGAGAGAGAGAGAGAGAGAGGTAGAGAGAAGGTCCAAATAAGACTTATTGCAAAGATCCATGTGTCCGAGGCAGTTTTTTTTACGTAGTCGTTAGTAAACCTAATTAACCCCCACATAAACACACGTTTCCAGGTGTTTCTTACCATTGTGGGCCTTTGAATCCGCGTGTTGGTCTCCATGGCACTCGCTCCTTGCAACGGTAACACAGAGTCACACCCAAAGATCCGAGTCCACACCGAACACGATGTGTGTGTGTAACACAAGGGTATATTAATGTGTGTGTAGCTGTGATGGGAGTGTGTTTCAAAAGTTAGGCAGAGGACTATACGTGTGTCAGAGAGTGACCAATTGCTCTGCTAACCTCAACACCCCCTCCTGACTCATTCTGACAAACACACACACACACACACACACACACACACACACAGTTGAAACCTGTACTCAGTTTCTAAGTTGAAGGGGGTAAAATGAGAGAGAGAGAGAGAGAGAGAGAGAGAGAGAGAGAGAGAGAGAGAGAGAGAGAGAGAAAGAATTGGGGGGAGGGGGGAGGGGTCAAATTGCAGGACTTGTGCTACATTTGCAGACTGAGGGGTTAAATTTAGCTGTGACAGGCAGGGGCAGCTCTCTCTCTCTCTCTCACTCATCTCTTCCGTGTTTAGCTCTGGTATGG